>NW_026781901.1:552500-980000 GCF_031769215.1 Ylistrum balloti
ACACACATACACACACACACACACACACACACACACACACACACACACACACACACACACACACACACATCCACACACACACACACACACACACACACACACACACACACACACACACACACACACACACACACCACCACTACACACACACACAGCCACACACACAACCACCACACACACACACACACACACACACACACACACACACACACACACCACCACCACACACACACCATTACCACCACACACATACCACCACACACACACACACATCACCACCACAACCACACATACAACCACACAGTCACACACACACACACCACCACCACACACATACCACCATACACCACCACACACATACCATACTCACAACACACATCCACACACACACCACCACCACCACACACCAACACACATCCACCACCACACACACACACACACACACATACACACACCCACACCACCACCACCACCACACACACCCAACACACATCCACCACCACCCACACACACACACACCCACATACACACACCCACACCACCACCACCACCACACACACCCAACACACATCCACACACACACCACCACCACCACCACACACACACCCAACACACATCCACCACCATACACACACACACATACACACACCCTCACACACACCACCCACCCACCCCCACCCCCCCCACACACACACCCAGACACACCAAACACCCACCACAACACACCACCACCAAACACACACCCACCACAACACACCACCACCAAACAAACACCCACAACCACACACCACCATCACACACACCAAACACACACACACACCCAACACACACACCACACACACACCACACAAACACACACTCACACACACACATCCAACACACACACCACACACACACACACTCACACACACACAAACAAACAAACAACTCCATGGTTCGTATGTAGTTGTGCACGAAAACATTAGAAATTAAAAAAATGTTGCCATAATTGAATAACGGAAGTTGAGATCTTCCAGAATGTTGAATACGTAAATTACTTGTGAGCATTTGACTTAATTTAGTGATTGTTGGTTAAGTCTTCCACACAGTAACCGTGTATGACGTCACACCAGACCATTCCTGACACATTATAGTCCTTGTGATACAAGATTTTCTTCTTTATCAACATGAACTTAATTTTGAACTTAAGCAGGAACTGAGGTTAATATGTATGCAAGATATTGTACTCAAAGACAATGCAGCATTCGTCAGAGAAAAACGGCGATCCTACATCATAATCTAGTCCTTGCTAAGTTCTGCGTGTATGTCCATTCGTCCGCTTGTACGATAGCTTAATTAGCACGATTTTTTACGGCATTTGACTAGGGAACAGTGTACTATTAGTACGAGGGTCCTAGATATAAGTGTATTGATCAAAGATAGACTGTCGCTCATTAATTTTATATATCTTATGATCAGCCTCTTGTCGATCCTAGCCCAGCTGCTACTGATTAGCGAGATTTCCGACAGTAATTCTCTATACTTCTGAGAGGAGTCATACCCGGACTTCAGTTCACTGACAGACTGACAGAGTCGATAACTACTAGTGTTTTACAAAGGAATATATATATATACTGATAGGTAATTTGATTTCGTGGGCTAATATTTGGCGGGTGTCCAGGTCAGAACACGCCCGCGGGCATTGGATTTCGCGCAGTTCTGCCTTATCATAACTCCACAGTAAACATATAAACATGTGTATATAAACAGCCATTTAACATAATTTACAGATATAATGATTCACGATACAAATAGTTGGTGGGTATCTATTTTCGCGATTGTATATTTGATGACCGTGAACGCAGTGAAAGTCATCCAAAACAAATATTATCAACTTTAACGATAGATACACGAGGAAGGAGAAGTTGGAAAAGCTGGCATGACTTAATTCGAATTGCTCAATGCTTACGTGAGTTCTTTTGTTCAGGAAGCCAATTTATTGGAGATAATCGAACTGGAAACGTTACACAAAGCATACATGGTTGCCTGTAGTGATATAACACCTGTAGAGCATTCAGTATTTTATAATAAAGTATTTCACATTAATAATTTCACATTCAGTACAACACATAGTTTTAAAGTAAGTATACAAGTATATGGTTCGTCACAAACAAAATAAACATTTATCCTCAAGAAGACCGTAACAAATATTTTCTGATGACCTTTCGTTATGTTGAAACAGTACGACAGTACACAGTACAACACATAGTTTTAAAGTAAGTATACAAGTATATGGTTCGTCACAAACAAAATAAACATTTATCCTCAAGAAGAACGTAACAAATATTTTCTGATGACCTTTAGTTATGTTGAAATCTTAAAACGAATCGGAATTAAAAACAAATCATTTTGCAAAAGCATTTCGTATCAAGCAAGTATTTAGCATGTACATGTAGTACCGACTTTTCAGAGACAAGAATCGGTAACAAATCTGCATCATTATGTCGCACGGTCTGTTTATATAGTAACCATAACAGTATTTCTTGAAGCCTCAGAATCAGTCTATTATCAGTTTATTGTACATCTGTACTATTTCCTTACCTCCATTTCGTCTTTTCTTTATCTTCTATCAAGAATCCAAAAAGTTACAGCTGTGTTTGTAAGAGGTGTCGTTAACAGCTCAAAACCGTCCAGGTTAAGAATGTCCCACCGATTTTCAAATGTACACAAGGACTCAATATACTGAGAGAGAGAAAAAAGCGCATTAGTTTTCGTGAGGGATTCATTTTCATTGATTTTGTAGGTACTTTAAATCTACGAATATATATGTCCATGAACTATTAATATAAGTGCTTTGCTGGTTGTCAAATATTTTTCACTTAATACAGCATTAATTAGCATATATTTATTTCGACAGAATTCCATTTGTTGAATTTTATCGTGGGTGTTTTGATAACTTGATAAAACCAAAGGCTAGACGAATATTCCTCTGGACCCATCACCGCACATATTAATTTGGACAGAGCTGGAGTTAAAGTCTAGAAAAGTCGGACAAACAAAAGATCTATTATGCATCGAGTTAAAAAGTTTGTGACAAACCAAATATAGAAATTTAAGTAGTTTGTATCTTTTAGTTCCTGCCCATTGTGCTTAACATCACCAAGTCGAGTCAAAACTATTACATAGCTCGCGGTGTCATGGATGAACTGGGATATGATTAAGTTTGTACGGGTCAGTGTTGATGTGTTTCCGTATCCCTTAACGAGAACGAAGGAGACAGGGCATGATGGAAGAAATTTGGAAGTCACCTAATAATGAAAAAATCTGGAAAACATTGAGTGAATATATGAAACATAATTTCACTGCATTACCCTCCAAAATATAAGTCGATGTCATGTAAACAGTTAAAGTCTGTCGGTGAAGATATTTGGGTATATTGTCGAATCTCTCTAGAAACACACTTCAAACCTTTTCGCGGGGATTCACTTCCGGTTAACGTTGGCATACTTAATCATAGGTCCGGTAATCAAATATCCGGATTTTGATACTATCTTTAATTTGTTTTCTATTGTTAATGACTTACCAGATATTGTTAACTCTGAAATATACCTCTTTGCGGATGATACCAAAATTTTCAGAATGATAATGACAGAAGATGATTACAGAATACTCCAAGAGGACCTGGATGCCATGTATGAATGGAGCAATACTTGGCTTCTAAAATTCCATCCAGACAAATGTAAGCAGATGAACATAAGAAAGAAAACTCAGACACCAGAGCAAAGATACCAAATCAATAATAAGCCATTAGATATAGTGGACAAGGAGAAAGATATCGGCGTAACAATTGACAGTAATCTAACATTTGAAGTTCATATCTGTGAAAAGATAAAGAAAGCGAATTCCATGTTTGCAATAATAAGGAGATCATTCCAACATCTAGATCCAGAAATATTCACCCCACTTTATAAGAGTCTGGTGCGGACCCACCTTGACTTTGCCAGTCCAATTTGGTCTCCTTATAAAATAAAATATATTGAAAAAATAGAAGGAGTGCAAAGAAGAGCAACAAAACAGATCCCTTGTATGAAAGGTCTAAGCTATGCAGAGAGACTTCGTCAGCTGAAACTTCCAACACTAGCATATAGAAGGATCCGAGGGGACATGTTAGAAATATATAAGATACTCCACGAGCATTATGACCCAAGGGCAAGCAATGTGATTAAACGTTGGAAGGATGTAACAGAAAGGCAAGGACAAAGGGGCAACTCGATGAAAATATACCCTCAACACAGCAGTTCAGAAATACGGAAAAACTACTTCACACTTCGAGCAGGAAAGATATGGAATAACCTACCTGAAGAAATTGTGACAGCGCCATCGAAAAATACATTTAAAAACAGACTGGATAAATACTGGAAAGATCAAGAACTATTATATGACAATTACAAAGCGGACATAAAAATGATAGGAAGTGGCGAAACAAACCTTAAATGGGACGAGGAAAAGGAGTCTGGTGAAGAGGACTAAAGTCCTGTACCGGAAACTATCGCTAAGTATCGCTAAGTAAGTAAGTTATGTTCTTTTGTTATTCATCGAGCTAAAAATTTGTATTGAATAGAATATTTTTGAAAAAATACTTACAGTATGAAGAATTTGGGTCTCAAATTCAAGTGACGTCACAATATCTCGATAACAATTAAGATGACGCCAACAATCTCGCGCTATCTCGCGAACAATTACGCATGGTTACAGCATCACGACGATTTAGACTGAAAGCTGCTTTTTATAATATCTCATGAAAACAACATGTCACCTACGAATACCGACGACATAGATATGGGAAAACTGCTACAAATATGCGGAGAGTACGTATTGAAAGATATATATATATATGTATATCGATTTCATTTTCAAGTTAAAACTTTAAGTAGAATTAATGTATCTATATATATGACTATTGTATAATAGAAATTCAACGCATCGATTTGTTATGATTATTAGGCGAATAAAAACCATCAAACAACAAAAAAGGTTTTTATATAATTTCCATGTGTATAAATATAAAGTGTAATTTCTTATGTTTAGTTTGGAGAAGTACCAGAGCTACTGTCATTCGCTTTGTGAATACGCGAGCAACCCAGGCACTACCATCAACAGGAGTTCTGTCCCCTTCTACATCCTCCAGAAATTCGCGTACGACCAGAAGAAATTAGCAAACATTAGTAAGTATGCTAGATTGTGCTGTTTACATAAGACCAATGATTCTGACATTCTGATTTAAATAATTTCATTTTAAACAATTAGAAAATATGTGACATATTCACTTAAATCGACCAATCTACGGGTCATCCCAAAATCTTCAGTCTGAATTGAAAAAAAAGAATAACTATGAAAAGACAGATGATGAAATAAACTTTTAAAATATCAGTTGAAGAGTCAAACAATATGAATTTACCATGTATATTAATCGTCTTATTATCGAGAACGTACAGAATTTTTCTAGTTACTTCTTAAACATGAAGTCATTATATTGGCTTAACCCCATAGAAAAAAAATCTTTTTGCGCCACTTCCATTTTTTAAAATCAACTTCTTAAATCATAATATATTAAGGTGGTTAATAGTAATGAATAATTAAGTATTTGTTTCCTACAGAAAACCCAGAAATGACCAAATTTGTTGCCGCCATAGCCGACACAGCCTGTCTTCTGGGAACTTTCCCGTTCTACTCCGGCGGATTATGGGAAGTGTCCCTAACTAAACCAACAACAATGTAAGTATCCAACATTGCTTTACCATTCCCTCCATTTACAAATACTTATTTATTTGTTTATTTAATTATTTTCTCAAAACTATTCTTAGTGTTTTAATACTTCGATGTCCTAACGCCTCATATCTTATTTGTAACATATTGTTTGGCAAAAGTTAAAAAAAAAAATACATCACTACTGTAAATATTTTTGTCTTGGTCAGATTGAATGACAAGTTGATGTCCAGCTTGGCGCTCAGAAGCAAAAAGGTTCAAACTAGAGTTAAACCAACAGATAAACAACATCAGCAAATACGAGCTACTATTGAAAGTCACGTGGCTAGTTCTGTGATGAGTTTGCTTAAGGCAAATGAAGGATTCTACAGGGCCTGCAACAAACGACAAGGGTAGGTTACTCTGTCTACTATACTTGAAATCGTAGAACATTCAGTAATAGTACTTTTGCTGTGTTCTTTTTCGTTACTTTCACCATATGATTTAATGATAAAAAATAGTTATGTTTCGAAAGAAAGTTACGAATACAAATATTTCAGCTTTTAAAATATTTTGAAAACCATTAAACTTTCGTCTCTACAGATTGTGCACAAAACTTGCCTGGGCTAAGCTTAACACCCTAGATATCTCTGCCATAGCTGAGGACGTGATTTCACGGGCTTCTCAAACAAATCTTAAAGTAAGTAATTATGAACATTGTAGCTGTTATTTTTGGGACTCAGATATTCGAGTCCTTGGCTTGCGATTTTCCTGTTTGACTAACTCAGATTTAGACCTGCTATATCTTTTGATATAGGGACGCATCAAAATTTTGTAATTGGTGTTCAGGACACTTCTTTAAAATTTAAACAAAACTTATTCTTTTAGTATCATTTTGTTACAGACAACGTAGTATAGGTGATAAGTCATTGAGCACGATCGCACGCGTGATTGACATTTCATGGGTCCTGATTCGATAAAAGATTTTTTAAAAGTTTACCTTCTTAACTTTCAGAATCTAGGAAACGTCTACCTGAAGAAAACAACAAATAGTTCTACACCAAGAAAGAAGAGGAAGGCTTGTTTTTCACGAGGTACAACCATTATAAGTCAAGATCTTTAAATGAAAATGTGGAACGTCCTTTCTTTATTTTCGAAAAATGCTCTTTACATCTCTATTGTGATTTTCTTCAAACCTATTGCAACATTTTCAATCAAACACTCATTTTTATAGATGGTTTGTGCTTCTCAAAGAACCGCAGTGGTTTCCGGTTAAAGATTTCAGGGAGAAAAGACGCCTCCAGCCCGTTGCCTGGCTTTTTTGATTTGCAATCAGGTACAATAGATTTCCATGTGCTTTATATCATCATGTAATCCTATATAATGGTTCCTCTTCTTCTTCTTCAGACATATTTATAAAAAATATTCATTTTTTTAATAAAATGAAATAACAATGATAATATTCATATGAATGCTTAGTGCTACAATATACTTTGAAAGACATGTCTTATGTTTAAGTGTATCTTTATATCTTCGATAATAATATTTTATCTTTTAGCTATGACTGTTAGTTTAAATTAATTGTTTAATTCGTTTAAATATAATTTTCATTTCTTTTCCTGACTGTAGATCTGCACGTGAAATGTAAGATGGGGTTACTTAATGGCACTGTTGGGTTCGGCTGGACCCGGAAGTCATCCTTTGACAGTGAGAAGACATGGGGCATGTTTGTTCATCCTCCTACATACGGGTACTGACTCTTCTACATACGGGTACTGACTCTTCTACATACGGGTACTGGCTGTCCAAAACATCAATAAGGACTCTAAAAACGAGATCTCATGTCTGGATTTTACTGGCAGAAAGGAGAACTTTTTTGCTTCCAATTAATTTATCGATGGAAAATCAAGGACATCGTAGACATTGACTTGTGACTAAATGTTACATTCATTCATTCATTTGCATATTTTCTTTAAATGAAAAGTATTTTGAAATTTTAATTTTACATATTCTTTGATACACTATATTTAGAGGTACAGGTTTTGATCGTAATCTTCTGTGTCATTTAGAAGCATAATAGAGGTGTAGGGGACAGGGGTTGGGGAGGGGGGATAGGGAACCGGGGGGTGAGGGTTGGGGAGCGGATAGGAAATCGGGGGATGGGGGTGGGGGAGGGGATAGGGAACCGGGGGATGGGGGTGGGGGAGGGGATAGGAAATCGGGTGAGTGTTATTTTGTTTTAATATTTTTATTATACATATTTAATATAATAATATCGATATCTTTAAAAACGTGGGACTCCAATAAAAAATGTCTATCTTTGATGATTTTTGTTTGTTTGTTTTATTCATAGAACACGACAATCTCTCTGTATGTCAGCTACCTCCGATTGTTAATCATCCACTCACTGCACGTAAAGATAACATACTAGATCACACATACATCATTGGCGCATTAGTTTCGGACTCCTTAAGAATCATTTATCGCTAGCTACGCAATGTCGATGAACTGCCACCAAAAATACATAAATGACTTGAAATGTGTTCATACTATAAGATTTACGTGTAAACTGATCGGTGAAATACCAGTATTATCATATCCCTAGATGCGACCTCAAATTCGCCCACCCGAAATAATCGACATGTGTTTCGGACATGTTACTGCACTTCCGTTTTTGATGACATCTCTAAATCACAGAGACGCTTGAGTTAGCTTAGTGTGACCCAGAAATGCACATGAATTACATCTCTATAACTTAGAAATATACATTCCAGATTACCATTGCAAATAATTTAGTTTCATTAAAATAAAATTGCTTTGCCAATTTCAATAAGCGTTTAATGTTAAACGTTTATAGATTCTTAGAAAGTTGAACTCACTATGCAGTGATCTGTCAATATCGTTTGCCTACGGAGCCCGTTAACTGACATGCTCCATACTTTCGAAAAAACGAAATAATATTTCGAAAAAACGAAATATTATTTCGAAAAAACGAATTAATATTTCGAAAAAAAGAAATAATATTTCTTTTAAACGAATTATTATTTTGAAAAAACGAAATCAAATAAGTATGGAACATGTCAGTTAACGGGCTCCGTATTTACCTGTATTACAAGCTACAACAACTTTATTTGTTCCATAAACTGCTTCCGGTTTTCACTGTCTGTATTATTTACATGTCGTATATTTCTAGAGAAAGGTCATTTTTGTAACAAAATAATCTGAATCTAAAAGCATTTGGACAGGATTGATATTTTATGAGAATAAAAATCAAAATACATGGTGTAAAGTGGTGGATATCTGTGTTTATGTGTGCCCCTTTTCAAAAGGTTTAGATTCGAGTTCTGATTGTTTGATCATATTTCTTGGTAAACTTCTTTTTTATAACACAAACTATTTAAATAAAATTCACTTTCATCTCTCGGTCTACAACTCGCTATTTAAATCAAATCGAAAATGAGTAGTTAAAAGTGATAATTTATAAATCATTATTTTTTCATTAGAAGACGTGCATGTTCGGATTTCAGTGGCCAAGAAATTGCGAGAAGGCGTGGCCTATCATTTATAGTCGATTTTTCTTCACATGACAGACGATAACGAAACATTGACATCTGGGGATGAATTGAAATGTTATTTCATCATATCTAGGAGAATGTTTGACATGTAAAAATGTGTAATAAGAAAAAATACATAGATTTGCCAATGAAATATATACTCATAATGTTTTATGGTGAAACCACAATATTTCATTCTTTCTTGAAGCGTGACATATTACAACAACCAAAATTATCCGGGTGAAAGGTCACGGAGGTCAATAATTTATGTGATACGGCTCGACAAATTAGCCGTTCCGAAATACATAACGGTCCAGAACCGATCTCCAGACAGTATATCATCTTAACTTGAAATCAAATTTAAGCAATAATTCACATGAAGACAACATCACACAAAGAGTAACTTAGCCAAGCAGCACACACAAAACAGAAGAACTTAAAATAAAAGAGACGAGAAGTAATCGAATCTCTTTGAGATCGAAAGGTTTTTAATGGAAACCGAAAACTTGCTTCCAATTTTCTAAAATCTGATATTCCTTTAGCTTAGAGTGCTGAAAAAAAACTCGCACGATTTAGACCCAGATTAGAGTCAAGAGTGTAAAAACAATGCTAAACACCAGGCCCCAATTGTATAAAACATCTCAACTTGAGATTTCCTCAAGTCGAGATTTTCCTCAGCTGATATCTCCTTGAAAACGGCTTGTATAAAATTTTCTCAAGGAACAGGAGGAAGTCATCGGCTAGGATGTCCTGAAATTCCTTGAGGAATTTTCATACAAGATATTTTCAAGCAGATATTAGCAGGAAAATATGGGCTTGAGGAAATCTTAAATTGAGATATTTTATACAAGTGGGGCCTGGTGCCTAGTAAAGTTCAAATCAAACAAGTTAATCTTAATGACGAATTTCCTGGAATCGAACGCGGGTCTACCAACTAAGCCAAGAAACCGGTTCCGTCAGCTATATAACAGGACAAGTATTTAATACTATGAACAAGAAATACGGACTTATTTCTTTTACACATTTATACAATCTCATGTACTTATGTTTGGATGTGAAGTTTTCTTTAAAAAAAACCCAACAACAACAACAAACAATACTGGAGTCCAATGTGGCCCGAATACCTGTCCGAACTAAGCACAACATGTTATATTCATTTGCAATGTGTTCAATCGAACACACTCAGATTTATTGTTGTGTTACGTAATAAATAACTTCCATCTGAATTACAGTTTAGATTTACAACTATTTTACAGCTATTGCAAAACAAGTTTTTGCAACTTATATTAACCACTTTTGTCGGCCAGATTAAAAGCGCACAGAAACCAGAGTACCCGGGGAAAACCCACGTGGTCACCCAAGTGACCCTTAACCTTTTCACGTCTGGGAATCGAACCAATCAAACCCTGACGCCTTAGTGGAAGGAGAGTGCGTTACCACTGCGCCAATCAACCGCCCATCAGCTCTGCTGTAGATTTCTACCATGACATATCTAAATCTGTACTCGAGAGCTAGAATGTCAAATATGTATAACGCTCTTGAATATATATTTTCTAATCCTAGGACTCATTTCGTTGTCCGTCGACTGCAGTTTGGTATTTTTTAAGAACACTCAAGCTTATTTTTGGAGTACTGGACCATGGTCATACGAGGCCCTAATTCCTCTTGTCCTTTTTGACTTACCATGGTTCACACACTAAACTTTATAACTAAAGACTACAACACCTTGTTGTCTTTTCAGTTTCCACACTTCTTCCTATCCATCCCCTATTTTAAGAAGAGAGTTGGACTTTGCTATTCCTGTTGTTTACGTTTACCATTGTTTAGTTAAATTTTTCAGTTTACTTTGCTTTTTGGACCTGTGATGTTCTACACATTCCCCTGTGGGGCTTAACTTTATGACAAGATCTTTTTCCGTTTACTTTAACACACTTTAAGTTAGGAAAGAATTTTATTTTTGTCCAGTTAAGGATACCTCCCTCAACTCCATTACCTCTTAGTTCAGCCAATACGTAACGGACGTAACGGTTGGGTACTTTATCGAAACCCTTACAGATATATCGCCAATGGTTCTCTTATTGTACTATTACCTCAATAAACTAGTTATGCATGAGTTACCAGTACGGAATCCATGTTCTTGTTCCGTCAAAATGTTGTTGTCCATGTGTTTTGTACTAGGGTGTCTCGGATGATTTTCCCTGAGACTTATTTTTGACACTTTTGTAATTCGGCGTTGGGTGGGTTCCACCAATTGGAACGTAGATATGAAATTCGAGAAGGACCCATTCATTATTTCTCACGAAATGGCGAATAGCGACGACAAACTTCCATTGTCATAATCCACGATGTCCATCCGCCAGCGTCTGTTTGTCCGGCGTAAAATGTTCCATTTAAATGACGTCTCAATCACCAAAGGTAAAACCCGACAAAATTTGAGAAAAAAACATAAATATTTTCTACTGATTACCAAACACCTCTAGAATCATGTTATTTTACTGATAGGTTCCTGTGATACAGCGTGGCAGCTTTGAGCAATATTGAAGGTCACAGTCATCTAACTTCTGATAATTAAGCAGAAGATCTAGAAGAATTTTGGGTGACAAATTTTTACAATGAAGCCCAACATAAAATTTGCGAAAAGAAACAACATTGAGCCATATTCAATGGAACTGGAGTCAACGATGTGAAATGTTAAATATATTTGTGAAAACATCCAACACCAAGTGAGCAGTGCAGTCCTAAATCACGGCATTTAGCAGACTCTAAATACACAATAGTGTTATTCTAATGCAAAAATAATGAAATAGTATATATTTGTCTCCATAACACACCATATTCATGTGAGCACAGATTCTAGCTGCTTTTGAAGTGAATGCTGAAGTGTTGTGTTCCTCCTTGAATGGAAGCATTTTTTAATTGTTGTTTTATCTATTCAATAAAAGAAAAAAAACATCCAAATGTCCTTCTATAAAGCTTTATTTCATAAAACATTGTTGACAAACGTATGTTTTAGTTTTCCTACAAAGCATGTCACAGCAGAGCAGTTCATCATTGGAACTATCATTAGTTGAACAGATTAGAAGTTGTACAAGCAAATTAAAGCACTTGAAGTCATCTGCTATAAAATTGATGTGCTTGTCAAAGTAGTAGCATCGTAAATATACCTTCAGAAAATTGACCAATCAAAACGGAGGAAGTATCTGTAACTTATCTATGCCAGCAGGAAACTGACCAATCAGAACGGAGGAAGTACCAGCCACCTCATTTAATATGCACAGATTCCACAGAATTTCAAATTTAGCTTTGACATACAAGTATAAACAAAATTTGATGAATTTTCAAAAATGGTTACAAATTTTGAAGCATAAGAGCATGAGCATTCATAACAATTAACATTTCTATCAATTAAAAAATCTATTTAAAGCATGAACATTAGAGATAAATATCTGATTACTCTTTAGTTAATCCTGTAATACGACAGTATCATATTACACATATACATATATAAAATGACTAATTGTCTTCTACCGAAAGAAAAAAAACATAAACATCTGATGATGAAACTTTAAAACAATTAATGCTTAAACATCATTTAGATAAAATTTTCCATGAAAAAATCAAATCTATTTGTAAAGCAATGTTCTGGTTCGCAAACCTTGTAAACTATGCACATATTTTTTTTTTGTCCACTCTGATATTTGATGTATGAAAATATATTGGAATAAATGATGGCAAAGCATTAAAAAATGGAATTTCTTTTTAAAAATTAGAATCCAATATTGTCTATGAGTTTGATAAAAAAAAAAATATCATAACAAATTTACAAAAATGAAGTGAGAACACATTTTGTTTTTTTAAAAGATGTATAAAATGAATGGTAAAGACAATTCTACTTTCCCCGAATGTAGGTCAACTTTGTTAAAATTTGTTAATTGATCTTGAAATAAGCCAAAGTGACAAACATGTTACTCTGTCTAGTTGGGCTTATTACCAGACATGGACTTATTGAAGAGTAAGTACAATAAAATCAGACATCTATTTATTTACCAACATTAAATTTATATACCAGTGTAGCATGGTATTGTGAAGCAAGGGGAAATGAACCGGGTCAAAATACCATAATGGTATTAAAAAGTTTCAACATGCGTAGTATGACAGGAAGTGTACATGGAGCTTTGTGATTTTTAAAAAATGATGAGAGATTTATATCACAACCTGTGAAGAATACTGAGACAACTTGTGTGTTCCTTCATTCAATGGAAAAATAAGAGATTTATTATTTTCTATTTGATCTTTGATTTGTGAAACTCATCAACAGTTCTTCATTTAAGCTAACCAAAGGTTTGCTAAACTTAAAACTTCATACAACTTGTTTCATAAATTCATATATCATAAAGAATCTCATGTTAGATTCTATATATGTGTATCCAAATGTATCATTTATCTTGTCTTTCAAGTAATGTACAATACATGTACAATAAACAAGAATATCGTTGTCCGAACGAAAGTCATCAGCATTGCCTAAAAGCTACTGAAAAATGACCAGGTTAGAGTTTAAGTTGTTTCATAGGAATGCAAAAACTTTAGATTAATTTACAAAATTAAATTACAAAAAAAGTAAAAATCATTAATTTCAGTATTTCAAAACATATTTTAAACAATAAAATACAACTTATAAACATCAGAAAAGTGAATACATGTATACTGAAAAATAAAATGTAAAAAATCTGTAACTATTTGGACGGAACATATTTATAACATTACTGTTTCAGATACTGTTATAGATATTGTATTAGATATTAATAAATTATTTTAAAATTAAGAGAAGAAATTAGACTAGATGGAAAGAATATTAATATGACATTCAGCTTTCAGAGCCATTCTAAAGCTTTAGCTCAAATTGATTTTCTTAACATGTGCCAAACATACAGTCTTTTGAATATATGGAATATCTCAGGATCCCTGCCTCTATTTACTATGTAGATATTTTTTTCACTTTGTATAAATATTCGCCATCTTGCGATGTAAGTAATTCACCATAACTCTTCATGTTTTGTTGGAACTATTGAAGAAACAATTGGATTTTGATGACCACCTCCATAACACACATCAAATATCATAAACTGACTGATACAAATGTTAGGACAAAATAAAGGTAATTTCTTAAACACCAAAATATCCACATCAACCAACAACAAAAATCACAACTTTTTATCTAGCTATGGAGACGCAAAGTGGTATAATATCATTACATAACAATATGAAGATCAATGTATTTATTTTACCAGGATTTCTACGGCTATGATTTTTTTCTTTGTCAGAAACAAAGAATATGTCTTTTCAGATTACCTATGATATTAACCTGACAAAAGATTGAAAACAGAATGTGTTTATTTATACATTCAAAAAGAATATAGACATTTTGTGGACAAGATGACATACTTCTGTCACTTTACTCATCACTGATACAAATAAAGCTCAATGAAAAATACACATGAATATGCACGAATTCATATTATCAACTTTGAAAATTCCAAGAAGTCCTGATAAGCTTTGCTTTATAAATGGAATGCAACAAACAAGAATATGTTATCACATCCTGAAGATTAAGGTACAAAAATAGATAACCCAAGTTGTAAAAAGGATAATGAATATTCATAACATTAATGAATATTCATTATAATGCTTCATGAATTTTCATCACTTTATGAATATTCATAACTCTAACAATTATATCAGGTATACAACATATACACATTACCATGATACTCTCTAATCATATTTACATACTTAAATACAATTTTATAAAAAAGGTATCATTTCATGAAAAGTTTCCTGCTATGAGAAATAACGGGCTTGATAAGGCAACATCTGGATTCTATATAGTGAAAAAACATCTATAAAAAGCTAATATAGTATGGGACTTTGGATGAATCACATAAATTTTTCACATTTACAATATCCAATAAGTTCACAAATTTGTATTATCAATTTAATAAAAAATTATTTGAAAGAAAAAAAAATCAGCTGTTGAACTAATCTGGAAGCCAACTTACCAATAAAATTAGTTAATATTCACTTGTTGTTCAGTTAAAATCATCAATTTAAATTAAGCCCTCGGAAGTTTACATAGTACTATGTAAGTTATTTGTGTTCTGTGATTTGATGGTTGTCAACAGAATCGCGAAGTTAAAAAAATATACACACATCTGTTATTCATACAAATCAAAAGCAAAGAAGCTGTCGCTTCCAAAGCATGAAAACATTTAGAATATTTATCTACCACATGGGCATACATGGTTTTATGTGTAATGGTTTATAACAGAATAAACATTATAAAAAAAATTCATAAGAATCCTACGCATTCTGTAACAGGGAGACAGATCACATGTCCATGTAAATCAATTAAGTACAGTCGAACCTCGTAATCTCACGGTTAACAGGACTGATGAAAAGTATCCAAGTCTTAAATTTTAAGTAAGCTTAAATACATAGTGTCAAATAGGCCGGGACCAACAAAATACTTTGAATCATACAGGGTCTTTGAGTTATGAGAGTTCAAGGTTCAACTGTATTTGCAAAAAAAAAAGTTTTTACAAGACTTGCTGTATCACAGTTTGCAAAATGTCAACAGTATTTATATGTACATAAAGTCTACACAACAACAAGTATATTTACCCTTTTAAGCAACACCCTCACTTACTTTCCCAAAAACCAGTTCTCAGGGAAACTTCAGCTTCTCTTCGGGTAATATCATAAACTACGATCATTTCAATATGTAAATGGTTATAATTCAAAACTGTTAAAAAGTCTATTTCTATTTTTATAATCTTAAAAATAAACCATTAAAACAAAATAAATGAAATCACAAAATAGCTTTTAAGTACATGTTATATATATCACTTTTCATAAAAAAAAAAAAAGAAATAAAAGTTTGTAAAAATTATGATCAATATAGGAATGACGAAATTTTTTAAAAGTTAAAAATACTTAGATGCATACTTAATAAATGTATTCCCACTGATAAACCCTACATTCCTAGATGTGCAGTGTAGTCTATCATATATTTTGTCTATTTGTGGTGTGGATATATTCAACCTGAGACACCTAAGAGCTTACAGGGGAAATCTTAATACCAGTAATTTCTATGACTAGCTTGAACAAATCTACATCTGACAGAAAAAATTACATAAACTGTCAATGCAATATCAGGCATACCGTATTTGACCTGATAAGCACCTCGTCCCTTCATAATGTGACCTTTTCCGAGAGTATTATCCTTTCATTATAATCAACAGACTCACATGTGTAAGATTTTTCAATCAAGACATTTTTTTCTTTTTCTCTTTAAAACTTTAAATCCTAAATTGATAAGAAGGTAAGTTCTCAGGGTGCTCATTGGGACAAAATGGTAACATGAATTTTATCATTGCAAATTCTCCCATGAAATTTGGTGGTATACTTTTTGTACACATATATACATGTATATTATTTACTTGTTAAAAAGATTATGCTGTATATACTACTGGGGGAAAATACGTAAAAAAAATCCTATTCTGTTCTTATAAGTATTTCAATCTGACAACTATACATAATTAAATGAATAAGATATTGCCATGGAAAAATGATTCCCACTTTAGGTATACTAACCTATCATACATTACCTAATCAATGAGAAGATGTGGAATTTCTAGCTGAAAATATTTTACTAACATATTTCTGAAAATAAGAAAAAAAAACTGAATCTTTATCTTTTCATCTATGATGCAGCATCCTCCACAAAAACAGAAAAGGAACTCTACTTCTGTTATCATATTTGGGTATATACAGTACATATATTGCAATGGCTATATTTCATTTGTAAGCACTTTTTATGTACTAAGAATATTTTTCTGGCTTTTTATGATTAAAAAGTGGAGAGAGTACTCAAAGAAATATTTCTCTGCTGGTATAAAATGTTTAATCATCAGCTGATAGCAGTTTTTTTGCTTTCTTTCATAAGAAAGTATAACCATAAGTCAAAATACACCAAACAGTGCTCCCTTAGAAGCGTGATGAAGAACTTTCCCATCCCCTAAGTTAAAATGGACACCTGAACTCCAGTTCATCTACTTAATATCTACCTACAGTACAAAATTACCGCGGGGTTTCAAGCACCAAATTTCTATCTAATATGTTAAGAATGAATCACACCCTTGTGATGAGAGCTGACTACTTGGATTGGACAGGTGCTGAATTTTTATTGTCTCCCTCCAGAGGCATGGCCAACTCTGGTGGACCATAAGGATCAACCTGCAAGGGAGATAATTCATGTATTAACAAATGCTCTGTCATTCCAAATCCAGTGCAATATGTATATCGTTAATTGATTATTAAAATAAAGTCCTTTTATCTTAAAAATCTTTTCATCTATGTACAATGTATAATTAAGGTTATGTAAAGATGTATATAACATGAATACTTTTTGCATAAATTCATTAGAAAATTAACCTTACAATACCAATCACCATCTTAAATATGTTCTCGATATTATGAACATGATTTTTAGCCGTGCAGAGTTGTAATAAGAGTAAGTTGATCAAATATCATAATTATCCTTAAAGACAATATTTAACAAAAAATTTTCCCTCACAGTAAATTCATTTAAATGATCAGAACCTAAGACAAAATCCACACAAAGAATGAATCAAAATGTAAAATCATCACATCAAAAAGGGGGAAATATAGGTCACTGTGACTTTTAGTGAATATTGTGTTGTCAAAAAGAAATAACTTTAGCCCAAAATATAAATAAAATACCAAAGGTATTTCATGAAGAAGATGCAGTGACCATAGACAGATACTCACTGAATGCAAACACTTCATGCTACTCTTTTAACAATGTTCTAGGGCATTAAATCCCAGGAGGGTAGTATATATACTCACATAAACCTTGGGGTTGGGCTGTGCCTCAACCACAAAATCTGTTCCCTGAGGACCATACTCCTTACGTGCACGTGCCCAGTTGGCCTTAATTTCAACTCCATCCAAGGAGGAAAGTGGACGGACAAATGGTTTTCCTCCAGACACACATAATAGTTCATCACGATTTATTTCATCAAAATCTACTATCTGAAATTTAAAAAAAAATTGCTGTTAGTTATCTGGCAATGTGTCCAACAGTGTATAATGTGTGAAAGCCAGTCTGCGTTTAGTGCTGTTTCAGTAGAACTGACAACCAACGCTAAAACACAGCCTTGTAGTAAGTTCCCTACACCGAGGTCAGCATTTATAATCTGCTAAAAAACCCCACCCAATTTAGTGATGTTGTTACCATATCTCTCTTACAATAAGTCCATGCTTGGTAATAAGCCCATCCACATCTATAGCAATTAATATAGCAATGTCGACTACTGCCATATTGTACTGTATAGTTTGTAATAATCACAAGGGATTTGATTTCACTCTATTTGATAAAGATAATCAGAAATTTGATACCCAGAAAACATTTTTACAGTGAATCCTGAGTTTATTCGGAGATAAATGTGGTATGGATATGCTTTCATACATAAATCAAATAATAAAATATTTATGTGCAAATAGTTAAGAAAAATAAAGTACTTAAAGAAACAAAATCTACATACAAGTCTGCCTTCCATGTTGTAAAGGTACTTGGCAGGCTGCCACATTCCGAGCCTCAGTTTGGCACTGTCCAATACTTGTTCAATGGTGTCACCCCAGACATATGTTGCCCGTTCTACACTCTCGCCATTAGGGTACACCAACACTCGTTTCTGTAATAACAGTACATTGTCTGACATACAATATCCCCAGATAAACCTCACACTGAGATATAAAACGGGTTAGAAATAGTCAGTCTTGTGAGTGGGGCTAAAGGTGACATTAAGACAGCACTGGAGATAGTTCAAAGTAATCTACAAAATGGGTATGATGTAAGATACTGGTGTGAAAATTCTAAAAAAAATCTTTTTTTGAAAAATTAACCATTATGATCAACATAATACAATTAGGGATTCCACAGTGATGACATAGGGGTTAAAAGGTTGCAATTTATGTGACCTCATTATGACTTGTGTGACCCTTGCATGACCTCTGAGACCATAGTATGATCTATATGACTTACCGTGTTAGGTTGTCTGTACAGGCGACCACTGATGTTCACCAATGGCTTCTTCTTTTCTTTTTGGTTGTTTTTCACTTCAGCCAAATGTGTCTGTCGAAAAAAAAATGTTTACATGATTATACGACACAATATGAAAAAGTACTGTTCAACATATCAAATAAAACTAACCATACGGTAATGGTTTTTAGATTCTTATTTAATAAATAAAGTTGATATTACACATCTTAAGTCCTGATAGAATGTAATTATGGAAAAGTTTTTTACAACAGCTTCCTTAAATTGATGGGCAGAGTCACTACCACTATCTATTATTTACAGACATTACAAGTTACTATGTACTGATGGTTGCTGACTGTTGGTACTATTACATCTAGTGTATGATCTGTGTTGCTATGGTTACCTCTTGTTAATAGTTACTGTGTTGCTATGGCTACCACTAGTTTGTGGACTGTGTTGCTATGGTTACCTCTAGTTTATGGACTGTATTGCTATGGATACCTCTTGTTACATAATATGCTACTATGGTTACCTTAACATCATGGACTGTGTTGCTATGGATACATCTGGTTGCAGACTGTGTTGCTATGTTTATCTCTAGTTTATGGAGTATACTGTTATGGTTACTGTAGTTACCTCCAGTTTATGGACTGTGTCATGCTTCATCTGTTCTTCCACAGTGACGTCCTGCCAGTGACCTTCAATCACAACTGGTTGTTGACTACTACGAGTGGACCGATACTTTCCTGGACTCCTGTCTTCCATTCGCCTCGCTGAAAGGTCAGAAGAACAACAATGTCAAAGGAATTTTTCTGGATTGTTTTGTATTTAGGAAAGAAAGCAACATACATTTGAATGTTACAAGATGGCAGAGGAATATTACCAACAAGTCTTTCAATCAGGCCATTTAAAAAATTAAATCTGCACTGTTTACTATAGTAGATTATATTGCTAGACTATTTAGGCTTGAAAGTCATCATTTTGGGACAAGATTTCAACAGCGTAAATAAAGAGAGGAACTAGAAAACCCTTGTATGCCATCCTCAAAAGCATATAAGTATGACTGCTTAATCAATTTGCAGAAGACTGCTACTATTGTGAAAAAGGAAAACTGCCCCTTAAATCTAGGAAAAATATAACATTATTTCAAGCTCTTGACAGCAACCTTTTATTGCGATATCAACAAATACTTAATGAAAATAATTTCACTTGTAACTTTCAGTTGATAGGACATACCATTCAATATTAAAAAAAACATATTTGATTGTTTCAATCACCCACAAGAAGATTCTTACCTCGCATATTTCGTAAAATGTGTTTTTCGATGTCCAGCTCTAAAGATACAGTGGACCTGAATGCCCTCTTCTTCACCTGGCTCTCCATCTTAGACTCAACTTTCTCTGGCGGGATGAACTCCTTGCCGCTTGACACCCAGACTTCGATTGGGTAGCGCAGAATGACATCCTCTGAAGGAACGGTGACTTGGTTGAGCAGTTTTTGTCGTTCACGGTTCACTTTGTCTGATTCCTGTTGATCGCCTTCTGTTTCACAGAAAAGTTAACCATTAATTAATTCTATATATTAAGAGGACATGTATTCAACAACTTGTGTTCATGATTTCTTTAAAAAAAAGCAATTAACAGTGCATACAGTTTGAATACATAACATAACCACCCCCTCCTCAATTCCTCAACCAATGCCTGAAACTTCAGCAAATGTTTACTTTTTTAAAAAAAATGAATCTTAAGTGAGTTTCCATTTTATATCAATATCCAGAAACAAGTTTCAGTTAAGAATTTTCTTACAGACGGAAACTGTCGAGTTAAAACGAAAACTTTCTGACGTTCTTTGTAAAATTTGTATGATATTGAAACAAATTTAGGTTCTTTTTTATGGCGTAATGTGTTTGGGAAACAGCAGAAGATATGCTTTTCCATATACAAAAGAGTATTATGATGGATTCAATTTGTTCTCAAACTCAATGATGATATCTTTTAATGATAAATTAAAAAACCATAATTTCATGATGTCATAACAAATCAGAAGAACAATATTTCCTATAATTGTTTACAATTCCTACCTGCGGTTTCCGTGTAGAGGGCGCCACCACTTGGACTATCTTGGCCTTCACCTTCTCCTCTCTCCTGCTGTCTAGTTTTGTTTTCAGAATACTCAACTCTCCAGACGCCAGATGCTAAGATGGAGGTTGAAACACCAATATAATTAATGTTAAATGGTGATGGATCTTTCCAGGACATGACCGTCTGCCATTCCTCGTTCAATTCCTTATACAAACTTATCTCTCCCTCTTCCCAGGTAATGAGAAACTTTTTAAACGATCCGCCATCCAGTATTCTTCCATCATATTCTACTCTATTCACACCTTCTTTTTTGTTACGGATAGCAGACTTAGCATTGTTGTTTGTTCCGATGACAACTTCATACATTTTTTTGTCCTTTTCATCCGAATCTTCTTCCATTAATGCAATGTGGGCATCATTACAGGCGCGTACTTCAAACATGAAATGCTTATCTTGCCCCAGTTCGTAGTTGTGGTCGCTGAGTTTGGTGTAGGTGTAGTTGATACCACTCTGTATCTTGGTGCGGAGAGTGATCGTTTTAATTTCATCTTCTTCCTCCTCCTCTTGAATGGGCTCTGGTTGTTTATTTTCAATTGTTCTTTGTGGAGGTTGTTGTGTTTCGTCCTCATTTTCTTCTTCCATTTTCCTTTCCTGTCCGTCAGAGCCTGTTAAAAAATTAAGAAATCGTAAAAACAGAATTTATTTTTTATTTTTGCTAATCCACATCACAAGCAGTAATCTGTACCATGAGTTGACCTGGAAGGTCACAAAACTGATGACATACCCTACAATTACTGATGACATACCCTACAATTACTGATGACATCAAACACAGCAAGTTCTGATGACATTATATACAACAACTTCAACTGTAACTGATAGTAATTCTGATAATAACCACTAGATTTTTACCTGCCATGATCTTCTGCAGCTGGTCAGCCATTAGTGATGTGTAGTTATTGATGGCCCAGTCCTTTAGGTCATCAATTTCTAGCACCATTGTACCATCCTCAGTGAAAATCTTCTGTGCAGCATTGGCCATACCAAGTTTATATGTACATTGTCCCAGGATCTATAGTAAGAAAAATCACACTTGAAACCAATTTTGTTTAACCAGCTTCTTCCATCTCTTTAAGAATTATGTTCTTTATCTCCGTTCCTATCCTCAAGTTTGAATCGCAATTTACAAATTTTCAACAAGTTTCTCCAAAATAAACTGTCGTAAAATTTTTCATTTTTGTGGTGAGGTTATTTTCATTGATTTTGTGAGTACTCTTAATTGATGATTTCATGTATCCATGAACTGTTAAAGTAAAGTAATGTATGGAAGATTGAGTCCCACCAAAAATACATGATTTCATAGTATGTGGTATATCTATATGGTTTTTTAAGGGCTTTCCGATAGAATCTGTATTTTTCACTTCAATGAAGCTGTGGATGGTTTTAATAGGATCACAAATCTTAAATCCTGCAGTATCTATCAAAATTTCACAAAATTTAGACATTTCTGATAATTGATTGGAAAATTAATTGGTGCCATGGTACCTGAATGACTTACTCCCTCGATACAGACGGTGAAGGTAGTTAACGACTTACCCCCTCTATACTGGAGCCACAGATAAGTTTGCCCTGATGCAGGCGACCTTCTCCATTTTTGTACGCCATTATTTTCATTGTTATAGGTGTCTTGGCGACTGAGATCTCCTTAGCAATGGTACGGACACTTGTCTCCTCACGGAGCTTCGTTAGTGTGTCCTCCCAGTTTTCTAATGTTAGTTCTGCCTCATGTTCTGACAGATCTACTTTTCCGTTCAACACACGGAAACTTCCAATTTGCTGTAGTTTTAGTTTCTTAGCTACAAAAATAATCGTAAAACCTTTTTGGATGTTTTTGCTATTTCTAACACAAGAATAATGATGTTTGCATGTAGAGTTTGTCCTCAGAAAATATCTACCAGGTACATGATTATTTGTATGCTTAAGGTATATTTGAAAATTTAAGATCCAAGGTGTTGAATGTCAAAACTAATCGCATTACAGTTTTTACTTACATCTAAACATACTTCCATGATTTAACAATTTCTTTCACTATACTATTTTTTATTTTTCCCAAGAGCAACATATATGAAAGGGATTATATCAAAGAATCCATGAACAATGCATAATATTCTTGCAAATATCAATTTCTTAGGTTTAATATCTTCACAAATATTTTCTTGATACACTTTAAACAGAGTGTACTTTAGTTTTACATTATAATGATTCCCTGACTAAAGGTGTATTTGTTTTTCATGTGAATTGTCCTACCTTCTCCCATAGCACATGAAAATTCAGTGTTTTCACGGATCTTCTGCAGTTTGTAGCGCCCTCTCATGGCACGAGCACATGAAGTACACACTCGGATTTCTTTAATGTGTTGACGATCTGTAGGGGTTGCCATGGGAACCTCTGCAACGTACCCCTGTAAAAATGGCAATAATGGCAAAATTTACAAATAAATAAATAATGAAAAATAATTAATAAATTTTCAAACATTTTTTTTCTGTGTTTAATCTTTCAAGAATGAAAATTGAAACATAAGAAAATCTTGTGAGACATAAAAAAGTAGATTGATAAAAAATTGTTCAAATTTGATTCATTCTAGAAATGTCAAATTTTGATTTGGTTTCAAACATATGATATTACTGTATGCTGGGAAATGTTTGTCCCCATTTTATTTTCACCTTTTTCATCCAGGAATAGGGAGGGCAAATATAAGATATGGGCAAACATTTGTAACACTTACATAAACCTTTTATATAATCCTCAGAGGATGAAATGATCGTGACATGAATTCACATATAATGCTACACAGGCAAAAATAACCTGGGGTGAAAAAGCCCAGTACACAGTATGTGCTTCAGGAATAAGTTTCAAAGTGACTGAAGGAAGAGGTTCCTTTGATTAATTTTTTGCCAACCAAGATTTTAATTTTTTTTAACATAAACAATCCTGGAAATCTTCTCTGATGAGCTATTTCATCAAAAAAACATCTACAATGATTTCAGTGACTGACAAAATTAAAAAAGAGGAAGACAAAACTTAAATAAAACATTTTATCAATTTAAATCCATTTAACAATTGTTGATAAGATGGCTGACTTACAGGCTGGTCAATCTCGGTCTCCTGCGCAATGGAGTAGGTACAAACATCAGCTTTGTTTGCAGCAGTTATTTCTGAAATGTTTACAAAAAATATGACTATCTTATGAAAAGGACTTTAAGATAAACAAGATTTTTTTTTGAATATTGTTGAAGTTGAAGTCATATCTTCATTTTATCCAAATTTATTTAGGAATATTGTATAACCGTATTTTTTGTGGGGATCAAATTTTCTTGTTTTACAAAAGAAACATTTGGATTTTCATTGGCACTTTTTTGTCGATTTTGTGGATAATCTTTCACGCAAAATCCACTATAATCCATATCAATTATGATAAATTCATCATTTCATGGTCATATAAATTCATGCATTTAGACTAACCACAGATTCAATGAAAATAACAATTGTGCAGTAATGATACACTTAATTTATTTGGCAAAGAATTGACTGACAGATTTATGTTGTAAAACATAAAATGTGATTAAGAAAATAAATATTTTATCAATACTTTACTGATTTCCTAATAGACATATTGCCAAATATTCATCATAGATTATAATAAATAATTTAAAACGATATAAAAACAAATACTTCATTAAAAATTATTTGATCATTTATTTGAATTATTTAAGAAAATGTTTCCGACCAAGTAAATCATAAACCGGTACAATAATTTTTTCCATTGAACTTTATTCACAGATATAAAAAAATTCTAAGTTAAAACATTTTCTGGTTTCTTTACCTTTGTCATAGCGATTGGTTTTGAAGGCATGGATGTGCCCTGTTTCAGCATCATAGTGCCATCGCTGGTGAGACTTTCCATACATGTTGGTTTTACGTTGCTGAATGGTCACTGCACATCCTGAGTAGGTCAGCGTTCGTCCTTCCTCATCCTCTGAGAACGGTTCATTGGCCGGTAGTGAAACAGTCAGCACTGTCCTCTGTCCATGTTTTGATCGTATTTCTCTGTAATATCGAAAATATAAAATTAAGATGGATTTGAATCTAAAACAAAGGAATTCTGTTAACTGTTTTGAAATCTGCTAACTATTTGTAAAAAAAAATCAAATAATTTAAAAATATATTTCTCCTGCAAGAAGCCCTTGAAACTTATACTGTATTTCTGACTCAAAGTTTGGGTGGACTTTTTACTAGGCACTGAAAAAATCATTCGTTAGTAAGGTATGGTAAGCAGAAACAGACTATAGCTGATATCAAGTGATAGGAAACTGACTATAATGAAGCCAGGCTTTTGATCTTTTATCCAGTTTTTTTATAGGCAGCTGACAGAAATTCTGCTTACCCATTTTCTCTCATGATGAAACGTTGATGGATGTCATCAGGGCGACGTTTAACAAGTGTCACCTGACTGATGCGTCCTTCTTGCTCCTGGACACCTAAGACAAGGTTACGATTTGACTGGCAGGCAATGTAACCATCCTCAAACACAAATCGCTGGAGTGTATCCCTCGAGACTTTTGGGGTTGGAGCTGGCCTTAAAAATGATAAAATAAAAATATTAAACAAGGAATATGAATTTGAGAGATTCATTTTCGAAAACTATCATGAATTTTTTCTAGAATTACTTCAACAATAATTATGGAAAACTTACTTGTAACGCTCATACATCTCACGGTCTGTGTACTTATTTGCTTCAGGATCATCGTCAAGGTTACCGTTATCAACATTGACAAGTCGTTCCCAGGGCCACTTGAGCTGGTTTAGGCGTTGTTCTGATCTCTCATGAGCTATCTCATGGGCACTCCTGAGTAAAACAAATATTGATTGATGATGTAAATGGTGCAGGAGTTTAGTATGTCAATTGTCTGATATGTTAAGTACAATCTGAAAATCTGTCAGAGAGACCACCCCTGTTAAAAGGCCATCTGTGTAAAGACACCGCTTTAAAAAATTCAGGAAAAAAACTTTATGCTATCAACTGATTAAACTTCCCTGACCTCTTCATAGTTACTGAATGGTGAGAACTAATTCCTGTTGAAGTTTATTGTTAAACGTATATGGATTTGAAAAAAAGTGCAATATTTTGATGGTAGTTAAACTTTTACATAACCTACTACCTAAATAAACACACTTTAAATAATGTAAATCAAATAATGTAATTTGCATGTAAAGAATTTAGACAAATTTACCAGAGTCAACAATAACTTGAAATGAAAAAGTAACCAAATTTAAATTTAAAAAATGAACATTTCGAACAATGAGTTAACAATAAACAACAATAAAATACATGCTGTCATTAAAACAATATAAAATAATTTAAAAAATATAAATATATAAGTACTTATTTAATACATTTTCCATACAATTTCCTAGAGATTTTCAGTTGGTTTATAAAGATGATTTTGACATTGAAATTAAGCCTAATACAAACTCTGGCTAGTATACTCACTGTGCACCAAAGTCTAGAGATGTACGGAGCTCATTGTCCGTTACATTACTAGCGGCATCTGATCCTGCCTTGGATGAACGAGCATTGGAAGCTTTACTGTGTGCTTTGGATGCCTTGGATGACCGACTTTTGGTATCAAATTTATCATCATCATCTTGGTCATCCATTCCTGATCGCCATTGTTGATTGACAATGATAGGGTTACCGGACACAAGGTTACCCTCAACCTCCAAAACATAATCTGAAGGAGAAAAAATGTAAGTTCAAACATCAGTGTAATCTGTGCATTTGTTTTGTGCTGAAATTTAGTTTGATATTGTGTGTACAGAGGACATGAAATAAGGTAGGTCCAGTTATTTTCATATTCTTCACTTGTAAACAATGGATGCTATCAAACCTTTAACAATCATTTGATCACTAAATCATTGTGGCTTGTATTTTGATAACCTGATCACTCACTTTCTGGGTTGCGGAGAGCACAGTACTGACGGATCTTGGCTACATCTTGGGACAGCTGTGACAAGAGGAATCGACGTTGTTGCTCCGCTTTGGTCAATTTTGGGTCAGACCATGCCTCCCCACAAGACACATACACGATGTCATCTCGCTTCAGACGGGTCAGACTGAAGTGCTCGTTGCCATGCTGGTCAAACAGTCGACGGGCAGCAAACGGCATATCAAGCAGACTTGTACAGTGGTCCAGGAACTGAATGACATAAAGATGTAATTTGAAGGAAACAGCAGGTTTATCTCCCTTATTGAAGTAGGCCAGACAGAATTCATCACATAACTGGTTTATGCAGTATGAGTTATTTTAGAAATATATGAAAAATACTGAAAACTTCGACAGAATATTCTCTAGCTCTGGCTCTTGTTAAAGTTTAGAATGAAAAATAAATACTGGGTTTACTTCTGATAATCATGACAATTACAAAATTTATGAGACACTTCACCATCCCAACAGGTATTTACCAACAAAATTTGGCAAGTGTAGGTTGTAAAGTATAGAAAATGTACCCCAGGTTAAGAACACCTAATATGTGATGACAGAAAGCCATAATTATTCAGAAAGTTGAGTACAATATTCTATGTAAGTATTGTACATGTATCTAAGATATCATGAGATGATCTCACATGACTAAATTTGCAAATTGTACAGGAAAGCATATATTAAAAATTATCAATGTTTCTTAGAAAATTGCAGAGGGACCAACAGATTTGTGAACTAAAAGACAAACTTTCAGTGTTGCAAGGGGACTAATTAATGAAATAATTTTGAAAAACAGTAATTGATCTACCATGGCAAGTTCTAACTCCTCTTTCCCGTGTGAGACCTCCTCGTCCTCTGGCTGTGCTTCCTGACTTCCCTTCTGTTGACTCTTGTCTCCTTTCTCAGATCGCAGGTCCTTCACCATCTGTAAATTTTATTTTCAATAACTTAAACATTGTAATTGTCTGTATTTTTTGAGGAATTCTTATTTTTGCAACTTTTGGGTGTGAAATGAATTTGCAGAAACTAGATATTTCAAAAATACTGTAAAATCGTATATTTTTGTAGCGTTCATGATATTTTCCAAAAGACACTATTAAGTGTACTCTTGATTTTTTGGCTAAATTTAAATAAATAAATATACTTAATAAATTAACCTTTTAAAAGTTTGCGGACATAGAAATTTGTGGATAGAAAAGTACCCAGGAAGTCAATAATAGTAAACCCCGAATAAAATCAATGACATTATAGTAACGTTAATAAAGACAATCATCTTGTGGCTCATGAAGTTCAGGATAAACAAATCCATTCTGCTAAAAACTTTCAATAAAATTGTGAAAATTTGAACCAACGGAAACGGCAACCTCTACAGTAACAGGGAAAAAATGTTAAGTAAAATAGGATTATTACTTTTGCTTAATTAATACAAAATAATCTGAACAACATTGATGATGATACAAACAATGATTTGCAATATACAATGCGGATTCATTTTTGTCAAAAAATAAAGACTTCATGTACAAATAAAGTACTGAAAAACGACAAAATGCAACACATTTCAGCATAAATACCTCCCTCTCCCCTTCCAAATTTTGGTATGCCTCTTTTTGTCTGCATACATTACAGATTTCTGTGAGGTTTTGAAAAAAAATTACTATACACCAGAAAAAAAGTGTCTCTTTCCTTCAGAAAGTTGTGATTGATTTCAGTCTAGATTGTGTACCTACATTGGTGAGATTTGGTCCCACAACTGGTATGGCTTTACGAAGGTCTTGTTCTCCGTTCTTCAGGCACATCAGGCGTAGAGGGGTCACTGATGACAATATCATAACCATCATTTTATTTTTGGTGAATAATAATAATAACAATAATACATGTTAAGTCAAAGGCTTATCTAACACATGGTCCTCTCGTTAGTAAAATTACATATCAATGGGTTAGTAAAAACAACATGAGGCAAGTCATTAAAACAGTTTAAATATCAATGAAAAGAATAAAAACAAAGATGAAAACAAGTTTGAGGCGTAATCACAATTCATTCAATGAAAATGATAAAAATGAAATATTCATTGATCGTAAACCAAATTATCAGGGGGCATAGCAATGCTTTTTCATCAAATTATTTCTTAATCTAATAGGATGAAATTATATTCTATTTCATAATCTGAAAATGTTCATACTTCCTGACAAGTTATTTTTTCCAGAACTCTTGTGAAGTGGAGGTGCATTAGGTATGATGTATCCTTCCATTGGCCAATCGTAATCCTGGAGAACAGAAGCACGACATGTTATACCCAGATGATCTGATAGTCAATGATTAGCAGATTGTAAGGAAAGTTCCACCCAAATCTTCTCTCATATCAAGCTCCTTTATATATTTATTGTAGCGTAATTGATAAAATTGTTGGCATAGTACAACTTCTCTGAGAATTTCTGTTGTAACAACTTTATCCACTGTGCATTTGTTTCTCAAAGTTATAACAAAATTGTCTACTATACCAATTATCAATTTAAAGAAATTTCATTAAAAAAAAATTAACATTTCCATAAAGAATTTCAAAGATATTCCATGGAAACTTTTCAATATTGACCTCAAAAGATACCTTAATTCCTTTGAAAAAAAATCTATTTGTTAATCAGGTATCAGACAGTATATATTCTTTCTTTGTATACCTCGTTCTTGAAGTAAGTTTTGTACCTATTTACATACATCTTTAGTCAAAGATAGAATGTTATAGCTTTCAAACAGATATTTCACTGCATCAACCACACTATTTTTCAATAAAACAAAGCATTACAATGCTTTAACACTCTAATAAAATCAACTAGTTTTTGGTATGAAAGGTCCCTGTCTGTGTTCCCTATAGGTTCGCGGTACTGACCTCATTGAGAGATCCATCCTCACGAGCTGGCCAGGAGTAAGCTTGTTTGTTCCATTCCTGGTTTGATGCTTCATTGAACTTCCACTGGCCCAGGTTGTCAAATCGTTCTTGTTTCAGAGCAAATCTGTGATAAATATTGTCATCCAAATGATTTCTGACATGAAGCAAATATCAATCTAATTTACAAGCTTAATAGTTGGTATTGTATATTCCTGATAATATCATATTGTATATTCCTGATAATATCATATTGTATATTCCTGATAATATCATATCAAATATTCATAAGAGAAAAATGTGATATAATGCAAAATTGATACCAAAATATTTTGGTTTTTTTTTATTTTTGAAAAATTTGAGAAAAATTTAGTTTGAGAAATCGATGTGCTTCATCCAAGTAACATTTATGAAAAAGAAAATATTATAGTTATCTCCTACTTCATAATGAAACCTTAAAATTGAAATTTCTTAATTTTTATGAGTCACTGCTGTTATAATGCGTCTTGTAACAGTTCAATATTATTGGCATTGTTGATGCTAGAAATATACTTTTCTTTCTTCACTTTTTTACCTTTGAAAGCTGGCCTCTTTTTTTGAGGTGAGTTTGTCCATTAGGACAAGGTAAACTCGAACACCTGAGGACACACCCTCAATAGGTACATATGCTTCCTCATCTCCCATTTTGTGACCAGTGTAGGTCACTACAAGGTCAGGGTGAGCCTACAAAATAACAGTGTTAAAACATTTCAGGTCAGTTTGGACATCTCTGGCATAATTTAGGAGCATACACTGATGTTTTTGTAGACAAGGAAAATCACTGGATCTGAGTGATTTAATGCTCCTACACAATCGTGATCAGAATAGATTGATCTTCAATTTTCTTCCATAAGTATTTCCACCTGTTGCTCAGATATGACTAGATTGTTTTTCTCTACACAGAATCTGGTATTTTATCCTATGATAAGTCTATGTCTGGTAATAAGCCCACCCACATCTATTGCAATTTCAGTAGAAATGTTTAAACACCACATGTCATGTCCCCAACTCCTAGATCAAGAGGTCATTGGTTCATTTAAACGTACAACAATGGCCACCGAAAACTAAGTATAAACCTTAGTGGTATGATGCTATCGTGAAAATAAGAACCAAATCTGTTAAGGGATTCATGATAATCCTTTGTACACAGCTTTGTATACGATGCATTCATAGGCAATGATTACCATACATCCCCATTATGTACTGTAGAATCATTCATTTCTGTGGGGGATTTCATTGCTTTGTCATAAACCCATTCTTTCAATGTGACAAGATATGGGTTGACCTCTCATGTTTAGATAAAAAGAGTTTGATGACATGATATTAAAAGCTCTATCGAGTGCATAAGATGAATATCTTGGAAAACAGGACCATATCAGCCCTGGGTCTATGACCAAAATGATATGAGAGAGCACACTAGCTAGCTCCATTAAAGAAGTAGTATCAAAAATCTACCTGATTGGAAATGGTTGCATCTGGATTAAATTTCCACTGTTGGTAGATGTTGCCACTTGTAGCTTTCTGCATATTGATGACGAAGCCTGATGATGTTCCTTCCTTCTCGGAGATGTTGAATTCGACCCGCGTATCCGACACTGCCAGACACAGATTGGGCATTCCCTTATTGTAGATGTAGCCACGCTGTAGACAAAATAGAGTATATGATTGTTCAAAAGGCATATAAGGAAAGTAATTTTCTTGACAAAATATATAACGAAATTGATCATAATTACATTTTGAAATAATTTCTGACTTTAATTATCAATAAAACCAATTATATCAATAAACAGGCTAATATTTCCAGGATTGACTTAATGGTTTCAAAGTGATTGTAACATAAAAAAAAATCTGAAATATTTCAAGAAGTAGTTTAAGCCTGTCTACTATAAATGTGCTTCAGATTAGCAATATTTATTCTTTGTTACTTTGGGTCTAAATCAGTTTCAAACTGTATAATTGCAAATATTTTTTGACAAGCCAAGCAGAGACACTTTATGCTTTAGTATACATATCTATGTAGCTTACTATGCAAAATCTCTTGGTTATCAATTTACATTTTAAGAAGCAGACTTTATCTGCGTTCTGGAGGAAATCACGAAAAAAAATTGATGTCCATTTGGTACAATGGTAACGGCTTTTATCCTGGTGATTGTTATGCTGTTACATAATTAATGTGGTACAACAAAGAAATATTGAACTCATCCAAACCTAGCAAATTCTGTTTGGATAATGTGAATCTTTACCTTAGATATGACCCAAACTTGCGCCTCCATTGGCCACAAGCTTTTGTCCTTCTTCACCTTTTGGGTGATGACAGCTTCTGGATACAGAACAATACTCTTGTCTTTCTGTAAAAGTCATCAGAAATAATACCATACAGAAAGGCAAAATACTCTCTACACCATTATTACTTTCTCAATACATAACATACTTCGTGTATAATGCTATATAATCAAACCTGTTTTAAGGCCACTAAAGGGAGCAGTTTGGTCTTTATAGACAGGTAGCCTTTATATGAATGTTAAATTACTATGAATCGTATTAGTTCAGGATTCAAAACAAGTGTTTTTTACAGAGATGGTATTTGTAAAATTATGACTTTCATATAAAGGTTCAGTTACTACAGGTATTTATTCTATTACTTCAGGAACCAAATCAAGTGGCCTTTATACAGAGGTGATGTTATAGACAGTTTTTTTTTATGAGAGAATAATGAAACAACATTGGACAAGCATCTTAATGTATTGTAATATATACACATATATGGGTAAGCTTTCAAATCAAGCATATTGTTATTGTTTTTAACCTGGTGTAGATTTGGAAATGAATGTGCTTATGCTTAAATCTTGTGTTTGCAAACATGTTTCTCTATAGAAAATTATACGTCTTTTTTTTTCGTTTGATAAGAGAGAGTTAAGAGGATATTTTACATTTTGAAGAGTAAAAATATTGAATTTTTGAACCTTGTGAATTAGTTTTGACTTTAAAAATCTTAAACTTAATCTTAAATCTTTAAAACTGACCTTGGCCTGTATGTAATGACTGGCCTGACTCAGTTCGGACGTAGGTATAAGGTCATCCTTAATATGCTGGATCATAACTGGATCTCGCATCTTCTCATATGCCTCACTAGGATAGCTGGCATGTGCCTCAAAGTCACGATGGCTGTCCAAACAAAAAATTGTGAATTTAAATCAAAAGAATAATGTATTGTTACATCTTTATAATACTTTATAAAATACCTTTTTTTGTGTTTGACCATTTCAGCTACTGTTAATATTTGCAAGAAGCACAGTTTTAACAACAACTTACAAAATATTAATGAATATATAGAATTGAACAATCACAATACAATACTGGTAACATTTAAACTCCCAGAGGAATGCTTTTTCTCTTTATCATTTCATTTTGACTTTTCATTGAATTTCACATGCCCTTGTCTAATCTGACCTTGGAGTAGTATGACAAATTGTCTAATATGACATCTGACCTCCTGCCTTATATGACACCTGACCTCCTGCCTAATATGACACCTGACCTCCTGCCTAATATGACACCTGACCTCCTGCCTAATATGACACCTGAATATTCTGATATCCTGTCTAATCTGATCACCTATACTCTGTTACTTCACACAGCCATACTTAGAATAGCCAACACACAGATAAAACAAACTGAAGTAAACTTTCAACAGGAATGTCTAAACTAGACAATATTAACCCCTCATCTCTATTCAACACTACTTTCCCTAGCTCATACCTTTTAAAGTGTTCCAGAGATTCAAGGTTTGCTTCTCTAGAAATTCCATTCACATCTCCCAGGTCATAGCCTTTGGCTCTGTCAAAGGTGGCTTGAAGGCAATATACTGTAATGAAAGCATGTAAAGTCAAAAAGGCTACCTATATGGCAATCTAGACATAATTCAAAACCGTTCTTCTTCATCCACTTACTATAACGACCAAAGGCCAGAATTTTCACATCCAAGAATTTACTGATGTTGGTTGAAGAGGGAGCACAGAGACATTCTTATCTTATATTTGTAACAGAGGTCATTATTTGTGTCAATGCCTGCATGGAGATTCGAACCCAGAACCTTTGTCTTCGTAGACATAATTTTATGGTTAAGCTGAAGAGAAGATCTTCCCAGCTGAGCAATATATTGTGGTGAGTGTTTAGTGTGGTTACATACTTCAGGAAATACCTTTTCCTTGTTACACACTTACTTTATGTTGTGCTTAGTATTATTTCAGAGTCCCTCAATGGGTGCAAATGTAACACAGGTCTTTATTCATTCCAATATCTCCGTCAGGATTTGAAAACCCATGACTCTGGCAAACTAGTCTGATGCTCAATCAGTCAAGCTAAAATGATCTTCCTAGCCAAGCAAGACATTGCAGTTGGTATTTTTTGATAAAATAAAAGTTTTATATTATTAAAGTTTGCATGATATACTTACAGAACGGAGTTACAAAAGGTTCCCCAAAGGACACCCATATCTCCTGGTCATATTCAAGTTTCAAAATATCATTGATTTCATTTCCATATTTATCAAATATCCGGCGAGCCACTGGGGTCAATTTGGGATTGACAGGGTTACTGAAGACACGATTGGTTGACAGGTCATCAAGGAGACGTTGTAATTGACGTTTTCGTCCTGACTTGTCAGAACCTGTTCCCTTCAAAGCATCAGCAATATTGAAAAAGAACTGCTGTCCTTCCCCATAGAATCCATTTTCGAAGACCTGGAACATGTATTTGATGACTTGTTGATGGTGTAATGACAATATCACCCATATAATATTACTCAGGAAATAAGACCATGCCGGGTAATAAGCCCACTAATATATTGCTAATCAGTAAACATACAAACTGATGCTTTGTTGTTGTCCTGTTAAAAAAACTCTAAAATTATAGTTATATATTAATGTAAGCAAAAAAAAAAACAATTTTGTTTTTAATTGTCCCGTAATAAGCCGAAAAATATTATAACTTTTTTATTTTTATAAATTTTTTTACAAATGGTTATACCTCTGCATGTGATTATTTTTTTTAAACATCACCCAAACTGCCAATATCATTAATACTTCGTTGTAGATTCTGACCTTTAGTCGTAGTCCCTTCCTGCCCACTAGTTTGTGGTCAAATGAAAATTCCTGGATATGACTCATACGGTAGTTTGCTCCTTCAGTCTGAAGCAGAGAGTGATAAATGATATTATATGAAAACCTTGAACTCTTTGTTAAAAAACTGTACTAATTAAAAGGAATTACTAAAACATATTTCTGTAACTATGGTAACACAGCACTCTAAAGTAATCATGAATATGAATGTCAAACTCACAAAATTGTTGCATACTTTCTCTTTTACATAAACAGAGTTATAAAAGAAAATAAAAATATTATCGAACATTTCAGTTCATATTCTGGTTTGATGAAACAAAAGTAAGCTTTCTAATGGATTGTGAAACTATAGTAATCTGGACCGTGAGTATTTCAACACCCTGTCCAGTCCAACATCACTGTGTTTTCTAGAGAAAACTTCACATTAATAACACTTGTAAAGAAAACTTCACATTAATACACACTTGTAAATTCTGTATAATTCTGTACAGCCTGTATGATATAACCAGTATTGTCTACAAGGAATCAGATTACAGAGTCTTCAGTCTACAATATATCTTACCTCCTCTTTGATCTTGACTTCCTCAATGGCTGCTATTTTGGACTTGAGACTGGACAGGGTCACTTTTAGCTGAGATATTTCTTTTTCTGCCTGAAAATTCAATGTGACGAAAAATTCTGAGATTTTCAAGTGGAATATTTCTCTATCTGAAAAAATCAAAACAGAAAAAAATACAGAGAATTGTGTTGCTTCATTGAAAAGTTGATATGTAAAATGTTTTACCAGTTCAAATGTGGTGTAGAGTTCTTCCTCACTCATAGATAAGATAGCAGTGATCGAGATGGTTTCTTTCTGTCCCTGCATCGCGTAGTTGATCTGTAACATCAAACAATCATGTCTACAATCACATGTACTGATAATTCTGTGGAAGTGTTTAGGGATGTATGTATTCCACCAAAATGGTATAATGATAGAGCAATCCTATTTCTTTGAAAAAAACTGCCAATTTACTCTTTCACCCCTAATGACCAAATATGGACTTGACCAATAGAGAAGATGGATTTGTCCACAATAATTATTCAGGTGTGCAAGAGTTTGAACAATATTCTTTGGAAAGTTATAGGTGTAATTTTCTTAGTGTATTTCACAAAGTGGAATTCTTTAGAATGTGGAATAAAGCATAGAAATGAAACAAAAGCTTCACTTTGTTACTCGTACCTCAGTTTTGTATCGTTCAGCATCTTTTAGACGGTCTGTGAGAACCTGTTTGATGCTCCGAATGTAATGAAGTGTTGCTGTGGCACTGAAGGACTCTCCAACAGAGACCCAGACAGGACCCAATATGGCTGTCCCACCAGGCTGAAGGCAGTCGTCAAGGACTGGAGCTAGATAATAACAAAATGAAATGATATTAGTCAGGAAGAAAAACAAAGATCTGTTGGACACAAATAATTATGAAAATCATGCAGTTACTTAAATTTTTATTTTGTTTGGCCTAAATGAAACTTTTGGAAAAATTTGTCAATTTTCGGGGATGGTGGGAGTTGGGGGTGTGGGGAGGGGGAGGGATATCCTTACTCCAGCCTGTAGTCATCATGCATTTGATATCTGTATAAGTTGTTGTATATCAGCTTCTAGACATCACAATATTGAAGCAGTCTTCATCATTCTATCCTACAGTACCTAGGTAAGCATAGGGAGCTGAAACTTTTCCTTTGTTTAACCCAAATTAAAGGGTGGGCTTACTACTGGAAAATTAAGATTACTGTATTTCTACTGAAAAGAAATAGATATGGATGGGCTTATCGCCAGGTATGGGCTTATTGCTGGATCAATTTGTCTGTTTAAGGTTTTAAGATGAAGGACTTACTCTGAGTCAGGTGTGTAATTTCATTTCCTTCCCAATCATACACAACCTTAGCGTGACTTCTCAGGTCCAGCTTTCCGGTGCAGGATACCAGAAACTGCAACATTCAAACCAACAAATGTATCTCCAATGCACAAACACAAATATCTATATAAAGTTTTACTATGTTACATCCAGAGGGAACATCTGAAAAAATTATTACTGCAAATTATTTAACTTTTGTGAGTCATTTATTTCTTTTGAAAATTTTACTGCAACAGTAAAACTTTCCATCTTTGTTACGAAGATCATTACTGCCAAGCATTCAATTTAGTTCTACCTGGTTCATGAACATTGTGAGGAGACACAATCACAAATTAACAGTATTATTTCTCTGAACAATATATATTTACATATATTACAGACACTCTCTACAGTAAGAATATCAAAGCGATACATACATCATCCAGTTTGTTGAGGTCAGCTACCACCTCCACCGGTTCTGTAGACATGCCATTCCTGTAGACAATGATCCTGATACGTCGCTTCTCTGTCAGTGCCCTGTAATTCACAGCCATGTTACAGTACAGTCAGAAGACCTTTATCACATTCAGTTTGGAATACCGTGAAATTTATCAAACAAATTTATACTTTCTCCGTAAAATCAACCTTTTGGTCACCATTCATATTCAGCAGTAGGCTAATGTCTGGTAATAAGCCCACCCATATTTGTAAGTGTTCATTAGAATTATCAACAAATGTAAACAGTGTTTCTTCCATGACTTGGGATGGGACATTTTTGAAAATTGGTGAATTGGGAAGAAAAATTTCATGATCACATCACAAATTTTGGAAATTTGACTTAGATATGAAATAATTTCAATTCGGAAAGAAGACCATTATAAGTCCTTAAAAACCCTCAAAAACACCCTGACTATATTATTGTCCCCTGTTAAGCCCATCCCCTAAATTGGAGTCAGCAGTAGCAAGCTTATCCTCTTTGCTTATTGCCGGAAAAATACTTTAAGCACAAAAATGATTTCTTGGTTGATGTCTAGTATCAATCTTACTTCATGCGCTTGGACATCTTGGATGTCCTGGTTCTGATATGACCATCCTCTGGTATAAGGACTCCAGACAATGTCCATTTGGCTCCTTGACTAATTATCATGTTTCCTAGAAACAAAGAATAATGTTATGATGTAGCATGCATCAAAGGCACTGATACAGATGTAAACTAATTCATTTTCACAGCTATTAATTTTCAAGATTTCACTATCCTCTACTAATTTATGATAAAATATTTTCACAAACCTTAGAACATACAGTTTTGATTGTCAAACTCTGTGAAAATAAATCATCCACAAATATGTATTGATTTACAGTAACAGTTTTAGTCACAGACTCACTTTTACACCCCATAACTAATTCCAAACTGTAACAGACAGAAATGATGCCCCCCTATCAAAAAATTCATTTCCAGTTTTAATATCATTGACAATGAAAAATACCTTTATATACATCAAACCCCAATCAAATCAATGGATTTATGTGTAAATAGAAAACTGACACATCCAGCTTAATGTAAGTGTCAGAAAAATTTGATAACCTTTTTGCAATACAGAAGTGTGGAGGTTGTTTTTATTGTAGTTCTTTTTTTTTCAGCTTCACCAAATGTTTCTAACAAAAAGAAAATATTCTTTACAAAACTCATGAAACCATGTATGGATTTCAATTTTTTTACTTAGTTTCAACGCATTCATTTCACTACATCATTTCATCTTGGAAAATTGTGACAAAAAGAACTCCTTGAAAATAACAACATTTACTGTAATAGAATAGGTGATGCAATCATTCACATTTAATGTTAAAAATCTTACTTTTTATATTTTTGTATGGATCTTTGTAATTTTCACCAGTTGATACAAACACTTCACCATCTAATGGAATATCCCTTGGATCTGTCACCTCAACACCATCCTCCAAAAAAATACGACGAGCAGCAAAGGGAAGTCCCAGCTTGTCAGTACACATCTCCAAGAACTGTAATTATATCATATTTAAACATTATAAAGTTACAATTAAAAAAAATTGTATTTTTATACTCTTCTAAAATGAGAAATATCTTCATCATTTCTTAGCATTTTTCCTTTCTCAACATATTAAAGAAGATTTGCTGTTTTGCTATTTTGCCACCATTTCAAAGTAAAGACACTACTATACATAAAAACATATATTCATATTGTTTGTTCAGCAAAATATCAGCATCATTATAAGAGATTGACATTGGGTAATATTTTTGAAAGAGGTAAATTCAGTGAAGTTGTTGAGGAAAAAGGTCCAATGTTTAGCTACAGAAGAGGTGGCAAATATAACACATACACATGACATTTTTTTTGGAGATATAAGTTACAAGAATTTTTTATTTTTGATAAAAAAACCATATTACAAAAAAAAAGGTTAATGTACATAATCCCAATGCAGAAAGTTAACACAGCTTACAATAAAAAAATCTACCTTATCTCATTACAATTACAATTTAATATTTTGTTGTGATAAATAAACACAGCTTACAATTTTAACTGTAGGTGCTGCCACTCTGATGAAGTTTTCCCGGCTGCCATTTTTAAATGCTGTGACTCTGATGGTGGTTGGCTGCTTTTTATACTGAGATTTTATACGACGTCCTGGAATGTAACAATTAATAAACATAACTAAAACTCCGACAGTATACTACCAGTATTATTCTGGTCTTTGGCACATGTTTCCTGTAATAATCTTATAGGGCTTTTTTGAGGACTTTTTGGGTCAATAATGAACCCCATTCCCAACTGAAATTAATTATAAATTTAATAAGCCAAATTCACAAAATATGCAATTTACTCCTAAAAATTATTACCAATTCAAAAATTTTCTTCCTAAAATGAGACAAAAATGCCCACCCCACCCCCTCCCCACAACCAAAACCATTGAAAACATCTTATACATGTATAACCAGAGTTGACATTTTAAACAAATTGTCCTATTGTTTATTCATTATAATGACCATAACAGGCAGTACATACTGAGTCTGTAGAAGAATGATTGATGAACGAAGCCATTACATTTTAGTAAAAGTTGTTTGAATGGTAATTACCCTTCCTTGAGTGTAAAAAAAATAACTGGTATATTCATACACACATAGAAAATCTAAGTTAGAATGACTATTGGACAAAGCTTATATTTACAATGTTATAATTTCGTACTAGTTTCTTAAATGGTAATTAACTCCCCTGGTCTGCAATAGCATGTATGAATTCATATACCATAGCACATGCTTAAGCGTCAATGTTTCAAGGTAAAAACCAAAGAGTAGACACAGGCACTGTGCCAAGATGACCAACCAAAACACTATATTTTTGTGGTATGATAATAGACAATATTCTTACAAAATATGAAATCAAATATAACATCATGGCATGATTTACATATTTTTAGACAGCAGATTTCTTAACTACTACACTTCCCCAGAAAATTGATGTTCATCAGTAAGACAAGACCTAGTAACAAGACGAGTCACAAAGACAGAAAACCTGTAACTAACCAACCAATCTCAACTTCAGAAAAACCACAACAGCGATGGTGATGTGCATAAATATATTTGACATTATTCTAGTACTTACCAGTTAAGGCAGATACTGGTCTCATAGCTGAGTAACCACGGCGACCGTAAAGCCAGGAAATGCTGGAGGTCCCAGACAATGGTCTAGATCGTCCACTGATAAAGAAAAAATTGAATGACTTCAAAAATGAAAGAAGTTTGTTTGAATACAACTTTGAATTTCAATGTGTCCCGTTTCGAATATAACTTATTTATCTCCTGTAATAAGCCCTGGAAGCCAATACATCACCTTAGACTCAGGACTGGGCTTATTATAGGGACATTATATAACATTTGTTGGTACTTCGATTGCAGATGGGCTTATTTCAGGATAAATTTGGTAGTTACAAGTACACATGAACAGAATTTGGTTTTTTTCATTATGGATATATAAATATGACACTTTGGATAACATATGCAAAGCATTATGCACATTCTTGGATCAAAAGCAACAAGAACAAGAAGAGAAAAAAATATTATACAATGGTACCTTCTTTGTCTGACTGGGGCACTTTCTGGACGACCTTTTCTGTGTACAGAGGATCTTGGAGTAGCAGGGTCCCATAGGGTGGGGTCAGCGATAAACTTGGCATCAATCTTAGGTTTATGAGAATGTCCTGATGGAGGTCTGCTGCTGGATGTTGCAGAGGCTGGACGTCTTTTTGTAATGTATCCATAGTCAGAGTGAGGCAACTTCTGGACATATGGTGACGTTGGGACACTGTACAGAAAACAAATGATGGCATTTAGACAACAGTCAATATTTATTTGAACAGTTGCATAGGGGCACATAAATAATGTGTTGTGAATACATTTTATGTAAAATATTCATCTAAGTATTTTAAAATCATATATTTAAACAAGAGGCCCATGGGCCTTAATGGTCATCTGACAAAAAATACAAGATTTCAACTTGAGAAGAAATCGAAAATGTGTTTTCAAGATGGTGGCCATTGCGGCCATGTTGGATTTCGGACCAACTCAAAATTAACAGACTTTGGTCAGGATCATGTCACGATCATTTCAGGTAAGTTTTAGCTCAATGAGACATGTAGAACTTGAATAGAAGTTGAAAATGTTTACGACAGACAACGGACAAAAGGCGATCGCAATAGGTCATCAGACCCTTCAGTCAGATGACCTAAAAGTAAATTAATGAACAAACAAAACAAATGAATAACTCACTCTCTGCTTTTCTTCATCTCTCCTTTTGCTTTTCGGAGCTCTTCCAGATATTGTGCAATGAGCAGATCCTCGTAGCTGACCATGTCAGTATTTGCCTTGCTGTACAGCAAGTTTGATGTGGTCTGGGCTGGCAGCCGTGGCCGCCCAGAGTCACCTTGCTCATGGCGACGGTGAGGCATCACAACCTATTGAATAAATAAAATGAAAACATTGATACAGGGTTTTTTTTCAATGGTTTTGAGGAAGCAAACTGATGAATTAAGAGGGAAATTTGCAGGAATATACCTGGTATTGCATTGTGAATCTGGCTTAAATAATGACATTTTAATTGGAAATGAGACCTATTATTGTTCCCAAAAATTCTAAAAATAGCAATGTTATAACCTATAATATATTATTTATTGTCTTTCCTTGGTCCATGAATCATTAATCAATTGGGAATAACATTAAACTTACTCCATTTAATTCATTATAAACTAGTGTTTCTGTATGTCATAAAAAACCAAATGACCAATGCCATATCAAGTGGTAAGGAATCATAAGAGATTGTCTGTTAAAAATAAAAACTGACTATTATGTACAGGACTGGGAATGGTTATTTAAAAGATTCCCTTACATTCTTTGATGGTAACTTGTTAAATTTCAAAACTTTCTGGATTTTTTTTATAATTATTTTAGTTTTGTAGTGGATGGCAAAAGATCAGAATTTAAGAGAGTAAGTAGAATGGGTAAAGTATGGAGAGAAAATTGAGAGAAAGAGAAGAGGGATGGAGTACAGATGATGTCAAGCTGTCAACTGTCCTGGTTTGTTCTATGGCCTGTATTACTATATATTTGGAGTCAACTCCTTCTACCTAAACACTTGGCTATATCATGATAACATGTTCTAGCATGGTGTACCAACATGGTCCAAGGGAAAAACAGCAGAAAGAGACAGAAGTCATAGTCTAAGACTAAGAAGAAATTTGGTAAAAATGTAAAATGTTCTAGTCCAGCTGATCAAATGATAAGTATTGTGTTACTGGTCTTCAAGGTCTCTTGAAAACTGATACACTTGTTCTATCTGGTCTCTTTCAAAATTGTAGTCTTAAATCTTCTCTATGTACAAACAGGGATGGTTTCCATGCCAGGTGGCAATTGGCACACTGGACACCATTTTATGTCCCATTCCATGGACTGGATATTAATAGATTCAAGTTGAGTTGGTAGTTAAGAAACAAAAATGAAAATATGTGTGTGGGCTCACTGTGCAACTTTCTGGTTATCAGTTGTATAGTGATTTACATACATCACAAAAGAGAGTCAGCTACTGTGGAAACCTTTGGGAAATGTTGCTCATATGCATATTTATTTTGTTATCATCACAAAAATTGGTGACCTAAGTGGGATAACAGAACTCAATGTCATTATTTGGGAGTATTCTCCGTCCCTTGTTGGCTATATTAGTATCCGATACTACTAATGCACAGTATTATATGATAGGCATTTATGCAGTCTACAGATCGAGGCACTAACAGGCGGAACCTGTCCGGATTAATCTGCATTGCATCTAATCGAGTATCAAGACCCCATATCCACACTTAAAGCCAAAACCAATAACTGATTATATAAATACAAATAAGCATATCCCAACGGAACTCTGTCCAATGATCGCACCCATCACCTTTGATGATGATCACACTTGAAGTCAAGTGCCCGGGCGTTTGCCGAAACGGGCACCTGCTTGCAGTATTGACTTAACTGCATCCCCTCATTGCCCAGAAAATATTTCGATGAACATGTGAGATGTGACAGTGGTACTTACGATTTAGTTGTTGACAGAATTATGCGTTCAGTTCCAGTAATACGTACTCCGGTAGTTCTCAGTCTATTTATTATTGTCACACTGTGAACCACAAACATCTGTCGGCCTCCATATTGAAATATTTACTCCGATCACCTTGGTGATGACGTCATGTCACAGGTGCGCGGTAAATAATAATTAGAAAGTAAAGTGTGATAGTGATCAACTGATAATTTTTAAATTCATCTTTATTTATTTTGCATTTTTCTTTGGTATAATTTGTGTATCAAATGACTTCTAAAATGGGGGTGTAAACTTTGACCTCGTTTTGATTGTCATTGACTTATGGCGGCCATTTTTACTGATGATCCACCTACCTAGCTAGAATCGCAGGGAGACGTGGTGATTGTGGGAAGTATTTGAGGACAGTGTGCTAACGGTTTGTGCATCAGATTTTCTCATGTCTCAAAAATGTTCGATGCTCATGTCAAATTTGATAACTGTTGGATCGTATGTCTCTGTAAATACACCGACCGGTTTATTTGGAGACAGGGGGTGGGAATCCCGTTGACACTGTTTGAATGAATCATATTCCTATTTCATCGTAACTTCGATTTCCGTTATTCATTTAATGATATGTGTATTAAGAGTGACGCCGGTTTATCTAGTTTGGTAAATATCTAGATTCACTGTTGTAGACGTCTGGGATGTTTCTGCTTTATAGGTCATCCGGGATACTGATAAATTAAAAGTGACCCTCCCACTAAAATCATATCGTGCCAGATTCCGTGGGGGTGTGCCTTGGTAGGTGTTATGGCTGATAAAATGTTCACGGTGGAAGTGAACGGATCTAGTGATCGTATTATTACATAGAATGAACATGGTTTTAATTTCTAATAAACACTGCTATTGTTGACTTGCATACACTTGGTAATTGTGTAGTTCTAAAGTGTGAATAATGAAATGACCGGTCAATTTATGCAGGAATGCTAACAGCTCCGTTATATTGCAGGTACTATTGAAAGACACACTGTACTCATGCCACTGACATTACTGACAGTGCTTTATTTTCTTGATCAATATCAGGGAATGTCATTCAGAATTTATATGTGATCCAAGTTTTAACAACTGTCTGTCAAATGTATATAATATACACAAAATTAAAGAGGAGGTTTTTCAAGTTATAACAGTGTCAACTTTGAGCTCTGGAACTTCCCAAAGATGGACAGCACTTGATCTAATCCATTAGTTAAGGGTTAGGGTTAGAGCTTTCAAATGGAAATGGAAGAAAGAAAAACATAAAAAATCAAATAATGTCTCTGTAAATTGAATGTGTTGCAGGATCATTCAATTAAATTTGAAATTGTCCTTGTAGGCAAAGAGTTTGTCACTGGTAAAATTCTGGTTAGCTGATCATGACTCTTTCTATTGAATTTATGGGAAACATTCTAGATTTTACCTTGATAGATGCACTTAGAATATATGACAGACCTTCATGGAAACCATTAAATAGTTATGCCAATATTAATTTTCTATTCCAATTTTAAAGCAGCCTTTTTAAGATGAGATAATATGGTAATGTTTCTTTAGATTTTTGAAGATTACAGGTTTTTTGCTTTTTGCTTTTTTTTGGGGGGGGGGGGGAGCAATAGTATTTTGTTGATAGTAAACAGACTATTTCCTGTTTTGGGCCATAAAACAAGGGGAAAGAAATCACTGAATATTGTTATAATAATGCAGTAAGTAAGTTAGAGTGATAGAATTTGATTTAAACTTCAAAATTTATTATTTTTCGTTATACAGAGTATTTAGAAATGTGGCTTCATAACAAATGAAAGTTTAGACATTAAGATGGGCTTTATTTGTTGATAACATAGAAAGAAAAAGGCTCTTTCCCAAATGAGTGGAAAAAAATCCCTGGTACAATGTAGAATGTAGATTTAAAGTTAGCAACTTACATTTTTGCCTCATGATGTACTCTGCTGTTTGTCCAGAAAGACACATATGTACAGCATAGACATTCTCATTCTGGCTTAGACGATTTGTTCATGATTAATCCTGGTACTGAAAAACAACAGAGTGATCGCAGGACTCCTGAAAGCATGGGTATAACCCTGAATTAATTGATATATATAGAGAATGTCTCTCATGTGTTTACAAAATAAAAAAAAAAAGAAAACATGCAAAAATTAATGCAGTAATGCCTATTTGCCCAATTTTCCAATATCAATCTGGTATTTAGATCACCATGACCGGCTCACTCGTTTGACCTGTCAGGTTATCAAATAATTTACATTTTTCATTCATAGTGACTTGCTTAAGAACTTTTCTAGATTTGCCTCCATTAAATCCTATTCACTGGGAATATCAGTAGTCTCACTCAGTCAGACTCTTTATTTCTGTATACATACACACATCATGATCAAGCCTCTAATTGAGTGATACAGGGATATTAGACATGGCGTAATGAGGGGGAAGACAGAGAGACTTTTCTTGCATAAAAAATGGGTAGTCTTCAGTTTAGATAATCTCTTATCTTTGATTTAATTGTTAGTTCAATTTGTTTTAAGACATAATCAATCACTGCCAGAGGCTGCTGAAGCTGGCAACATGAAGTAAGATACATATAAGTTCATGTGAAAAAATGTATTAGAAATCAAAATTTATATAGTCTGTGGAAGACTTTATCACACTAGACTAATTACATCTATAGAGGTGATATAGATACATGCACTTGAAAATGATCTGGTCGGGAATAATTATAAAGTAAATTTTTCATCTTCTATGACTGGTCTGTTAGAGGTCGTTGATGTTAGAACCTACGCTGGTTTATATGTTAGCTATGTCTGTTTTGGTGTATTCAAAGTCTTCAAAAGAGGCCTTTCATATGAATGAAATTGCAAATGGCACATTTTTGGTGATATTTACAAAAATTGTACAGTACTAAACTATCCAAATATGCGGTATATACATGTATGTAAATGGGCCTCATCTCAACAACCATTTAGTGTATGCAATGTTATTGTGCATATATATTTGTGCCAATTGTTAACTCTAGTCTGGAAGTAGAAAATGTAGTTTTCTGGGGCGAGTTTTTGTGGACGAGTTAATGAATCTGAGTGCTAATTGACCATATTCAAAATATTCTTAAATTTTTTTTGTTCATTTAACTGGTGATTTTTATCAAAAATGCTTTTATTCTATAAATTTTTTTTGAATTTTCTTATTTTTTCAAACAACAGAGTGGTGTCAGATGTTTTTTTCACAGTTTTGCACAAAAAATACACTCAGTGGCTACATTGCTTAATGTACTGAGATTTATACAAAACATTTTTGATATTTGAATCACCTCTTCATACTACAACTTAAGATGTTTTTTTGTTCCTTATAAAGGGTCTTCAGCACCCATCTGGTGAACTGATTATCAATACACCTAAATTTACACTGCCATTCTCAATTTTAGTTTATAACTTTGTATCTGTTTTATATTCTATGTATGTGATATAATTCATATAATATTTGTGTCTCGATAAAGGTGGCAGATTGCCTTACAGACTTGACAATTCATTTGTTTGTACTGTTGTTTTTACTTCATTGATTATATATATATATATTCCTGCCTTCTTACACAACATCTTACAAACATGATTTCATCAGGATTTTTTAACTAATTGAAATTGGCCATTTTTGAAAGAAAATTGATTTGAATTGTGTTTGTGTTTGATGTTTGATTTGTAAAACTTTATTTTACAGGCATCTGTAGAGCTTCACCATGCCGGCTGTCAAAGGAGATGGCATGCGCGGTCTGGCCGTATTTATATCAGATATCAGGAACTGTGAGTATTTGAGTAAAGAGAGGTAACCCCTATCATTTCATGTAGAAAACAAAACACCCTGAAAAACTAATTTCATTACCTAATAACACTATCTAAAATCTTTTGATAGTTATCATAGATATTTGAGGCTTTGATTGAAATATTGTTTGTTTGGCATTGATCCACCATCCCAAAAGTAAACTTGATTGAAATAATTTTATGACAAATCCAATTTGTTTATTATTGTGAATGTCATTTCCAGAATCTTAGGTCTTCAATTTTACGTACCAATATTAGTACTATCTATTCGAATGTCATATAAACACTTGGTATTTACTCTCCCAGCCACTAAAAGAAGAGAATGAATTTGATTTGTAATCTGAGCCAAACAGAAAGCAAAATTTCACAATGCTTTCTTTTTTCCCTCTAATGAAATAAAAAAATTCCCTGCCTATCTCCTAAGTTCTTCAAGGATGGGTTGATCAGTACAAAACAGAGAATATTTAATGGATGGTCTGAAAGTCAACAAAAATGATCAAGAAATTTCAATTTAATTTTGAGACATACAGATCAAGACTTTTAGGTTTCAATTGACAGTATATGGCTGTTTTACTGCACAACAACTAGCCCCATTATTTCAATTTGTAAAATTGAGCTTCCTTGTAAATCCTATAATGTTATACATAATGCAGTTTTTTACATGTGAAGTTTTTCTTTCAGGTAAAAGCAAGGAAGCTGAGATTAAAAGAATTAATAAAGAATTAGCCAACATCAGATCCAAATTTAAAGGTATGGGATATACAGAGATCTTTCGATTTTGTTCAGAAATTAAGTGGCTTACCCAATACAATAAGCTACCAGTAAATTTAAAGTGTTTATACTTCATGCAAATGCAGAACAATCATCAGTCCAGGGTGTTCAACAAATGGAACTTAAAAAGAAGAAAATAACTCCTCTCCGATATGAAATTATCGGAAAGCAAAACTATTTCATTATAAGTTTGTTGTCATTTTCATTTGAAACCTACATATGTGGTGTTCTTGTTATTGTCAGAGTTTAGATATTGACACATGTTATAAAAAGATTGGCACATTTCCCAATCCTGTTAAATCCTATAGATATTTTATCAATACTGTACAAAAAACTGTTCATAAATGTAGTTAATGTTTCTGTACAGACAATGACTGTTAGTGATATGTTGTGATCCATTGTTTGGCTAAATGTAACACAGTTATGGTTTCAGCCTATTGTTTTCAGTTATCCTGTTTTTATTTGGCAAAAGTCACAGAAATATCAAATTTATTTTGTCTAATTGTCTAATTGCTTGTTCCACAGGGGATAAGACCCTAGATGGCTACCAGAAGAAGAAGTATGTCTGTAAACTATTGTTTATTTTCCTTCTGGGACATGACATTGATTTTGGACAGATGGAGGCAGTCAACCTACTCAGCTCCAACAAGTACACTGAGAAGCAGATTGTAAGTTTGGCTTGTCCTCAAGCCAGATTTGTAGAAACTATATGATTAGGTAGAGTACATTGAGAAACAGGTAGTAAGTTTAGCCTGTCCTCAAACCAGAGTTGAAGAAATAATTAGCTGCTGCAAAACCAGTGCAAGTGGTTCATTGAGTGCTAAAATGATCTTCTACAATATTATCTGATACTTTAGCATTATGTATTATCTCTTTGTGCTATTTTTTTCAGAAACCTTGTTTCTGTAATCATAAATTGAACCCCAAGTGAAAAGCAGTTTTGTTTTACCAAATACCAAAATAATTTTTTTGAAAACAAACATTTAGAACAGAGACTTTGAAAAAATTTTGTTTTCTCTCCAACTATTCCCTACAAACCCTAAACCTCTCGACCATCCAAACACCCATCTCAAAACAGTTACATACAACTCCCTCCTTCACTCAATATTAACTCATCTTTTTTTTTATATTTCAGGGCTACCTCTTCATCTCAGTGATGGTGAGCGCCAACAATGAGTTGATGAAGCTGGTGATTCAGTCCATCAAGAATGACCTTGGGAGTCGTAACCCAATCCATGTGACCTTGGCCCTCCAGTGTGTAGCAAACATTGGCAGTAGGGAAATGGCCGAGGGACTTGGGACAGATATCCCTAGATTGCTTGTCTCTGGGTAAGGCTGGCCTTGTGATTTTAAAGATGTTCTGTTCTGCCTGACTGTTTACTATATAATAACTTACACGATACATACCACTTTGTGAATTCATAAAATTCAAATAAAATTTTCTTCAAGAAAATGTTATTGAGATGATACATTATCCTTGCAGGGACACAATTGACGCTGTGAAGCAGAGTGCTGCCCTGACTTTGCTGAGACTTTTGAGAACCTCTCCAGAGTTCATACAGATTGGCGAATGGTCATCTCGTGTCATCCATCTTCTCAATGACCAACACATGGTCAGTATTTTGGTAAATTCTGGTACCTTGCTAGTGAAACCAATTTATTTCATTCAGTATCTTGTACTTTACATCTGTCTTACCTTTCAAATTTTTTTTAATGAAATGCTTACCTCAAATATCACTACACTAACTTCACAAACCACACTTATTTCAAGCTAGTTCATTAATGATAGAATCTGATTAAAATTATTTCAGATAACAAACATTTTTCAGTAATTCATGGTGCTCAATACACAGGTGTCTGGATTGAAAATTAACTCATGATGATGCCTAATGGAGTAAAATTCCATTTTCTTATTGTCAAAATGAAACCTTTAGATAGAAGACCTCTTGAAAGCTATTTTTGATGATGTACTAATCACTCTTGGTGGCAAGCATGTTAACACGTGAGGGATCTTTACTGGGGTCATACACATGGTCGGGCAGGTGACTCCCTAATATTTCACATCCATCTGGGGAATCAAACCCTGGATGGCTAGGTGAAATTGCTTAGTGAAGATGTATTGCCACTGCATCACTAGACTGCCCAATGTGTTTTAGTTGAATATCAGAATGTTGTGTACATTTTTAAATGTATGTTTATATTATCAGAATGTTGTGTACATTTATGTTTATATTATCAGAATATTGTGTACATTTATGTTTATATTATCAGAATATTGTGTACATTTATGTTTATATTATCAGAATATTGTGTACATTTATGTTTGTATTATCAGAATATTGTGTACATTTTTAAATGTATATTTATATTATCAGAATATTGTGTACATTTATGTTTATATTATCAGAATGTTGTGTACATTTTTAAATGTATGTTTATATTATCAGAATATTGTGTACATTTATGTTTATATTATCAGAATATTGTGTACATTTTTAAATGTATGTTTATATTATTAGAATATTGTGTACATTTTTAAATGTATGTTTATATTATCAGAATGTTGTGTACATTTTTAAATGTATGTTTATATTATCAGAATGTTGTGTACATTTTTAAATGTATGTTTATATTATCAGAATGTTGTGTATATTTATGTTTATATTATCAGAATATTGTGTACATTTTTAAATGTATGTTTATATTATCAGAATGTTGTGTACATTTTTAAATGTATGTTTATATTATCAGAATATTGTGTACATTTTTAAAGGTATGTTTATATTATCAGAATATTGTGTACATTTTTAAATGTATGTTTATATTATCAGAATATTGTGTACATTCTTAAATGTATGTTTATATTATCAGAATATTGTGTACATTTTTAAATGTATGTTTATATTATCAGAATATTGTGTACATTTTTAAATGTATGTTTATATTATCAGAATATTGTGTACATTTATGTTTATATTATCAGAATATTGTGTATATTTTGTTAAGTATTTAAATTTTTGTAACAGGGTGTGGTAACATCAGCAGCCAGTCTGATTGAAGCTTTGGTAAAGAAGAACCCTGACGAATACAAAGGTTGTGTTTCTCTGGCAGTCTCGAGACTGAGCAGGGTATGTTGAATATAGAATAGGCTCATTCATATATACACAAGTCAAGAGGCTTTATCAGGGTAAGGGATGCACAACATCTACTAAAACATCATGAAAACAGTAAATACAAAATTGATTTTCATTATGTTGGACTTCTGTACATTTATAATTTCTGAAGCAAAACCTGTTTTAATACATAATGAAGAAGGTAGACAACGAGATTGAGCTGACAGCTTAAAAATTGGAAGAGATTGAAAAGTGAAAATAGGCAGATTGAAATCGTTTAAGTGTAATTGAAGTTTGTTGAAATGACTGATAACTTAACTTTTATTGAGACATTAACAGTCTATTAAGAAGGGAACCAATTTAAATCTTTTTTTAACTGGAGCTGGTTTGAATCCTGTCTCAACTATAGCTGGTTTAAATCTAGCCTGAAATGGAGCTGGTTTAAATCTACTGTTAACTGGAGCTGGTATAAGTCCTGTCTTATCTGGAGCTTGTTTAAATTCAGTCTTAAGTGGAGCTGGTTTATATCCAGTTTTCGCTGCTATGTATAGTTTCTACAGTAACCTCAATGACATACTGAGCTAAAATTTGTAAGATTTCTTATAGGGTGCCTTGCAGTGGTTTCAAATGATGAAATACAAAATTATTGATTTTGTGACAGTTAGGACTGACGGTTGGCATTTTATGTTTCAGATTGTGACTTCATCCTATACAGATCTACAAGACTACACCTACTACTTTGTTCCCGCCCCCTGGCTGTCTGTCAAACTCCTCAGATTGTTACAAAACTATCCTCCACCAGGTAAACTCTTTAAGCAGAACCATTCTCCCTTGTGGAAATCACTTAAGTCACAACTATCCCTTCCCTGCATAATCAGTTCAGATAGACTCACACCATCAAACCTTTGATGAAAAGGAAACAAAACCTTCGGCAGTATAATCTTAATACTCCTGAAACAATCAAGTCAGAATTATCTCCTCCTCATTATTCACTATGTAGCTAGAACAATTAGAAATTCAGATGAATCTCTGTACTTTGAGAATGTCTCACAGAAATCTCAAAGATCATAGTATAAATGACTAAATCTGCCCTTCCCTTGATGAAAAACTCATGGTTACAAGTTTACACTTTATGTGAGAGAAGTATGTACAAAGGTATTGTACGTGGTTTTTTTGTTCAAATTTTGATTTTTAAATATACTTATCTCCCTTGTCAGAGGACCCAGCAGTGCGAACTCGGCTGACCGAGTGTCTAGAGACAATTCTCAACAAGGCACAGGAGCCACCTAAGTCAAAGAAAGTGCAGCATTCAAATGCTAAGAATGCTGTTCTGTTTGAGGCAATTAACCTCATAATTCATATGGACAGTGACCCTAACCTCCTAGTCAGAGCCTGTAACCAACTTGGGCAGTTCCTCCAGCACCGTGAAACTAACCTCAGGTAGGTCAAGGATCGGTTTACGCCAGATTGTCTTTATAACAACTTTTTAGGCCAAATCCTGTCCGGAATCATTAATGGACCATAAGGTCTAACAGCATTATAGGCCAAATTCTACCCTGGAATCATCATGTGACCAGAAGGCTATTGTAGGGCAAATTTGTCCAGGAATCCTCATCAGACCATACAATTTTTTTAGTGGTCATTAGAGGCCAAATTCTTACCTAGAATTGTCACTGAATTGGAAATTTTGTTGATAGGCAGATAACTCCTGTCTGAAATAATTTCAGGTCAACTTGTATATAAGTTTGTAAAATTGTTAGAGGGGCAGCTGTGTAAGGGCAAATTTTATCAAATTTTAACAATTTTCTGAAAATTATTCATCCAGGTTGGACATTTATTAAATGTTTGGGAAATTTTTTCTTCTGCTTTCAATTTGAATGCATTGTTCTGAAGTGAAGTTATATGCAGTACAGAAAGGACTATTTCATGTACAGCACATGTGTTTTGACCATTTATATTTCACAAAAAATGTAATTTTGATTGGGATGAGATTTCTGTCACACATTTTTAGGGGTGAGATTTCTGTCGCATGTTCTCCAGAGGAAAATCACATATTAAGTTGCTATAGGTTACAGGTACCTAGCCCTGAAGAACATGTGTCTGTTTGCTACTATATTTAGGCCTCTGTATGTTACAGGTATCTAGCCCTAGAGAGCATGTGTCTGCTCGCTACATCAGAATTCTCCCATGAGGCTGTGAAGAAACACCAGGAGACTGTTGTGACTGCTCTCAAGGTATTGTCATGTGTTCTGTGGTACAGTCGTTTCTATTGTCCTAGAATTTCCCATATTCACAAAAAACTGACATTATGTAGTAAAATAGTAGTGGAGTTTTTAGTTAATTCATTGTTAAAGAGGAATAAGTATGTTCAACTAACTGTTAAATAATAGAAGTTGATTAATCAATGAAGTATCAGTTTCAAACCCCAAAGCTAAAAAACAGAATTTTCAAAATTTAATGAAGATCTCTTAATGTTACTTGGAATTTACAGACAACCTTTTTTTTTAACATTGTTGTTTAAAGAAGTAAGAGTGAACTATTCTTTCAGTTTTCAACTTGATCAGATATCAGTATGAATTTCTGTTCCACCTGAGTGATTTTGTAATGAGGTGTATATTTATAACAGACATAAATTCTGTTCCTGATTTACTTTACAATGAGGTGTTATAATTTATGACATACCGGGTACATAATTTCTGTTCCACCTGAATGACTATGTTATGAAGTATTATTACTATAACAGACAGAGCGTGATGTGAGTGTGCGTCAGCGTGCTGTAGACCTGCTATATGCCATGTGTGACCGCACCAATGCCGAGGAGATTGTAGGAGAGATGCTTGACTACCTCGAGTCAGCTGACTACTCTATCAGAGAGGAAATGGTATGTCTACACATTTGGTAACATCAGTTTGTCTTGTATTGTTAACACATCCCATAATAATATGATCACACTACTGCTGATGCCTGCAATCTTATTATCAACTTAACACAAAATGTCTGAACATATCGGCCCATCCCATAATTTCAGCACATTGGTGATATGGTACATCCCAGTTACAGTTTAGGAGAAGTTGAAATATTTTGTTAAACATATTCAAAATTCTGAGGGGGAGCGGAAGAATCCACAACTTAATAATGAAACAAAGGGATTTTAATTTGGTCTTTGTCATTAGCATCTTTTTTCTATCAATTTCACAGAATCTCTATCAGCTAGGTTGATAACATGATTCAGATCCAAAATAAACGGTAGATTAACAACAATTTCGGATGATTATTATTATCATGACATTCTTAACGGCATGTCAACACATAAAAGGTCATTAGTGCCATCAACCGGTATGACGGTATGGATGAGTTCCACGCAAAAACACTCTTAAGTATGAAATTGAATTTATTGATAAGCTGTAAATAATTTGTGAATACTTCTCAGCTTTCTTGCATGTAATGTTGTGTGATGTGTAACATGTTTTGATGTTGGGTGTCTGTAGGTCCTCAAAGTTGCCATCTTGGCCGAGAAGTATGCGGTGGATTACACCTGGTATGTGGACGTCATCCTGAACCTGATCCGTATATCAGGCGACTATGTTAGTGAGGAGGTAAGAACAGCGTTTTGGAAAATTCTGATATTCTGATATTTTAGAGAAAAAAAGTACATGTTCACGTCTTGCCTGCAGGCAACTTTTTGAAAATTCCTACTTACTATAATTATGTAGTGTAACATTAAATGTTGAAAATTTACTCTGGCCCTAGCATGACATCTTTAAGACCTGAAGAGTGGTCTTGATTAATTCAAGTTGTACACACTCTACCTGTATATGAGAAATAATATTCTTTTCTGTAAGATAGATGACACATGTTTTTACAATGTATGAGAGTTTGATCTGATCACACTGATCATGGGTTGTGTTACAGGTGTGGTACAGAGTGATACAGATTGTTATTAACAGAGATGACGTACAGGGGTATGCAGCTAAAACAGTTTTTGAGGTAAGAAAAGATTTTTTCTCTTTCGACATGATTGTAGAGAGATGCTTGTACCATTTTGTTTCTATGTATGTAAATGTTCATGCTTCATTGTAACATGTAATCTCAATTCTTATCATTGTGATTAAAAAATATTGGAATATGAGAATACCAGAGAATGAGTATATGACTTAAGTCTATCAAAGCTTGTGGCTTCTACATGTCAAGGCCACTGTTAGTCCTTATATCTAAGGAAAGCTTGAAAACCACTGTTAGTCCTTATATCTAAGGAAAGCTTGAAAACCACTGTTAGTCCTTATATCTAAGGAAAGCTTGAAAACCACTGTTAGTCCTTATATCTAAGGAAAGCTTGAAAACCACTGTTAGTCCTTATATCTAAGGAAAGCTTGAAAACCACTGTTAGTCCTTATATCTAAGGAAAGCTTGAAAACTGATAAATTTGGTTTTGAATTACATGTTAACTTGCACCATTAAGTCCTTCATTTAAGAATGAGATTACTTGTGTGATTTCAAGATGCTTTTGACAACTAAGAAGGCAAAGTTTAAGATTTGAAATAAAAATAAGAATATATTTGATACTCTTCAGGCATTACAAGCACCAGCCTGCCATGAAAACATGGTGAAGGTGGGAGGATACATTCTAGGAGAATTTGGTAACCTAATTGCTGGAGATTCTAGATCTAGGTAAGTAATCTCCAGAGTACTTGTGTTTTAAGTAGAAATAAGGAATTCATTTGTAAAAATTAAAGTGACTTGTCATTGTTCTTAATTTTCGTGGTTTTTCCAAAAATTCCTATTGTGTGGACACTTGATTACATAGTAAACATAGATCTATAAATCTACTTGTACACACCTATTGCAGTTCGTAGACATATGGACTCATTGGTAAAGAGTACCCACAAAATCAACGAAATTCTTCGCTAAAATTTATGTTTTTAAAGCAGTGTACATTGATGAGGTGTGTGACTAAGTTATGCTTTCTCTTTCCAGTCCCATTGTACAGTTCCAGCTTTTACACTCCAAATATCACTTATGTGGACCAGGCACACGGGGTCTCCTACTCTCAACATACATCAAGTTTGTTAACCTGTTTCCAGAAATCAAGAACAGCATACAAGATGTGAGTTGGACTTAAGCTCTTCCTGGAAACCTTTTTCTTTAACTTGTTTTTGGTTTCATGACTTAAAATTCATATCACAATATACTGCACATTCCTATTCAATTTGTACTCATGGTCAAAGAAATATGTGAGTTTTAAAGAAATGAAACATTATGATGACATTAACAGAGTTTGTGATAATAACAGAAACAAAATCATAATTTATGTGATATTCACAGAAAATATATTATTATAGAACAATTGACATTAACTGAAGATGTAATATTAAGAACCATGATGAAAAATGTTGGTAAAACATGACAAATTTCTCTAGGTTCTGCGAACTAACAACAACCTGCGGAACTCAGAGGTAGAGCTTCAACAGAGAGCTGTGGAATATTTACAGCTGAGTACAGTGGCCTCAACTGATGTCTTGGTATGTGTGTAACCTGAGTGCAAGTTTTGTCATCCATCATCAAAGTAGTCTTCTTGAGATGTTTAAATTATTTTTGAAGTCTGTTTTTGAAATTTTATGGGAAAAACCCCAATAGAATGAAGTAATCTCTTCCAAGAAAGTTGTTGATTATTGAAATATACTCTTTTTTTTAAAATATGCTTTTCACTTGTGTGTCTTATGAACAATTTTCGAGATTGCAAGTGGTTAACATTGCTTGCGGACTTTTAGTCCCCGAGGTTTGCTGTAACCTGCATGCCACGTTTTTAAATTACTCTAAGCAGTGGCACTGTTTGGAATGTACACATGTACTTGACATTCTTAGGAAAATATCAGATGTATGAAAATTACAAAATTAATATCATTGTGGGGCCAATGCACCTCCTCATTTATCCCAATCACTTTGGATTTTCCTCATTAGCCTCCTAGATTTCAAAATTTATGCCTTTAGCATCACTGATGAGTCCTCGAAGGACAAAATACCTGTACATCATTTCAGTCATTATTTGGCTCTACTGAATCTTAGCTCTTAACTTGTAATATAAGTTGCTTTTTACTTGTGTTTTTGTACAATCATTGAGTTACATTTGTTGTATTTTGATTTTAGGCAACTGTTTTGGAAGAAATGCCACCTTTCCCAGAGCGCGACTCTTCAATTCTTGCCAAGCTGAAGAAGAAGAAACCATCTGGAGTACCTGAGGGGACAGAACCAAAAGAACACAAGATCCCGCAGGCTCATATGAGTAACAGTTTAGATACACCAGCAGCTGCTCCACAAGACACTACATCACCAGTGAGTCATGCTTTACCCTCACTCTACCATTATAAACATGGGTTTTGTTTAAGTTTTCCAAACAGTTACTGTAATTCAGAAAAATGCAAGGATTCATTCTTTAATTTGCAGTTTTGACGCTACATTTATTTGTTCTTTTTCTTCAATATTTCCATTCATCTTTATGTATTTTCGTTTTTCTAGTTATCGGTGCCAATCTCACCACCAAGTAGTTCAGGATCAGTTGATCTGCTTGGCCTAGGAACGCCTACAGCGCCCTCTGGTGGAGGCGGTGATGGTGGAATGAGTGGTCTATTGGTGGATGTGTTTGGTGGAGTGACCAGCAATGGGACGGACTCTAACTCAAGTCTGACACCTGGAGCAGAGGAGGGCTACCAGAAGTAAGTGTATTTGGAGACATGGAGACTGATTTAAATAAGTGATAAGTGATTATTATTCATTTCACATACCAAATCTACATAGTAAATATATTCAAGTGGCTTGCTTTTATTTCAACAAGTCCTTGTGTTCTCTGGTATATTGGATATGAATTGATCAAATCATGGATAGGTTGCAACACTCAGGTGTGGTATAAATAAACTTATTGGGTTTTCTCCCTTCCTGAATTTAGGCTGAAAAAAATGTGCCATTTAATGTTGAATTTCTGAAATTATGGAGTTTTACAAATAATTCAGAAGATCCAGGAAATTTTTGAACATGGCTATCCTTGATGATGTTAAGAGTAAAAAAAAAAATGAATATATTTCCTGTACAAATTAAGAAACCCCAAATTCAGTAGCTGGTCACATTTTAAATATGCCATTTTAAATTAATTTGTATGTAACACTGTTTAATAGTTAGCATTTCTTCAAAATTCTGTTTCAATCATTTTGGATGTATGTTTTCATGATTTTGTTTGTAGGTTTGTTTGTAAGAACAATGGGGTACTCTTTGAGAATGATCTTCTACAAATAGGAGTGAAAACAGAATTCAGGGCCAATCTTGGACGTCTAGGAATTTTCTATGGCAACAAAACCTCATTCCAATTTACTGGGTTTCAAGTTGAAGCCCATCTGTCTGATGACCTTCAGAACAATATCCTTTTATCAACTGATTTGTTCAGATGTCTTCGAGTCATTTCGGCTTGCGTGATAAGTTTATATATTATCTAGTTTAGAGTTTAGGTGTTTCATTCACACTCTGAGGAATGAATATTGATGTTTTATTACATGGAAAACATTTTGGCAGATATTTTCAATTCGAAACATTGTAATTATGGAAAATTTAAATGATTTATTGACTCACTAAGACAAAAAATTTATATTTGTAACCATATTTCACCAATAAAGTATCATTTGTGTCACATTTAAATCTTAATTGAGGATGTTGAAAACTCGTGATATTTAATCTTTTTTGAATTTACTCAACAGTTAAAGTAAAAAATATTATTTGTAGAATTGTATATTTCCTGAATGCCCTCTTCGTTTATATTAAAGAATATAAATTGACAAGAATGTTGTGCCTTAATAGTGTGTTGAAAACACAATCTGTATTGAGTATTTTATCCTTAATTTGGGGCACAGATAACATGTCAGCAGAAGCCAGTGGGAACTGTCGTGGATAGTGGAGCACAGGTCCAGCAGGTTATCAACATAGAAATCATTTCTGAGTTCACCGAAGCACCAACGCTTCAGATATCATTCCTGTAAGTGATTAAGGAAAGTCATAGAAATCATTTCTGAGTTCACTGAAGCACCAACGCTTCAGATATCATTCCTGTAAGTGATTTAGGAAAGTCATAGAAATCATTTCTGAGTTCACCGAAGCACCAACGCTTCAGATATCATTCCTGTAAGTGATTTAGGAAAGTCATAGAAATCATTTCTGAGTTCACCGAAGCACCAACGCTTCAGATATCATTCCTGTAAGGGATTTAGAAATCTTATGAAATATTTGTGGGTTCTTTCTGCTGCTATATTGCATGTTTTTGTCTGTACAAAGTGTAGATTTCCTCTGAAGATGTTCTTATAGAAAAGTGTGTGATAATAGCAAGCACACTCCAGTACTGTAATGGAGAAATTTGGAATGGCTGTAAATATATTGTCACAAAATTGAGTCTTCGATTATTTTTAACATTGCTATCTGGATGGACGATAATATTACCGCACATAAAAGACAGAAATCTTGCTTGTTTATATATTTAGTTGTGTTGTCATGCTCTACTTGTCTTGTTAACAGATATAGTGGTGTTGTCGTGCTCTACTTGTCTTGTTTATATATATATAGTTGTGTTGTCATGCTCTACTTGTCTTGTTTATATATGTAGTTGTGTTGACATGCTCTACTTGTCTTGTTTACAGATATAGTGGTGTTGTCATGCTCTACATATCTTGTTTACAGATATAGTGGTGTTGTCATGCTCTACTTGTCTTGTTTACAGATATAGTGTTGTCATGCTCTACTTGTCTTGTTTACAGATATAGTGTTGTTGTTATACTCTACTTGTCTTGTTTACAGATATAGTGGTGTTGTCATGCTCTACTTGTCTTGTTTACAGATATAGTGGTGTTGTCATGCTCTACTTGTCTTGTTTATATATACAGTTGTGTTGTCATGCTCCACTTGTCTTGTCTATATATATAGTTGTGTTGTCATGCTCTACTTGTCTTGTTTACAGATTTAGTTGTGTTGTCATGCTCCACTTGTCTTGTTTACAGATATAGTGGTGTTGTCATCCTCTACTTGTCTTGTTTACAGATATAGTGGTGCTACACAGAGGATCAACCTGAAGCTGCCGGTGATGCTGAACAAATTTGTAGATGCAGCGGAAATGGACTCGGCAACATTTTTCACAAGATGGAAGGCACTTAATAAGTGAGTATCAGTGTTGAATCTGGTCTTATACAACACACCATTAATACAGTATCAAAGTAAGTATCTAAAATCAATTTGAAGTAAAGAAAACGACTCAAATCTTGACCCGATCTGTTTCAACCCTACACCTATCATGAAAACAAAAGGATGGAAACCAATTAATCTTAGTTTTTTTGTCTGTTCTCTGGTTGTGTGTATTTTGCAGATTTTACCTCTGCTATGCAAATTTTAAGGACCTATCATTCACCCTGGTCCATCAAAGTCATTAATTTTGTAAAGAAATAAACAAGTAGTAGATATTGACAAAGAATATAATATTATAAGCAGTTTGTCCTAGAAATGTAGTTGATGCTTTTGAAGACATGACAAAGCTTTTTTCCACTCTTAGCCAGAGCAAGGGTTCATTTTCTTGTATCTTGTCTTTATTTCAGTCCTAATCAAGAATGCCAGAAAATATTCAAGGCTAATTTTGCAATGGATTCAGAACAAATTAAAACTAAGGTCAGTAGCATCATCAGATCTCTAGATCTCTTTTATGCACTGTGATTGATACATTTTTTATATAAGTGGAAAACAGTCATGCTTATTCTCAGAAATGTATAGCCAACATGTGATATCAATGATCACACTCAATTGTGGAAATAAGCAATTAACTTTTGGTGTTTAAAAATCATTCTTAATGTAGTATATGTGTAATTGACTTTTGGTGTTTAAAAATCATTCTTAATGTAGTAAATGTGTAATTGACTTTTGGTGTTTACTGTCACGCTCATTGTGGAAATAAGCAATTAACTTTTGGTGTTTAAAAATCATTCTTAATGTAGTATATGTGTAATTGACTTTTGGTGTTTATTGTCACGCTCACTGTGGAAAATATGCTATCAATGTAATGGGAGTGTACAATCATCATTTGTTGTTTAATATAATCATGCTCAGTATTGAAAACACATTATGTGAAAAATCAATGATGTACATATTGGCCCTCTTATTAGCATTTTTTCTGGCCGTTGACTATAAATGTTGTTTTATGATACTTTGACACTTAAAAAAGAGACTGAACCACAGAATTAGAAAAGCTGAAATATATATATATTACACAGGTTGTTCTAAATATTTAAGAGCTTACTCTTGTCCAGCTACAACTGTGAACGTTTTATTTTACAGTTATTAGGGGGAGGATTTAGCGTATGTGAAAATATTGACCCGAATCCAGACAATTTTGTGTCAGCTGGTGTACTGCACACAAGATCGGCGCAGGTTGGCTGCCTGCTGAGGCTAGAACCAAATAAACAAGCACAGGTAGGTCTTCTGGTTGACAGGTAACACACCTGGTTTTACAGGTGAGATATCTCTTGCCAATGGGGTAAGTTATCTGTCAAAGCCTGGGTAAGTTACAGGTCAAATGAAATATCCAAATAAATCAGCCTTTTATCATTGTATTTATAATATTTGATGAGTGAAAAATTTAATTTATACTTTTGATGTCAAGGAACTTCATTTTGTATCCAATAAATGTGTCTGGATTCATCTGGATTACTTGAATTATTTTGTATAAATCATATGGTCAATGTGTAACATTACAGAATTTCTTGAGAATTGTAGAATAGTGATGGCTGGATTTGTTATGTTTCTGTTATACACAGCAAGTTAATTGTGTTCATTCAAGGTTAGAGAAGTCAGGCTCTTCATGGCAGAGGAATGCCTGAAAGAAAGGATATCCTGAGGCGTTAATTTTTTTTCTCATTTCAGATGTACCGACTGACGATAAGAACGAACAAGGATGGCATAGCAAACATGTTATGTGATCTCTTTGAGAAGCAATTTTAAAATTTCGGACATAGTATGGAAAGGGGAGCAACTCTTGTTTCATGCAAAAAAAAAAAAAAAGTCTCGGTTCCACAGATTGGGAGTGGATGCGCCCAGAGAATGTTAACCAGGAATATCCCATTGCTCTGTGTAGTGAATGGGATGGACAAGATATAAAATGGTTTAGTGAGAGAATGTTTTCTATAGTTAATGTGTATATCACTCCCGTATATGTAAACTTGTGAGAAGTGTTTGTTACAGACTGATGGCGGAGAAGCATGTATGTATGGGGTGGTTAAGTATATATATGTTAAGCCTTGTGAATGTCGTCTTTCCATGTGTTTGTATATTAGTCATGTAATGGCGTTGTCAATACTCACATGGTCACTTCTCTGTACTTCCTCCCTTCAGTGTTGCCATTCCTGGCCCTCGATTTCCTCTTGGGAAACTTGTGTGGAATTTTTCGTGGATTTTTTTTTTTTTTTTTTTTTCGCGAGTGACTCTGATTCAAAAGAAGCCATAGTGCAAAGTGATCTCAGCAAAATGAGAAAAAAAATTGGAAACATTCCAAAACATCTTCATTTTAAAACCTACAGGCATTCTTTTTGTCACTCAGAAATCGTGACAAGAATTCCCATTGTGAAAACAAGATTGCTTGAAATACTGTCTCTCGATCTGTTCCAGCTATCCAGCGACAGATATTGCAAGACATGTTGATGTTATTTCTGTAGACATAATTGTCTATAGTTCCCTTCACTTTGTAGCAGCTAACAAGTCTGGAGTTGCATGCCCCTTGTATTATTTCTTTGCCCTTTATTCTTGTAGTTGTTGACACCATTATGTTTCCTACTTTGTCTTTATATTTAATCCATCAGTGTTCATGAAGCCCGAATCTGCCTGTGAAAAATCCCAACCTAAACAATTCCTGTTCTAAACTAACTAAATTATGTTCATTACAAAGACAGTAAGTTGTTGCATTTGAAAATTAGATATTAGATCAAGACAATGGTTTATCTTAGTTGTCTAGTTAAAAAATGTAGCCAGAATTAGATAAAAATAGGTAACCATGGATACATGTAACTTGTTGTTATAACTGTATTTCATAGATTGTCATTTGTCTGTGATTTGAAGTGATTGCTCTAAGCTTTTGTCTACAGTCGGTAATTCATTCTTGTAAAATGTGTTCTTGTGATACTTTCTCTATTGATATTGTGTACAGATGTAACTGGAACATGAGGTTAAGGATCAAAGGTCAGGGGTCAGGAAAAGATTGAATGTTTAGAACACAGAAATAATTGATATTAGATAAGTGTCAAGGGTTGTGATGTTGATTGAAATTAGTTGTATGAAGACTGACTGTCCAAGGGCCCATTTCATGGAACACACAGTGTTGAAGTTACTACAAGGTAATCAGAGACCACAGTAACACATCAGATTGTGTAAGGACACAAATATTATTTTTTGGTCTGTTTAAGTAGTGAATTAAAATCAAACTCAGCATATGATTTTTTAAAATTCTGAGCACTTCGTTGGCATCAGATTTTGTGTTTACCCTAAACACCATAGAGGTTTACACAGTGACGGCTTTTGTGTACCTATATTTCAGGTGTATGGTTACCATACCATTACCATTGTTCATCAAAACTTACTCAAATGGACAAACTGAAGTCTGTTGGTTCAACACAAGGTGTTCTTAAGATAATTCTACTGTAATTTATTAATTAATGTATGTCAAGTGAAGAATAGGTTCATTTATTTTTCAAATATCCCTAAATATAACTACTTACATTGTACTCTTGTGTGGACTGAAGTCAAGGTTTGAGGCAATATCTTTGTATATTTTTTAGGGGTAACTAACACATGCAGTGTGAGTTGGTAGTCTAGTGTCTGGGCTGTCCGTCTTCTGAACTATTTGTTCACATATATATATTATGTTGATTTGAGTAACACTGTGCTTCCGATAACTTCTTTTTAACAAGCATTTGAAAATGTGTGTTTGTTCTAGCTCTATGTCTATATATTATCATTCCACAGGTTCATTATAAAACCTGTTATTTTCATACTAAAGATTGGTGTGAGACTGTGCTGTTATAAGAAACCTGTGCTATCTGATATAAAACACATACTAATACTGTTGTTTATTGTAAGACGTGTGTTAGTTGCTTAAAGACACACGTGCCTCCTGCTATAAGACACCTGTTATATCTGTTTAAGACATGTCTGCTATTACTTATCTTGAAATTTATTGGTATTTCTAACAGTAGATTTTTGGCTTTCATAGGCATTAACAACAGTTTGAATGATAGACTGAAACATATTCTGATCTCCCTGCCTGCAGAAATATGCTGTAACAACTGTCATATTTCAGTATATCACTCTTTAATATGGGGGAAACATGATAAAATAAACAAATAATTGAAGTTTATATATTTTTCTGATATCTCTAAACCTATAACAGTTTTTTCTGTTTTTGTGTTGTACTTGTTTCTCAGCTACAACAGAAGATGACGTCTGTCTTATGGTGATTTCATGTTCAATCTAAAGAGAGTGAAAGGATGTAACAGTTGTTAGATTGCCTGCAAGATTAGCTTGTCACGATGTGAATAACTTAGGTGTTAGATATATTGAAGCAGATTAAGTGTTTGATGACAAATAAGTGCTGGTAGTTTGGGGAAGATATCTGTGTATTGAATTGATTCCCTATACCTTCATTGTTTAGTTAGTGCTAATGTACACAAATGGTGATGACACAGGACGTTGTAGTTGTTGTGGTGTTGGTGTTGACGTGACAAGCGAGTGTAATTGTACCCTAGTATTGATATCATTACACCCTCACAGCATTGTAGGCACTCATATAGCATCTTGTGATGTTCAAATCATCAATTCACAACACAGGTAATTGGTGCATCTTTTTGTTCTTTTTCTACTTTAATATTCTGAACCAAATTTCTGACGTTTTAGTTGATTTTGTGATACTTCCTATAGAGGTATCAGTTTCATTTGTTCTCAATAATGTTTCACTCACAAATTCTTGTTTGAAATAAGCCTTATGGAAATTGCATTAAGCAGTGTGAATCTTGTGTTGTATGTACAGATGAAATTGTCCCAACATACCTATAGATATATATACATGTATGTTTGATATTTGTAATACATTTTGCAAGTGGTCCAACCTTGTCATGGAAACTACTTTGCCTGCCAACAGGCTGTCGCAGGACAAAAACTTTACCCGATTTAAGCGTGCAATACTACAGCTCATTGTGTTAATATTTAGAGGACTGAAAAAATGCTCCGCCATTGTTTGTGTATGTTAGTGCAGTTATTGGTAATTAACTATGTTATTGGGATATAGGGATACTGAAACTGTTTTTACTTGACCTTTAAACTTAGGGTTAACAGGTCACATAATATAGTGAACTATGAACTCTCATCAAGTAGTGCTGTGGTTGTTGTTTAACATGAAACTCTCATCTGTTCTTGCTGTGTTATGTATTTTGGTCACATGAATCTGAGGTCAAAGTTTATATGTTAACGTTGTTGACGTCATACAAGATGATATACATATGTAGTAAGCCCCTTATTTGTACAAAAAATGTCATGTAATTAGCCCATATTTGTTTTGCCGGAAACATGGTGGTATGGAGAGGGGACCATGGACTGATCTCCGGCAAGGCTGACTTGTAATCTTAGGCAGACATTGTATATATACAGCATATATTAAATAAACTCAACATCCTACATCATCTCCATGTGTTTGTATTGTCTCCATGAAATGAAGTGGCATTCTGCGTATACTGTTGTATAGAACACTGTGCGGTGTCGTAATCTGTGATCCATACGCTGTCACCTTTTCTATTTGAACAACTTCATAATAACCAAGAGACAACAGTTACTGATATTGACCCTTTAGTACGCTGGGATAGAGGGCTACTAAGTTTGTTCAAATGCATGACCTTGACCTACTTCAGAGTCCCATAAGTCAAATGTGTTAAAATCTAGAAAAATATCTTGTCAATAACCAAAAAATCCAGGATACTTACATGACATTGATTATGTAGCATGCTGGGATAAAGGGCTACCAAGTTTGTTTAAACGAATTACCTAGACCTGCTTTCAAGGTCACATTGGTCAGATGTGTAAAAAATTAATTGACTTAAATTGAATATCTGAAACGCCCAGTGTTCTGATATTGGGCATGCAGCATGCTGTGATCAGGGACTAATAAGTTTGTTCCAATTAATGACCTTTATCCACTTTCAAGGTCATACGTGTCAAACTTTTAAGAACTTCTTTTTAGCAAGCAGTAGGTCTTCAGTGTAGCATTTACACTTCTGAGTTTGTATAAAAGATCCAAACAAACTGTCTTCTGTGTAAGCTGCAGATTGGGTAAGGGATTCAAGCCCAATTGTTTAAGGACGGCTAAAGGTTATCTGTCACCCAATAACAAATACTGGAAATGATTGAACAAAATACATTTTGTGGTTACGACATAATTGTTACCGACTTTGACTTGTGATTTTGGCATATAACTCGTTTCTTCCTGCTCCTACACCAGCTGACGGCAGATATTTTGCCGAAAATATGACTGGTGTTGAAACTCGGACTGAGGAAGAATTCGAATATGTGCCATCAAAGTCTGAAACGGAGCCCATACTGACGAAGAATTCGGAGTAGTGATATCAAAGGTTGAAACGGAGCCCATACTGACGAAGAATTCGGAGTAGTGATATCAAAGGTTGAAACGGAGCCCATACTGACGAAGAATTCGGAGTAGTGATATCAAAGGTTGAAACGGAGCCTTTACTGACGAAGAATTCGGAGTAGTGATATCAAAGGGTTGAAACGGAGCCCATACTGACGAATTCGGAGTAGTGATATCAAAGGTTGAAATGGAGCCCATACTGACGAAGAATTCGGAGTAGTGATATCAAAGGTTGAAACGTAGCCTTTACTGACGAAGAATTCGGAGTAGTGATATCAAAGGTTGAAACGGAGCCTTTACTGACGAAGAATTCGGAGTAGTGATATCAAAGGTTGAAACGGAGCCTTTACTGACGAAGAATTCGAAGTAGTGATATCAAGGGTTGAAACGGAGCCTTTACTGACGAAGAATTCGGAGTAGTGATATCAAAGGTTGAAATGGAGCCCATACTGACGAAGAATTCGGAGTAGTGATATCAAAGGTTGAAACGGAGCCTTTACTGACGAAGAATTCGAAGTAGTGATATCAAAGGTTGAAACGGAGCCTTTACTGACGAAGAATTCGGAGTAGTGATATCAAAGGTTGAAACGGAGCCTTTACTCATGAAGAATTCGGAGTAGTGATATCAAAGGTTGAAACGGAGCCTTTACTGACGAAGAATTCGGAGTAGTGATATCAAAGGTTGAAACGTAGCCTTTACTGACGAAGAATTCGGAGTAGTGATATCAAAGGTTGAAACGGAGCCTTTACTGACGAAGAATTCGGATTAGTGATATCAAAGGTTGAAACGTAGCCTTTACTGATGAAGAATTCGATGTAGTGATATCAAAGGTTGAAACGGAGCCTTTACTGATGAAGAATTCGAAGTAGTGATATCAAAGGTTGAAACGGAGCCTTTACTGATGAAGAATTCGGGTATAGTTATATCAAAGGTTGAAACGTAACCTTTACTGACGAAGAATTCGGAGTAGTGATATCAAAGGTTGAAACAGGGCCCATACTGACGAAGAATTCGGAGTAGTGATATCAAAGGTTGAAACGGAGCCTTTACTGACGAAGAATTCGGAGTAGTGATATCAAAGGTTGAAACGTAGCCTTTACTGACGAAGAATTCGGATTAGTGATATCAAAGGTTGAAACGGAGCCTTTACTGATGAAGAATTCGGGTATAGTGATATCAAAGGTTGAAACGTAACCTTTACTGACGAAGAATTCGGAGTAGTGATATCAAATGTTGAAACAGGGCCCATACTGACGAAGAATTCGGAGTAGTGATATCAAAGGTTGAAACGTAGCCTTTACTGACGAAGAATTCGGAGTAGTGATATCAAAGGTTGAAACGTTGCCTTTACTGACGAAGAATTCGGATTAGTGATATCAAAGGTTGAAACGTAGCCTTTACTGATGAAGAATTCGAAGTAGTGATATCAAAGGTTGAAACGTAGCCTTTACTGACGAAGAATTCGGAGTAGTGATATCAAAGGTTGAAACGTTGCCTTTACTGACGAAGAATTCGGAGTAGTGATATCAAAGGTTGAAACGTAGCCTTTACTGATGAAGAATTCGAAGTAGTGATATCAAAGGTTGAAACGGAGCCTTTACTGATGAAGAATTCGGAGTAGTGATATCAAAGGTTGAAACGGAGCCCATACTGATGAAGAATTCGGATTAGTGATATCAAAGGTTGAAACGGAGCCTTTACTGATGAAGAATTCGGATTAGTGATATCAAAGGTTGAAACGGAGCCATTACTGACGAAGAATTCGGATTAGTGATATCAAAGGTTGAAACGGAGCCATTACTGACGAAGAATTCGGATTAGTGATATCAAAGGTTGAAACGGAGCCCATACTGATGAAGAATTCGGATTAGTGATATCAAAGGTTGAAACGGAGCCATTATTGACCAAGAATTCGGATTAGTGATATCAAAGGTTGAAACGGAGCCATTACTGACGAAGAATTCGGGTATAGTGATATCAAAGGTTGAAACGGAGCCCATACTGATGAATTCGGGTATAGTGATATCAAAGTTTGAAACGCAGCCATTACTGACGAAGAATTCGGATTAGTGATATCAAAGGTTGAAACGGAGCCATCACTGAGGAAGAATAAGGATTAGTGATATCAAAGGTTAAAACGGAGTCATTACTGATGGCTAGTGATATTAAAGGCTAAAACAGAGCCCATGCTGACGAAGAATTCGGATTAGTGATATCAAAGATTGAAATGGAGCCTTTGCTGTGAAACATTTGAACACTGCGGCGAATATGGTTGGATACACCAGATTGTAGTATTACAAGAAACAGCATGGACATGGACAAACGCGTATCAATCTTTGGCAATTTATAAGCAATTTGTCTCGTACCATGACGATGCAGTGATTGCGATCATTTACTTTAGTACACATTCTAAAAATATCGAGAAAGAAATTAAAAATTATGTTTTTTAACAAACAATTATCAACGCGGGTAATTTAATAGCATCCCCGAACCCCAATCTAAAATGATAATTAAACAGTTTATCAATAACGTTTTTTCCAATCTACATCGCATCTATGAACCCGCACCCCATTCAATCCCTACATCAAACTCACACAAGATTGATGCTCAATCTGAAGGGACAAAAATGTGACATTGGGTCACAGTTTGATTTTGAATAATATGCCACAACCAGCATAAATTAACATTATCAAAGGAGAATCAATCTTCGAGTAGGAAAGTTCTAATAAATAACATGTTGTGCTCGTGAATTAAAACGGAAAACCTTCGTCTTCCTAAATCGATCATTTGTGAAGATAGATGATAACGAAAATAAAAGGTTTCATACAATTTGATTTTTATTTTAGTTTTTTTTTCAATATTGACAGTATATATTTCATGTAGACAGACTTACCTGCCCTTGACGTTGGGTGCAACCCCTTAAAATCCTGTGATGCAAACTACTTTTAGAGCTAGTCATATGATTTTCTATGGTGACTTTAATCAGTCGAAGTTTTGTTTCGGCCTGTTCATCATTTTGGTCCTTTGTTCTTCCTTAGGCCAAACTGCCCAGCATATTCTTATCTATCCTGGACCAGAACATACTAATAGTCATATATTGTTTAGATCCATAAAAGGCCAAAAGTCATGATTGGAGAATAGATCTTTTGAAATTCATCCGAGCATTCGTGGTGATTAACACTTAGGATTAAACTTCAGAAATAAACGAAAATTTATAGTACATGCAATTGTTGCACAAGCTTTTGAGCGGAAAGTACAGTTCTCAAACTAACCCGTAAAGGGCCATAACTCCCAAGCAACAGCTATAACAAACTTTCATCGTCAAAATCCAAGATGGCTGCATGTCAACCATTTTGTAATTAGGTAACACGAGAGCCTACATATGTTTGAGAAAGATCTTCGAACACAAGGGGATTTAAATTATCCACCATCTGATGATGGTAGGCAGAAAATTGAGTCTATATCACGGTTGTCTTAAAAAATGCTTTTGCTTCAATTTTTTGTAAAACGACGAAAAAATTAACCAACGGAAAATATTGTATTTGATAAATAAAGGATTTGAAGTCTTTTAAACCTTTGGATTGATTGATTCAACAGAGTAGCACATGCCTCACACTAGACAACTAACAATAGAACAGATATTGTCCACACGTGATTATGTATGATGTAATTTTTTACAACGAGGAATTTACGAATTCTTGTCTGCCTGCCTACGCCAACCGACCGACCCCGACCGTTAAAGTCCGTGTTCTCATTGTTACGTATTATTGCGTAAATACGTGTATATGTGTTGATAATTTTGACAATAAAACACGCCGAATATAATCTACACTACCCAGAACACGGAATACTGATTTCTGTCAACAAGTATTGTTACTATTGTTTATAGCTACCATGATCAGACAATAAGCCGTATTCGCCTTTTCATCGTTCCCATTGTGTCGGCGAGGTGTATTAGCAGTCGTGTGTCTCGAGTCGCAGATCCTGTCGTTGAGATTAGAAGGTCAAAGCCGTTCCGGTGACTTCAGAGATTTAGAGAATACTTTGCAAAGAATTACATATAATCCCTGTTTAAATATTTAGAGCGCATCGGTTGTTGTACTACTCGCATAAACCCATGCCGAAACGTACTAGTTAATCCGGCTTTGTTGTTCAATGTTTGGATCCGTTTGTTGGATAACAATATGTGATTTCCGGATTTACTGCTTATACGTAAGATGTATCGTTTTTGTTCAGTTATCTTATTATTTATGTGAAGAGCATAAAATGGGGCAGCATGCTGGACATCAGGAAATAATTTGAGCATCTCGTTATGGCAAAATTAAATGTCTCATTACCTTTATCGACTTATGCACGAAGAAACCCTGTATCTGTGTCTTGGTGAAAATAGGCTTTACCGCTGTATGCAAATACTACTGTAAATCCTTGACAACTTCAGATGACATTCATCACCCTATCAATGCCATGACATAGTCGTTGACGACGTTATCATGACGTCATTATCGTAAGAGTATGGCTGATAATTACACAGCTGACATAATGCAAACACCTGTATGAATCGAACAGTGAATAAGTTACATTATGTACAACGAATGAACATCTTAATGAAACATAAAACAACAAGAAAATACCAACATTTAAACAGAATCATTATTCACCCAAAACTCAAATTCAATAAAACCAGGGGAACATGAACAAAAGAACGTACAAGGAAAATAAGACAAGGTGTTCCGGAAGAGTAAGCGTCTCCTTCATCAACGACACCCCCTACGTAAATCTTGATAAACGTAAATCACTTTAATATTTTCCTGTAAAATATAGGCAGTGACATTTTTGCACCAGCCTTTTTCAACGCGTCTATAAATGAAATGACAATTTTCTTTCTTTTCATTTCAAGAATGGAGTCTTTTATTTTTCCGTTTTTCAAAATGTGAAAAGACAATACATCCCGCGTGGAAGGATAAAAGACAAGAAGGATAAGCCTTTGAAATTAGTCCTTTCTTATATAGAGAGAGATGGATGGAAAACGGAAGAGATAAATGGCACAAATGATCTTGTGTGTTAATCTCTCTACTATCTACTAAAGAGCATCGCTTTACAGCCCTCGATTGTCAGCACTTTTAGTGTTACGGATGACTGATTTTCGTCTCCTCAGGTGATCTTCAGATTTCCTCTTGGATAATGATGTATCGTAACAGGTCTACACACTGTTTCAGGACAAACACTTTCTTTTGTTGATTCTCACCTGTTTGTGATTATCTCGACCGATACTTTACTGAAGTACCCCTAACACACATTTCTAATCCTCAAGATAATACACATCGACCTATAATATAACTATAATCGAAAAATATATACATTACTCCCGAATTCTCAACCATTAATCCTTTTCTTAAACCGTAGTTATTGCATATCTGACCCCAGCCTGTGCCTTTTCGTTTGAGCGCACCGATCCATCCGTATTCATGTGTAGTTTCAAATCAAACTTTTTGAAATGAAAAGAAAAAAATCTGCAAACACAAATCTGTGAATTTGTTGACACGTCATGACAGAGCATAATGCCAAAAATTAAATTCGATCTCTGCGAATGTGACCGTGGTCGATTAAATGTGCAAAAAGCTTGACTTGTGAAAAAAAAAAGTTTAGTACAATTTTCAAAAAAATGCTTGTTGTCAAAACGGATAAGTTGCTAACAAGATGATTAGAAAGATTAAAACGAACGTAATAAATTTCATGTAAAATATTGATCTTTTCTGAAATCTAAGAATTTATTCAAATATCATTTCTAGTGTACAGAATATAGTTTGGTTTGTATTAAAGTTAAATCCTATTTTAAATTCGGTTTACAGTGTACATACAGTTCCCTAAACCAGGTGGCAAGAAAATCTTACTACAGTTTATCTACCACATAAGTAATAGCGCTATATACTAAACACAATGACTATTAAAAAAACATTTCTCGCAACGCAGGTGTATTGTCAACACTCAAGTATATAAAACCGACGGCTTATATACCTAAGTACGCGTCGCCCACAGCGAGGACAAATTGACCGGAACTCGTTCTGTAGGAGATGAAGTGAAACGTTTCAGGTGTGTAAAAGATTCGTGTAATTAGACCGAGAATATTTCACAGTTATAGAGAACATTCTGAGGACTTACAAAAACTGGACACAGTCAATTTGATGTTGATAAATTTAGTCTGGAAGCTGGAAATTATTCTTGTCGATTTCATGTATTTTTTTTGTACAAAAAAGAGTTATGGTTAAATTGCGAGCGTAAAGAGCATTTTCGAGTGTCACCTGTGTGTTGTGGCAGACACAGGAGGAATCTCACTAAAGCGTGTATTGTTAAGGAAAATACAAATAAACTGGTTGTGCTGGTTTTATTAAGGAGTATTTTAAATACAATCATTTATCGAGGAAGTATGTCTTCATAACGTCTAGCGAGATCTTGACAGACTTTTAGCATGTGGATATGGAGTGACAATTCGCTTGTCGGATTTTATCGACTTTAATGTCACCGGACACGTATTAGGAAGGTAAGTCTAACTATTGATTGGGGAATTCATTTTCGTTTTGCAGGTGAGCAAGGCTATGTCTTAAAACTGACGAAACAGGTGTATAATATTGAGGTAATATTTCAATATAATTTGTTTAGCATAAGTCATGGTTTTGAAAACTCTTGGAGTACATAGTAAATAGGTTTCTGAACGACTTGTCGATGTGTTAACTACCTTGACTAATTATAATAAATTACGGGGACTGACTAGTTGATATCCCAATACAAAAACACATAGTGCTTCATAAATATTCAATAAATATCGACACCAAATATATGTTTGGACTGTAATTAGAGGATATACAGTGTATAAGGACACGATGGGAACGTGGTGGTGGTGGTGATACATATTGTACACATATATAACACGCTATTGGTTCAAAGACGGGAGTACACGACAGTTTATTCTGCAGAGCATGCTTTCAATAATGGTGTCAAACTAATTTTTTTTTTCTAATCATCATATCCACGCACATGATGTACAAATTTAGTTTTACTTCCATAAAACAGAGGAAGATAAAGAGCCAGGGAGACAGAGAGACAGTGTGTGTGAGAGAGAGAGACAGTGAGAGAGAGACAGGCAGATAGAGAGAGACAGGCAGATAGAGAGAGAAAGACAGACAGAGAGAGATAGATAGAGAGAGAAAGACACACAGAGAGACAGAGACACAGAGAGAGAGAGAGAGAGAGAGAGAGAGACAGAGAGACAGAGAGAGACAGAGAGAGATAGATAGAGAGAGAAAGACACACAGAGAGACAGAGACACACACAGAGAGAGAGAGAGAGAGAGAGAGAGAGAGAGAGAGAGAGAGAGAGAGAGAGAGACAGAGAGAGAGAGAGAGAGAGAGAGAGAGACAGAGAGACAGAGAGAGAGAGAGAGAGAGAGAGAGAGAGAGAGAGAGAGAGAGAGAGAGAGAGAGAGAGAGAGAGAGAGAGAGAGAGAGAGAGAGAGAGAGAGAGAGAGAGAGAGACACAGACAGACAGAGAGGGAGAGAAAAAGACAAGAGAGGGAGAGAGAGAGAGAGACAGTGAGAGAGAGAGAGAGAGAGAGAGAGAGAGAGAGAGAGAGAGAGAGAGAGAGAGAGAGAGAGAGAGAGAGAGAGAGAGAGAGAGAGAGAGAGAGAGAGAGAGAGAGAGAGAGAGACAGAGAGAGAGAGAGAAAGAGAGAGAGAGAGACAGAGAGAGAGAGAGAGAGAGAGAGAGAGAGAGAGAGAGAGAGAGAGAGAGAGAGAGAGAGAGAGAGAGAGAGAGAGAGAGACAGAGACAGAGAGAGACAGAGAGACAGAGAGAGACAGAGAGAGACAGAGACAGAGAGAGAGACAGAGAGAGAGACATGGAGACAGAAGGGGAGACACAGACAGACAGAGACAGTGAGAGAAAGAGACAGTGAGAGAGAGACAGGAAGATAGAGAGAGAAAGACAGACAGACAGACAGGGAGAGATAGATAGAGAGAGAGAGAGAGAGAGAGAGAGAGAGAGAGAGAGAGAGAGAGAGAGAAGAGAGAGAGAGAGAGAGAGAGAGAGAGAGAGAGAGAGAGAGAGAGAGAGAGAGAGAGAGAGAGAGAGAGAGACAGACAGACAGAGACAGAGGGTGACATGGAGACAGAAGGGGAGACAGAGACAGACAGAGACAGTGAGAGACAGACAGAGACAGACAGAGAGAGATACAGAGAAAGACAGTGAGGGAGACAGAGAGAGAGAGATACAGAGAAAGTCAAAGAGAGAGATACAGAGAGAGACAGACAGACAGAGAGAGAGATACAGAGAAAGACAGTGAGGGAGACAGAGAGAGAGATACAGAGAAAGTCAAAGAGAGAGATACAGAGAGAGACAGACAGACAGAGAGAGAGATACAGAGAAAGACAGAGAGGGAGACATAGAGAGAGAGACAGAGAGAGAGAGATATATATACAGAGAAAGACAGAAAGGGAGATAGAGAGAGATATATATTTACAGAGAAAGACAGAGAGGGAGACAGAGAGAAGATACGTTATTTAAACAAAAAAACAATAAAACCAGAATACTCGTCTGATATTTGTGTTGGTGTGTAATATCAGTAAGCACATAAATGTCAACAAAACATTCATCAACTATACCTGGCAGACGAATCATTCACCAAGTCAATATATCTTAACGAAGTTCACGGTCGATCGGTTCGGTGTCGAGTTCATTCAACCGTGCTTTTTGTTTGAATGGGATGGACACTTAGCGTTGATCACCATCTCAGACGATGGTTGTTTAAGTCGCCGTGCGTCGGTGGTCCGACGTTCGTCCGTTGGCCGTCCGGCACGAGTCCTTAAACAGTCTTGTTATGACCTGATAATTCCAGAGTGGATCTTTCTCAAATTTCGGATGAAGCTTGCTCTTGGTCCCTAGTTGTGCCCGTTTAATTTTGGGACTTATAAAAAAAATAAAATAGCTGAAAGGCGTCCATCTTGACTTTTAACAAATTAAAGTTTGTTATCGTTATTTCTTGAAAAGCACTCCATGGATCTTTCTCAAATCTCATGTATTTATTCATTTGTGTCCTCGGAGTTGCCCATACAATTTGGAGACTGACTGGAAAACGAACAATCCGCATGGTGGCCATCTTGGATTTTGACTTTAAGATGTTTGTTTTGGATATTTTTAGAGGTATTGGGTTAATGTTTCCCAAATACGATATGCAGGTTCATATTGGTAACTATTATCACCCTTTAATTTTGAGACTGATTTGGAAAGTGGCTGAAATGTGGCCATCTTGGATTTTGAAAAAATGCAAGCCATCGCCATTTCTTTAGAATCAGTGGATAGAGTTTTCATTTGTAGGTTCCACTTTGCCCGTGACTAGTTGTGCTTTGTCCATTTTAGAAATTATTAGAAACACAAAATGGCCGACACGCGACCATCTTGGATTTACTCGACAGCTGATGTTATTGTCACTCCTTCTTCAGAAGAATCTTCAAAATGCACATAATTAAGAGCAAGAACTGACGAAAGAAGATAAAGAAAAAAAAAAAAAAAAAACAATAAAGAAAAAAAAAAAAAATACAAGACGGTTTAGGCTTCGGTCAACATGGTTCAGATCTCGGTTTGACAAATGCGCGCAGCACAAACAAAACAATGCCTTTTCAGAAAAGTCATGAAATGGGGTATTTTTTCCAGTTCATAGTGCATTGTATTTTCAATCCTTAAAGATAGTGAAAAAAACTCAATAGCAATTTCTAAATTAATTACAGGGAAAATACGGTACAATGAGAGCTCATTTTTCGTGCAATAGTTGTGAATTTGTACAATAAATATATATATATATATATATTCGTGACTCGTTTTCAATAGGGTTCACAGCCTGTTTAATCCGAAACCCCGAGAGATTAGACTGGACGTAATATACAAAGTGTGTCTGTACCTATAAGAACAACGGTATGTTTATAAGTCGACGGGTCGGAATATGCATTGATCACTGTATTGTGTATGAATGGGGAAAAGCGTTGCTGTAAGCATTTTGTTATTTAATTTCTGTTGTAAAATATTTACCTGAATATTTATTCCCAATAGATTGTATTAATGAATTCCTAGTGGGAATAATTTGTAAAACGACACCATTTCTGCCGGGTTGTTTTTTTTTTCTAAAGACGAAATTCTTTGCCACCAAATAAGATTTCAGCGTGATTATACAAGTGTATCTCTGGTTATCAATTGCCAAATGAATCTCCGCGTTGGTCATGTTATAGGATTTTAAACTCTCCAGGTCATGGTCACCGTGGACATCAGGAATCGTAATAGGATATATATCCCGTACTTTGAAGGAGATATGACAATGTACACGTGATTAAAATGGACACTGTTTAGGGGATAAGGATTCTTTAGAAGATATGAGTTCTGCAGCCTGTCGAAACACACGTCGACATTCACGTTCAATCCATTTCAGACCCTTAACATGTATCTTAAGTTTCTAATGTTTCCAATGTTTTGGTGTGGTTCTTGATTTTCCATTCAAAAATGTATTTTCAAAATTTTCTGCGCCTGATTATATAAGAAAAACATTGTAAATTGAAATATCTGGCTACTTGTGAATGTATAATAGACCAGATAGTTTATCATGCAGTTGTAAGAATTTACAGACAACTCGCCAAATAAATAGCTATATGAGGGTCACGGCTTCCAACCTGCGATGAAGATCAGAGGCATGTGCTTCTGTTTCTTAACTGGACGATCTGTGCTTGTCTGGGAGATCACGGAGTAATCGTGGTGGTGCCCCGTCCCAGATCAAGTAATACCATTCTTTAATGATATGCGACGGACCTCCTATGTGGTGTTCCATGAAAACACTACCATATATTACAATGATGCCTAATCTCAAAATGACATTGACTGTACACGGTGGTAGAAAACATGACTTACAATTAATTGTGATGGACAGTCGGTCGCTATAGACAAATGTTACAGACTAAAAATGTTATGTACTGGGGTAGCTATAGGCAGGTGTTATATTCTGAAAAAAAAAGTTATGTACTGGGTTCGCGATAGACAGGTATGCATATGCTGAAGAAAACTCATGAATGCACAGGTGGTCGCTGTAGATAACGATATCGTAAGATTTACTCCGGATATTGTTAACATACCTTTGGAATTAGGTCGTCCTTAATGGTACACGACCCACTTTTAGAATAGTTTCAATTTAATATACAAACTCATACATTCTGTTCATAGTAGACTAAAGAACACCTGCCACAATTGATGGGGAAATGGTAAAACGACTTACACCAAATCCTCTCCTCGTGTGTTCATAGAAGTGTAGGTCGAGATAGCATCTTCTGTGTTATGTACCAAAATAAACTGTGTCGTTACCCCATTTCACATGAATGAACAATAATTATATTCAATGTAGAATGTTAAATCTTCTTGTAGTGGGTGTTGACTGGGACTATTGTGAAGCTTGTTGGCTTATTTCTGACACTGTTTAGTGTATAGGTGACAACTCGAGCGGAATTCGCTGTACAAATTGCTGAAGTGTTGTTTTCGTTTTCTGTTTCGTAGTCTTGTTGAAGTCGTAGTTGAATCATTAAGACGCTAAGCCTAATAATGTTAAAACTGCAATTTTTCAAAGAAAACATTATCAGTTTCTTGAAGTATAAGCTGTATTACTGACGAATCACTGTTTTGTGACAATGACCATGTATTCCATTTATCTTGCAACATTTACCAAAAATCAGACAATCGAAATTTCAATTACGGTGAAGTGTGCCTGATGACGTATGCCAAAATACATACTCCGCACGGGAATATAGTTACAAAGTTTAACTAATATAACTGCAAGTTAATAGATTTTAGTAAATAAGTTTGTTCATTACAGTATATAGAATTGTTTTTTAAACAGTTATTTATGCATATGTTTTCAATCGTTATATAAAAGTAAATTCTGAAAGTAATTCTGTGGAATTAATGCACTGCTAAAATCCAGCTGTTTTCCGTCACTGCCTAATACATCCAAAATATATGTAGCACCGGTGTTTTGACAATGGCAACGATTGTTGCAGATGAATGGAGAATACATGGTCAGTATCTCAAAATATAAGCTGTATTTTCGGGAGTGAAGGGCGAAGGAAGCCAAAAGTGGCAAGCTTTTGGCAACACTAATTGAAAATTCAGACTATCGAAACTTCAATAGTTTGTTAAGTCGATTCAATACTTATTTACATGACGTTGACGTTACGCTGAAGTGTGCCTGATGACGCACGACAAGGTAATTGCTCCTGGCGGAAATATCTTTCCACACTTCAATGGATATAAAAACAATCTAATGATTTTTCGTAAATAAACTTGTTTGTCGCAACAGATGAAATCGCTTATTTCAACAGTTATTCATATTTTCCAAATAAAATAATTTTGAATTTTTATTATTTTTTCTTTCATATTGGATCCCTTAAAAACGTGATTGCGGCATGCAGATTTAAATAAAATGTAGATCTTGCCCTCTTAAAATCGTCTAAATCTGTTCTGAACAGACCACGGGACTGTCTTTTACTCATACAGACTGTAACAGATTAAAAGACCCCTGTAGCCCTGATCACATATACCTTTGGTTAAACACAATACATCTGTGACCTTCACACATGTCCTCGGAAACATACTAATCATGACACCATTGTGTTTAAACTCTTGAACACATCTGTATCTCCCAAACGCTTCGAAAACTTGTCTTTAGGCTTCACTGGCAAGGAGCCATAATTGATTTGCTCTAATATCATTATTCATATTAGATTTTAAATACAATTTAGTCTTTAAATATATCTATCGGTCTGCTATTTTGACGTCAAAAGTCCGTCCGTCTGTCTTAGATAGCATTTCTATCTCGAAATCTCACAAATCAATTTGATAAAACTGCGAATTATTCCCGTACTTGAATGAATGTTCAACACTATATGTTCAGAAATAATCACAACATTATTAATCTTTTATTTCTGTCTACATCACAAATAGGTGATTGATTATTTTTTCTCCAGCACTTTCCCATTGAAGTTGTTCTCATGAGCTACATGCATGTATATTGCACCTCTATTCAGTGTTATGCTTACGCTAAATTTATACATTAAACAATACACTGTTTTCTTAATGTAATTGTTGTTGATATAGCAAGTAACTTTGTGGCGAATCCTACCTAACGCGTTAGGGTTTCATAAAAAATTTGCCAGAGGTGTATCCTCCAATTCTCTACTACACCCGCCAAACAAGTTTTTGTTGCGTTCGGCAGTGACGGAAAACACCTGTATTTTAGCACGTGCGTTAATTAGACCGAATGATTTTCTAAATTTACTTGAGGATTACGTTAGACGATATAAATAACCGTTGAAATAAGCGATTTTTTTGTTGCAATAAACAAATTATCTACGAAAATTAATAAAATCGCTGTCATATCCGTTGAAGTTGCAACCACATTACTACGCAGAGCAATTGTTTTGACTTTTTTGAAATCCATTTTGATATTATACATATTCTTGATATCGGTGTCATTTTGAACTTTGAAGTGTTAATTTTTTTTTCAGAATTAAAGTCGGATTCAAGCTGTCATCATGGACAGGTCGGATGAGTATAATTTACGCATGTCCCGAAGATCACGTGGTCGACGACGGAACTACGAGCCTAACATGTCGGTCAAGTCCGGAACATACCAAATTCACCTGTCGATTCCAAGGTCGATGCTTCCCGGAAACATTTCCATCAAGGCAGCGAACAGCCGAGCACGACCAATGTCTCCGTTTGAAAGACGACCTTTGTCGCCGCGCGTGCAGCAACAGATGTCACCCGTAGAGCATGCGTCGACATCACAATTTCAGAACCACTCAGCACCAATGTCACCTTCACGATCTTCCATGTTCACCATGTCTCTTCCAATGGAAAATATTACTCCTCGGTCTGGTCAAAATGAACAGGCATTGACTGTAATACCGGATCCGAATGAGCAACCCACAAGTCCAAGGCAGATTCCGAACGGACATGTATTAACTCCAAGGTCAAACGTTAATGGTTTTACCTCATCATCATCATCCAAAGTGTCACCTCCGCCTTTGGATTTATCAGCTATCACCGGCCAAAAGTCACCGAACGGGGTTGTTAAAATGCAATATGAGCCAAGGTCACCGACTATTTCTCAAAACTTCCACCGAGTGGGTTCAAGAACAGCCAAGGACAAAGTCAATAGGAGTAAATCGTTCACCGCGAGGCATTTTATAGGAAAATCGGAGAGAAAGTCTAGCAATACTCTTCCAAGGTCAACACCCCCGTTCAACTTCACGTCCGATGGAACCTTGCCAAGGTCATTATCCCCACCCGCGTCCTCACCAAGACCACCTGTTGTCAACGAAATACCGAGGCCTAAATCCCACATTGCCACGGTAACACATAGCGTGTTGGACGACTCGTTGACACCGAGGTCAGTCCTGGATACTTCTACTGCCAGCCAAAGCAGTTTTAGGGGCAACATGTATGAGACATACAGAGACCTCTGCCTGCAGAAGTAAGTACTAACACGCACGTGCATATGACGTCATTAACACAAATAAACAGTGTATCGAAGATTTTGGTGTATTATGCTTTGATGTAAGATGTTTTACATATATTTTTGTGAGGCGATGTTAGTGCTTCTTATCACTATATAACTTAATTTGTAATTCCTAGAACATGGCATACATACTTAATTTAAGTTTCTACTTTTAAAATCAATTTCGTTTTTTTGTCACTTCTATTCATAGTGAAATGTTATTCAAAGACCCGGATTTCCCAGCCATGGACGAGTCTCTTTTCCGACAGGGAAAGTCTCCGGTTGGTCAAATACAATGGAAACGTCCCGGGGTATGCAGGGGTTCAAAATTTTTATCTTAATGTTCATCGAATGACCTTGAGACAGAAAACTTGTATGGCTTCAACTTAATATAGAGGAATTGTTCCTCTTTTTATTTGGTATCGCTAACCTTAATATATTCAAACTGTAATGGAATTTTCACTTTAACCTAATTCATTTTTTCTTACACATTCCACTCGACTTTGATTTCAATTCGTTTTCTTGATAATTGTAGTAAAATATTACGTCTCTCCCCTAGAATGATATATATTTATCGTAGAAAATTTGTGTCCTCAAAATCTGTCAAGAACGGTAAACTTACATATTTGTCAGCTTTGAGAAGCATTGTCAAAAAATTTGTTTCAGAATCTGTGCAAGAAACCAAAATTCATTTCAAATGACGTCATGGACTGTAAAATTCTGTCGGGACAGTTAGGTAAGAGCTGCTATTACAAACACCCAATGATTCAAGGGAGATAACTGGTATATCATACTGCTTGGGTTTGAACAGAAAAGTCAACTAAAATTGTTTTCCCTAAGGTTCTTTAAGTAAATAAATAAATGATGGGTTTGAGTAAAAATCTGTGCTGTGAAAATGTATCAATAAAAATGCATGTAGAGAACTTGCGTTGCTTTCCGTGAAGCGTCAATGGAGAACCAATTCTATCATAAATTCCGTCAATTGTTCTAGCACTTTGTGTGTATGTTTTTAAGAATTGTTTGTTTCGTTTCTTCAGATATCGATTCAAATTATAGCATTCGTTTCAGGGTCTAATTGGCTAATTGGATGTTTCACTTGTCTGACGGGCGCACCCTCCCTAATGAAAAATTGTATACCGGAAGGACAAGAGTTCGACAACAAATATGCTGGTATCTTCCGCTTCCGGTTTTGGAGATTTGGTCAATGGACAGAGATTGTGATTGACGATCGGTTGCCAACATTGAATGGTATTTTCTTCCTTTGATTTCTGTATTGACGTTTTTTTGATCGATAACATAAATAACATGCCGGCGTATTATGTGAAAAAAAGATTTTCATTGGCCATTAGTCAAGTAAGACAACATTGCTTTGTGTAACGGTGATTTTGATTGGCCGTTACACGCGAAAAAAAAAGATGTTACAAGCCTTTGCTTAAATAGCTTATAAATAAAATTCTAATATGTTTTATGGGTTCAGATCACGAGGGTCTTTAGAAAATGTAGGATGATTATACGATTTTCACTTCCTACGAATAAAGTGAATGAAATAATTCTACTTCACATTATTCTAAAACATTATAAATTCCATCTGATACACCACAGACTAATTCAACTTTCAAAACTAGTCTTTGTATATTATAAACAATCATGTTGATATTATGTCATTTATGACAAAAATAAATGTGAATATTCAGAATTATCAAATCCTCATATTGTAGACACTCAACATTAAATTTCCAGTTATTCTAATCACAAACCTCCGTACTAATTGAATACGGCAACTTTGTTTTCAGGTAAATTGTTGTATTCCCGGAGTAATGATCCTACGGAGTTTTGGCCTGCTCTATTCGAGAAAGCGTACGCTAAGTAAGTCGTGTTTACGGGGTTCACGCTTCTCACTGACGTAATTAATGTATGACGTCATCGCACAGTACATGTAGCTGAGACCGTTATCGTCAAATGCAGAGTTTTCTTTTCCGGAAATGAAGTTCGTACCAATTATGTCATCAAAATAATTTTGAAAAGAATATCATTATCATAAATAAGAAAGTTTTGGGAAGACAAAATAGATTCAACGAATGTTAAATTGAAATTAATTATTTGTTTTTATACATCTAAAGCTATCCCACCCAGACAAAAGTTTTGTTTTGAAGGATGCAAGGATGTTACGAGGTTTTCTTGGGTGGAATGTTAGGCTGGTCACTACAGGATATTACTGGAGGAGTTACTATGACTTCAAATATGAAAGATGATCCTAAATTCATCCAGAAAGTCGTGGACATCGGATTATCAAGGGCGTCGCTGATTGGAGCATCAATACAGGTAAAACAGTGCCTGACGTCACAAGTTGTTCACGTCGACAATACCTATATGATATACCTATTATCCGGTGATTATTTTCTCTTTATAATCTTTCCATTTTTTCCAATTTTTATCAAAATTCATTTCCTTTGACAATTGTTGACAATTTAGGATACCCTATTCTATAACACGGAGCAGGTGTAGCTACGCATTTAGAGAGGAGCGATACCTAGAGGGGATGGAGGTGGAGGGATGGGGAAGGGTCACGTGTTTGCCAACATAAAAATCTTTCCCATCGTGTTGACACCCTATCTCAACTCCAAGGAGATCAACTATCTTTCATCTTCAAGTATTTCTCCGTTTCAATCAACACAAAGTCTTTTTTTTTCAATCGTAAGTTTTACGTTAATCATGTCATTGCTTCTGCCACAGAGTTCAACCAACGGCAAGGCCAATGTTAGCCCGCCTGGGCTAGTCACAGGACACGTGTACAACGTCACGGGATACGCCGAAGTAAGTCACGCGACATATTGATATACAACCAGTACATTTACATATAAATGAAAGTGTGATACATATTGTCATTTGAATATACTACTGTATCACAAAACCAATGCAGATGGCATTTATATCGAATATGAAAACAATAATATGATTACTGATAGTATCAGCAATTCTGATGAAATGCGATTTCCGATTAAGCCGTTGGCTGCTCTTTCAAATGCGCTAGCTCCAGCTATCATTATGAGTGATGGGAAACTATTTCAATGACGTTTTTCAATTTAACGAGTGACATGCAAATGTCTTACATTTATATGAATGATATTAAACGAGTTTTTTTGTAAGATTTTATGAAACGAGTAATAGAAGTTTTTTTATTTTATGTGCTTGGCATACAAACAAGATGAAAAGAAATTTACGGATCTTTTAATCGCATCAGAAAAGTTCCAATTTGACAGGATTTCAAGTCAAAATATAGAGTACAAAATCAAACGAATGCGGTTATTTTGTTGTGTCATTTTCAATTGATGACGTAAAGTCATTGTCCATATCATGACATCACAATCAACTTCTGAGTGGTGCAGCCAATGAAAAACACTCCAGGGTATATACCAGTAGTGACTTACACTTGTATTCACTGGATGACAGGAGGATTATGTGATTAATAAAATATACTTGTAAACTAGTTTTTGATACCACTGCTACAGCTGCCTGGGAGACTGGAAACAAAGGTCCTTGTACGTCTGAGGGACTGTTCAGGGAAGTCCCAATGGCAGGGAGCATGGAGCGAGGGGTAAGCCCATTTCTAAAGCCATTTATCTGACATTCTGCTGAATATAGCACAGGCTAGGGCATGTAATGCACGTTTTTTTCTCTTTGCTTACAGTTCGAAACAATGGGGCGAGCTCACAGATGACGTCAGGGCGCAGGTCCGAAAGAGGAAGATGGAATACGGAGAATTCTGGTAGGGAAACTACACTTTATTTAAACATCCATAGATTTGTTAAGGAAAAATTTAGTCACTTAACCCAAAGAAATTAAACTGATATATGTATACGAAAAATTCATGATTTACTGAAGTTGATGAAGAAACGTCAATCTGATCAAATGCTTAACAGCTTCTGCATGTTGACGAGGTCAATAGAAGGTTCTATAACTACAAAATGCTATCCACAGAGAAAGAAGTTAGGAACATGAGTTTTAATGTAGTTTAAGTTTTTATGTCTTCTCATTTCATACAAATTCTGATTCAGGATGTCATTAGAAGATTTTGTTCGGATTTTCACCTTGATGGAATCATGTTTTCTGACGCCGGAATCTTGGAAACTGGAGCCCAAAATACAGTATCGAAATTCATGGCGGTCCACTCAGGCACTGCGTCAGTGGCGTGTCGGCTTCAACGCGGGGGGTCCTCATACTTCTCGTGAGTAGGATGTTCCTTTTATTTTTATATCATAGTATGCACACTTCTACGGCCCCGTCATTTCCATTTTTATTTGTGGGGTGGGTACAGGAGTAAGGGGCTCTGAGGCTGTGTCGGGGTGTTGCAATTTAAACCTGATAACCATCCGTTTCTAATCCATATGCAAAGAAATTACATTCTAAAGCAATTACACGTAAAATAGATGGTTGAGTGAAAGAAGAACTCTTCAGAAATGATGATGAGTCCATACTTAAAGTGCCTCTTTGGTTTAATAAAAACTTTGACATAAATAATAAACCAATTTTTTATGAAAAATGGTATAATGCAGGAGTGAGGGTAGTAAATGATTTATTAAAGGATTCAAGAGAATTTTCATTTTACGATTTTATTGAATTTTGTAATGTATATGGTTTAGTAACTAATTATTTACAGTACTATGAAGTAATCCAAAGTATAAAGAAATACTTGAGGCCTGTTACCCCCTAACTGGATCGTTAATGTATCCCTCTATCCCGTTGAGTCTTGAATTAATTTTAAAGAAAAAAAAGGATCACAAAACTTCTATCAACAACTTATTAAAAAGGAAATTAACATTACGGGGCAGCATAAATGGGGAAGTATTTTTGATTTAAGTAAAGAGAAGTGGAAAAAAATATACAACATTCCTTTTAGATCAACTCAAAACACCAGACTTCGTTGGTTACAATTCAGGATAAATAATTTTATTTTAATAACCAACTTGTATGCATATAAAATTGGTATCTCAAACAACCCTAACTGTAATTTTTGTAATAGGGAAAGAAAGGGAGACAATTGTTCATATGTTATGGGAATGTAGCGAAGTCCAAAATTTTTATGCCAGTTTTGAAACACTTTTGGATGCTCTTACAATAGTGTTCCCTATTAATAAAGAATCAATCTTATTTGGCCAGGTAAATAATACTGGTGTCTACAATCGAGTAGATAATGAAGTACTTCTGATTATTAAATCTTATATCTATAAAACCAGAACTCTGCATAATACGTTATTGGTCTTTACTTTAGTCAATGTTATAAAAGAAAACTATATTGTCCAAAAGTTTATTTCAACTGGTAAAGGTAATTCTTCCTTACAAATCTTTTCAAATGAATGGAGTAAATGGAAAAAACTAGTAGATATTGCCTAAGGCTTGGCTGTTTTCAGGCTGATGACTTCTGTATCTTTTCCATTTTTTTTATATGCTCAATATTGAGCTCATTTGATAACAACTAAAGTTCTCAAAGAGTAAGTCTGTTACATTCCTTCCATTTCATGCTTGTTCCAACTCCTTCTTTGTCTTTCATCCCAATCTTTTCTTTGTCTATCCTGTTCTTAAGCCTGTCACTTTTAATTCATACTATTCTTCTAACTTTTTCTCCAAATTGCAACTCATTTGCTTTGCTGTTGATGTTTTGGATTAGTTTACTCTGTTGTAGAAACCCTTTGTTTATATGAATATCTCAAAATAATAATAATAATAATAAATACTAATAAGTTGTCAATCTATCTCTTATTCCAATCTATTCTTTTACTTTTTTCTAAAAAAAAAAAAAAACCAATATAATGTGTGGTAGCACTTCCATACCTCCTCACAATAACAGCTCTCAGAAAATTAGATCACTGAACCTACTAGTATTTAATTGATTATTTTAGAAGAGATCTGCTAACCTCTTTTTTTTTTATTTCCAAAGGGAAGTGCTTGCATTCTTTGGTTGATTGATTTCCTGTTTATTGGTTTATAAGTGTGGCTGTATGTGTGAAAACTTGAAGGTGCGAGTGTGATGTATGTACACGATGCATACATGGCTTTACCTGTATGTGCTGTTAGGTGTATGGTGTATGCCTGGGTGCATGTTTGTATTGCATGTACATGTAATATGTATAGCCATGTGTGAGTAGACATGCACATATTCTTTGAGAGAAGCTCATCTGTATGTGTATAGCCATGTATACATGCATTCAGGGAAGTGAAAATGTGTATGTTATTCTGGGAGAGTGTTTTTTTTATATTTATAAATACTACTGTTGTATTATGTACCTGTACATTATATTGAATAAAAAAATTAAATAAAAAAAAAAAAAAAAAAAAAATGGATGGTTGAGTAAAATGCAGATAATCATGAAAAGTCATTTACAAACTGTCTTGTGATATGTGAATTATTTATAGGAAATTTCACCAGGAAAACATGTCCATGAGGAATTATGATTGTTTATTTTGTTGTCAGGCGAATTAAAATTGTCTACAATTACTGTCATCAGTAGTTAATTGTTTGGGAAGGGAATTGATGGGTGATCATCACTGTAGGCATTTTTTTTAACTACGAAAATACGAAAATGACACCGTAAATTATCCTACATACATATCTTCTGTTATACACATATAAACGTCTTTTTTCAGCGTTGGTGTTCAGTAATTGTCAATTCTTAATGGATCTGACGAAACCCTCGTGTATTATCTTGTCCTTACTGCAAAAATACAGGAGTAGCGTCAACCGAGTACTGCTCCCCATTGGCTGTCTCGTTTATAATGTGAGTATGATAAATTGATAGGAGTACCGTCATCTAAAAACAAATGGCTTCGGAGGTAAAAATGGTGGAGTTTGGTTAGATGAGTTCTACTACCTACTACGGTCTCGTTTCTATAACACGAAAATAGCGCAACAGCAACATATCTATATTCCATATATTCCAGTGGTTATTCCATAATCTTATTTGTTTCATTTTAGGTACCGAAAGCATATGAAACAAGACTAGGATATTCTGAATTTAACCAACTAAAACTGATGTTTTCAACGGGACTTCACCAGAAACGTGAAAATACCGGATTCTACATACTTCCGGCGGGACATTACCTAGTACTTCCGGTGACAGGTAACCAGGAAATGGAGGGGAAGTTCTTACTGAGGATATTTACTGAAGGTGATTCATCTGTCAGGTAAGTGCTGATTTCCAGGTAAACGGCAGGACTATTTTAAGTTATGCTTGGGGTTTACGCTTTAATAAATGTCAATGAATGTCAATTAGTATCACCTGCCAATGCTTCTTAAAAAGGAACGACTGCCATTTGAAAAAGTTGTTTCAATGGTGAAAGAAAATTTAAATAATAAAAAAAAAAGTCTTCGCAATATTAATACAAGAACCGTAACTGTGGCATGTCATACGTTGCATAATTCGATAAAATTTATCTTTATGTTAAATGAGTTTCCATCTATATTGTATATTTTCTCTATCTGTGCAATGAATACAAAGGGAACATTATAGAATACAAATGATAATATTAGAATTGAGAATAGATGACTTGAATGAACAAAAAGTAAGAAAAGGCCAATAAAATAAGGTTTATCGGAAGTGTAAACGTCGTCTGCTTCATCGACGACACTCGGCATGTTAGTCAATCCAACTACGAGACAGCTGTATGATGTAGCATCATCGACGAGTCCAAGAGGGATGAGACAGTTGTGTGATGCAGCATCACTAACGAGTCCTGTCCTAGAAGGACGAAACAGCAGTATGCTGTAGCAGCACTGACGAGTCCTAGAAGGACTAAACAGCTGTATGGTGCTATTGTATGCTGTAATTCGAATAGTTGGGCGGCTCAGAATATCGAGATGTACCTGACCTTCCTCGAAAATTATCGGGTATATAAAGATTGAGAAATGCCTTGAATTATGGGGCTGGTGCACCTCCCCATCTAGATTTTTACTTTTCTTTCGATCTCTTTGCTCATTTGTCTCCTAGGCCCTTAGCATCACTGCTAAGTCCTAGAAGGACGAAATAGCTGTATAATGTAGTATCACTGCTAAGTCCTAGAGGGACGAAATAGCTGTATGATGTAGCATCACTGCTAAGTCCTAGAGGGACGAAATAGCTGTATAATGTAGCATCACTGCTAAGTCCTAGAGGGACGAAATAGCTGTATGATGTAGTATCACTGCTAAGTCCTAGAAGGGCGAAATAGCTGTATGATGTAGCATCACTGCTAAGTCCTAGAGGGACGAAATAGCTGTATAATGTAGCATCACTGCTAAGTCCTAGAAGGGCGAAATAGCTGTAACATGTAGCATCACTGCTAAGTCCTAGAAGGACAAAATAGCTGTATGATGTAGTATCACTGCTAAGTCCTAGAAGGGCGAAATAGCTGTATGATGTAGCATCACTGCTAAGTCCTAGAAGGACAAAATAGCTGTATGATGTAGTATCACTGCTAAGTCCTAGAAGGGCGAAATAGCTGTATGATGTAGCATCACTGCTAAGTCCTAGAAGGACGAAATAGCTGTATGATGTAGCATCACTGTTAAGTCCTAGAAAGACGAAATGTGTCAAATTTCCCGAAGAAGTATGATGTAGCATCACTGCTAAGTCCTAGAAGGACGAAATAGCTGTATGATGCATTTTTATTCTTTATTTGGCTGAATGTATCTGACCCTTATTTCGCATTAAAAATGATATTTACTTGTGTGTATTGTGAAACTTTTGTTACAGTTGTTGTTAGCGATGGTGGTGGTGGTGGTGAATATGATGGTGATGTAGGTTGTTTCCGTTGTTGTTGCTAATGTTTTTGTTTGTCGTTTTCGATGTTGTTTTGTTGTTGTTGTTGTTAGTGATGAAGATGGTGGTGGGGGATGATATGATGATTATGCGAGTTATTTTTCTAGTTGTTGTTACAGCTGTTGTTGTTTGTTGTTGTAAATCATAACTGTTTTACATGTTTGATATTGTAGGGAGCTGGATGAACAAGACAAAGTCATCCCATACCAGGTACATTTTGTCAGAGTTGATGTTGTATCTGTTCTCATGTCGTCACAATATATAATATATATTAACTTCATATAGTTTATGTTACATTTGGTCTACCGTCGTCACAATGTACATTAATTTCATATGTAAGTATATCGATATATTACTGTGTTTCCTAAGCATCCTGGTGATGTATGTAATGGAGTTTCATCTTTATTTTCTACAAAAATATGTTGTCCTGTGTTAAGCATTTGCTTTTATTCAAACACGTTAAGACTGTTGTATATCTTCCCTCATCATATTACCAAATAAAAGGTACTTTCTGGTTCGTATCACCGTAAACTATTACATGAGAGCCATATATCTATATAGAATCTAAAGGAATTTTTCATTTCGTATTTGAATTTATGACATTAATCCAAGAATTTTTCATTTTAACGAGTCTTTTGCAAGCTAAAAAGAAAGATTCGTGACGAGTATAATACATTATTTATCAACGGAAACAAATTAAAGATTCTTTTCATTACATTATCGATTCTTCATTTCTACATCGATATCTAAGATGATGTCAAAATAAGCTATATGACATAATGTAACACGCAAGAATATGACACGGATATACTTTGTGAAAAACACGGCAGTCTTGTGATAAATGTATTTCATTAAAAATCTTCGTTTGCTTTTTGCATTATTTTGGGATGCAGTATGACCGAAAGCTGGACACGACCAGTTTAGACGCCTTCCGCCGGAAGTTTCTGTACGCCATCAATCAGGTAAGTGAAACCCCTGGGTGTCAGTTTTTGTATTTATCGGAAAACATTTACAAAGGGATGCGGATATTTGTCCGCGATATTTTTCACACGTCGTCTATTTGTTCTTGACTAGGATGACGAACTAGACGCCAAAGGCTTACAGAGTATTTTGGAATACAAACAAAGTGAGTTACGTAATCTTTGGTGCTGCGGCAATGGAAATGAGGATGGTAAGTAATATGGGATTGCAAAATGAGTAGAATTTAAAAGAACTCTTCATAAGAGGTACCGATTTATTTTTGGAATTTCAAAAAGATATCGTTCAAAAACACATACATTAAAATTCCGAAATTTCAGAAAAATGTTTTTTAATCTGTCATCATTTTGAAAATAATTTCAAATTTTAATGGTATAGTCTACTATAGATAAGAACAACATGTAAACAAAATCGTAATTCAAATTCATAAACGGTTAAACAAAGGCAATCTTAAAACAAAACAAACAATAAATGTTAGTCTGAAGTCTTCGGGAAGTGTTTATCGTTTTCTGCTTCATCGATAACACCAGCCACGTAAATCCTGGCCAAAACACGTAAATAATGTCAAGTTCTCAAATGAGAACAAGGATACCAGAAACTAAACCACCATGTATACTTCCTTTTTCTGAGGAACTGGTTACCATTTACCATTTTGTGAGAATGATTAATAACACTTTCTACATTCAGTTTTTGTACTTGCAGGTTTCAAGTTTAAGCCATTGTGTCTGTCGCTGGATACGTGTAAATCTGCTGTGGCCATCACCGACGTATCCTTCACCTACATCACAACATTTTTGTTTATATATAATTATCCTAGCCAGATTGCCTCTTGTTGACTTTCAATGTACGTTGCACATGTTGACATCACAATCAAGAGGTCTTCCGACATCATATCATATCAAGTACAATCGTGAAGTCTCTAGTTTTATGGTAGAATCATGAAGTCAATCCCTACCTAACACGATCACAATTCAGAATTTACATCATACTGAGCATCCTGGTGGTGTTCCCTCATACTTGCGATCCTCTCATCGTACTAAATATCCTGAAGATGTCCAGTCACAATGATCAGTTCCGTAAGTCTCCAGTCATACTGACCACCGTGTAGATCTTCCATAGTATTGCCAATTCTGAAGGTCTGCCATAGTATTGCCAATTCTGAAGGTCTGCCATAATATTGCCAATTCTGAAGGTCTGCCGTCGTATTACCAACCCTGTAGGACTTCCATCGCATTACCAATCTTGGAGGTCGACCATAGTATTGTCAACCCCATAAGGTCTGCAATCGTATTGCCAATGCTGGATGCCTCCCATAGTATTGCAAGCTCTGAAGGTCTCCCATAGTATTGTCAACCCCATAAGGTCTGCCATCGTATTGCCAGTCCTGGAGGTCTGCTCGTATTGCGAATCTTGGAGGTCTGCCATCGTATTGCGAATCTTGGAGGTCTGCCATAGTATTGCCAATCTTGGAGGTCGGCCATAGTATTGTCAACCCCATAAGGTCTGCCATCGTATTGCCAATCTTGGAGGTCTCCCATAGTATTGCCAACCACAAGGTCTGCCATCGTATTGCCAATCCTGGAGGCCTTCCATCGTATTGCCAATCCTGGAGGCCTTCCATCGTATTGCCAATCCTGGAGGCCTTCCATCATATTGCCAGCTCTGAATGTCTCCCCTCGTATTGCCAACTCGGAAGGTCTCCCCTCGTTTGCCAACTCTGAAGGTCTCCCCTCGTTTGCCAACTCTGAAGGTCTCCCCTCGTATTGCCAACTCTGAAGGTCTCCCCTCGTTTGCCAACTGTGAAGGTCTTTCCTCGTATTGCCAACTCGGAAGGTCTCCCCTCGTTTGCCAACTCGGAAGGTCTCCCCTCGTTTGCCAACTCGGAAGGTCTCCCCTCGTTTGCCAACTCTGAAGGTCTCCCCTCGTTTGCCAACTCGGAAGGTCTCCCCTCGTTTGCCAGCTGTGAAGGTCTTTCCTCGTATTGCCAACTCTGAAAGTCTCCCCTCGTTTGTCAACTCTGAAAGTCTCCCCTCGTTTGCCAACTCTGAAAGTCTCCCCTCGTTTGCCAACTCTGAAGGTCTCCCCTCGTATTGCCAACTCTGAAGGTCTCCCCTCGTTTGCCAACTCTGAAGGTCTTTCCTCGTATTGCCAACTCTGAAAGTCTCCCCTCGTTTGTCAACTCTGAAGGTCTCCCCTCGTTTGCCAACTCTGAAAGTCTCCCCTCGTTTGCCAACTCTGAAAGTCTCCCCTCGTTTGCCAACTCTGAAGGTCTCCCCTCGTTTGCCAGCTCTGAAGGTCTTTCCTCGTATTGCTAATTCTGTATGACTTCCTTGTATTGCCATTCCTGTTGGACTTCCTTGTATTGCCAATCCTACAGGACTCGTATTTGGGTTTTTTTCTTGAGGCCTGTCAATTTCTCCCACATTTTTATAATGTTGGAGGCAAGTGGAGGCATTCCATTAGAAGACTTTATTTTCGAGGTCCCATTTTTTCTAGAGACATATGGATGTATTCTGTGTATATTCTGTAGGATCTATGGTGAATTGTTCTTTGCAAATAGTTGTACCTATCTTTAGGGAATGCAGCCTGATCATTAGATAAGGTGCCATGGAGTTTTTGAACACATCTTTCGTTTAGTATTCATAACCTTAAGTTTCAGTACTTTGGAAATCTGTCATTACTGATAAGTCCTGGAAGGACGAAACTACTTTGTGAATCAATATAATTTACTGTTAGGACATATTGTGTCGAATTTGCGTGGAAAGTGTGTAACCAACATGCCACTTTTTAATTAATTTGAATAGTGACACTCTTCAGAATATACACATATACTTGACGATGCTCTAAAAATATCTGATATATGAAAATTACGAAATGTATTTAACTAAGGGGCTAGTGCACCTTCCCCGTCTATATTTTGACTTTTTCGATCACTCTGATTATCCTCTGTCGACTTCTAAGCTTCAAAATTTAGTCCCTTGTCATAACTGACGAGTCCTAGAAGGACGAAACAGCTGTATGATGCAGTCTAATCCATTGTTTAGCTCTAGTGTATCTATCACTAAATTATTAAGATGTGCTTTTCACTTGTGTGTCTTTTGTACAATCTTTGAAATAGCAGATGGTAGACACTGCTGGTGGACTTTAACTCCTTGAGGTTTGCCGTTACTTGCACGCAACGTTTTAATTCATTGTACCTGACGCTACTCAAAATTGTTCAGATATATGAAAATTACGGAATTTATTTAATCATGGGGCTGCTGCACCTCCCTTTCTCTTTCGACCACTTTGAATTTTCCTCCGTCGCCTCTTGAATTGCAAAAAATTAGGTCCTTAGCATCAGTGACGAGTTCTAGAAGAACGAAACAGCTGTTTGATTCATTATTCAACTCTACTATAAGTGATAACTCTAAATTACAAAAAAGGTGCTATTCACTTGCGTGTCTTTTGTACAATCTTTGCACAACTCTTTAATACGACCTATGTACGAATAGTAATTTACCTTAACCAGAGAAGCGGGATTTAAATGGACGTCTCAACTATGATGAGTTCAACCAACTCCTCCATCTTCTCATGCACTGGCAGGCAAGTAGACAGTTCGAGTTTTCCCCTGTAATACAAAAGCGTTTCAAAGGTTTCATTTCTATTAGAATTTTTTTACTCTTAATTTTGAGAAGGACGTATTGCAAATAACAGAACATTTATAGGCGATAACGGTAAATTTTGAGTTATTATTCTAATTCGTGTACGGATATATACCAGTCATGAATGTGTACTTTACTTTGTAAAATATATCACTGTGATTTTTGGTGATGCCAATTCCATGTACTGATTAGTGATGCGTATTTTCTTATATTATTGTATCACAACTTTTTTGTATTTCTAACAAAATATTAAAAATGAGCATGAAGGTCAATATGCAGGATGTTTAAGCATCGAATGCTGTGGTCGAAAATAATATGATATCGACGTGAGGGTTTCTTGTAAATGAAAAAAGAGGAACATGTTGACTAAAAAGAACACTTGAAATCGCTGAAGAACTGATATCTAATAGCGATGTTGTATTCATTTTGATCACAGGAAATATACCAAAAGATTACCCAAGGTAACACCGATATGGAGACGTACTCCCTGAGGAATGCACTAAAGATGGCAGGTATAAATTGGGATAAAATGTGTTCTTTCCCTCGAAACTTTAAGTAATAAGTAAATAAGCGTCATTAGAGCTCAATAAGTGTTATTTAACACCATGATCACATAGCTTATCTTATTGGGATTTCTTCTGCTTGTGAAATTGACTGCGTGATATATTCAATTTGTACTCTGAGAGAGAGAGAGAGAGAGAGAGAGAGAGAGAGAGAGAGAGAGAGAGAGAGAGAGAGAGAGAGAGAGAGAGAGAGAGAGAGAGAGAGAGAGAGAGAGAGAGAGAGAGAGAGAGAGAGAGAGAGAGAGAGAGAGAGAGAGAGAGAGAGAGAGAGAGAGAGAGAGAGAGAGAGAGAGAGAGAGAGAGAGAGAGAGAGAGAGAGAGGGGGATTGGGGAGCTAGGCGAAAGAAACCGAAAAGAAGGAAAACTGATGGATGGTATAATTTTTTTTCACAAGAAAAATCCTTCTCAAAGAATAAAAAATATCGCATTGCATATGACAATCTTATGAAATTATGATTATTTTTTGTAAAATTCACAATGGGGAAAAACCGATAAGCGATATCAATAAATCAATAAATCAGTCTGTCAATCTTTCTTCGTCTGCAGATTACACATTTGTTATCTAAGATCCAACTGATCACTTTTTCTGTTAATACTTTAAAAATGACAAAAAGAAAATACTAACATGTGGATGTATTTACAATCCAAACAAATTTGACAAATTATACAGAAAAGAAAGACTAATGCGGAAATTACTAAAGAAAACAAAAAAGATAATAAGACCAAGTGCCCCGGAACAGTAAGCGTCTTCTGCTTCATTGCCGACACCCACCATGTAAAAATCGGTCAATCCAAGTATGTAATGTAACGTTCTCAAGTGAGAGCAAGGTATGCAACAGTGGAACTAACGAAAAAAGCCCTGACAAATCTGACATTCTGATATTTATCGGTGAGAACTGATCAGAACCAATTCCACGGCTGATATCTTTTCTTTGGTTATCATTTTATACCTAAAGTTAGTTTGTCACTAAATCTTAAAACAACAGTTCAAATTAGTTACCTAATGAAATTGGCAATGCTATAGGTCTCCGGCATAGGGATGTGTATATGAGATTGGTTGAAAACCTGTATTCTACATGCGAATATATGGTATTTTACAACCTTCAATTTTCTCTTTTAAATTCGAATCAAATTCATGGTCATATGTTTCTATTCAACACAATAAGAAATAAATGGGTAATATCTTATTTCCTAAATATGCATACCTATGCGTTTAATTTTGGAACAAGAACTTAAGCTGTTAGTTCTTTCTCTAAAATTACAAAGGCATTCAAATAAGTGTAACTTTAATCTATTAATTTGAGTGTACTTAAATTTGCTACATCTGTTTTATATCTTCAACTATTGGAAATGCTCAGTTTTATTCTAAACGTGGAAGGGCATAACGAAATTACGAATAAATCAAGTTTATATTTCATTGCTTGATATATCGTACTCGCCACGGACAGGTGGCATTGATATTGTAAGGAAAGTGATACTCTATCATGACTTTGTTAAATGTATTTACTTAACCTGGGAAATACTCTTCTTTTACCACTGACAATGGACGCCTCTTTGCCTACATCAAAGATAAATAGCTGATGGGTTGTTTGGAGAACTATCGATCTGTTTATAATGGAAATGTGTCAACTGTGGACCGTCTGTTATACGTTAGTAAAGAGCCATCTTTGAGATTCACGTTTATTCACTAATTGCCAGCAGCATTGATCGATACAAGCGTGCTGTACAATAAATATCTATCCACTATTATGACTAATAGCATGTCCTCTATATACCTCTCTATTATACCTGTACAATTATCGATTCGTTGCCATGTTGGTAGCACAATTAGCCTTGTTGACCAAACCTCTCTGCATATCACCGACGAGCAAACCTCGGCTGATTAGAACCGGTTTTGTTTCAAATGATTGCAGACGCTATTTCAACCGCATGCAAACAAAGAATCAATGAACCGTGGACACGTGACCCAGGAACTGACGCAGTGACCTGTTCACAGTAAGCAGAAATCAATAGTAATCGCTGAACTTATCGTCCTATCCTTTTCTTTCCGCACAGGTTTTACAGTCAGCAACAAAACTCTTGAAGCACTGGTCATCAGGTTTGCAAACAAAGGGGTGATAACTCTGGAGTCTTATGTGAACGCCTTAGTCAAGTTGAGTGTAGCTCATCGTAAGTGTTTAATTAAAACTTACAATCATGACTTGATCTTTATGATTTTTTTTTCATTAAATTGAGAAAAAGCGTAATTTTCATTCCAGTTCTAGACACTGTGTTTAAAATTATACATATCACCTTAGTCATGCAATTTCTGTCTTACTAATGTCAGTGACATCTAACCGGGTTTGCTTGTAAGGATAAAACCTTCGTTTAGAATTGATAATTTTTTTTTACCTATATATCTATAGGTATAGTGCGGAGAGGTAAATATAGGTTTACCGCTTACTGTAATACTTGAGTTTTTGAAAATTATAACCACGTTTGATAGTTCTTCATCTCTGATTGCTAAGACGAAACAAGTAACGTACATACCAACCATCCTCTACTAACAGTTGATAAACCATAAATTGGCTTGGTATAGCGTAATAACTTACCATTATGTATGGTGGCGTGACCCGGCTGCATATCATCAATAAACAAAAACACAACAACACAAATATACGATGTAATTTTGTTGATTTATGTTTCTTTAGACGAAGTTTTTAGATTTGAATCCCAAGGCTTCTGCTTCCGGTTAACTTTAAGGTTGTTTAATTCTGTTATTAATCGGTACTACAGAATCATTTACATTTAACCAGTGTCTGAAACCGTTCAATCTTGGTTTTGCCATTGGTCGATTGTATAAGATCTAGTTTAGAAACTGTAACGTTTTTCCTTGTGGCCATGAAAACGATTTTATTGTTGTTTATCGCTTCGGGATTGTTTGACTAATCATAAGCCGAATCATTGTTTGTCTCTTGTCGATCTTGTCAAATGCTCTGAAAAAAAACTTAGGCTTTATTTACTTTTTCCATCATTATTTTGCCGTTGTTTATGTTTATATTCGTTAAGCTTTGATTCGTTAGCAACCGTGTCGCTTGTTGTCTCCTTGGTAATTGATTTTTCATTTGTCTTGTTAACAGCATCAGTTGTGCAGATTTATCCAAGTGTATGGATACTGTAGTAGAATGTGTATTTTATTTAGTTTGAGTGAATCTGTAGTTACATTTCTTGTGACAAGTCGCCCTCAAATATGTCATCAGGTATACCTCGTTTGTTTGCTGCTAACCATGATAAAGATATGAATGATATAGATAAAACAACATTACAGATTACAAGCAATTAATATTAGGATCTATATATATGTAATTGCTGCCGTATTTGCTTGTGATATATGCTTATTAGTTTGTGCTGTTTTAAGAAAACAAGAAAAAAACAAAAAAAAAACCAAAAAAAAAAAAAAAAAAAAACCACTGTGTTAAATATGCTTTACTGTATAATAATCAATTTTCGTGGGACTTATATTTCGCTGTATTGGTTGTACTGGTGCCCATGTTTACAATGATAACATAATGTTTCTGAGATTTTGAATCACTGTAGAAATGTTTGCTGGGAGTTGAATGTCACAATATCTTTACTGACCGCGAATATAGTGAAATGAGATTCCCCACATATGTTTCTAACTATGCAGTATATTTGTTCAAATACATGAATTTTTCGAATTTTGAAAATGTAACATGGTTCCTTTTATCTAATTTGATTCTTTTTCTTATTCAGTGTAGATACATTTTGAGAATTAAAATAGACGACTTGTTGGTCATTAGATGTTAATGGGATAAATGATATAAGAAATTCAATGTTCCAGAACGATATGCTATGATAATAAGAAATGCAGCAAATACCAACTTTGTATGACTAACTGGGACTTCTTATATTTTTCTAATATAACTAGAGCGCAGACAGAACCTGCCTAAAGAAACCTCACAGGACCAAAGTGGATTCCTACAAGAGGTAAGTCCTTAAATATGCCGTCACGGTAGTTAACCATTTTCATAAGCATTTCCATGGATCGATAGTTTTCATTATTTATTTTATCAAATCAAAGAATGTCATCTTATTTCTTCATCAAAACATGTATATATATATATATATATATATATATAAATTATGGGCAAATGTACCCCATCTAGATTTTAATCATTTTGAATTTTCCTCAGTCGCCTCCGAGGTTTTGAAAACAAGGTCTTAAGCATCACTGTCAAGCGACGAAACAGTTGTGCGATGTAGTTTTACTCATTATTTGTCTCTTTACCTAATTCTAAATTGTGTTAAAAATAACTATTCACTTATTTGTGTTTTGTACGATTTGACTTGAGTAATCTAAACTTGAGTAATCTAAACTACTTTCTGCTAAGTATGTATTTTCTATTTACGTTCATCTTCACTTCTGGATTAATCAATTCAGTTTTATCACAATAAAATACTAGTAATAAGCATCTATGTTTCAAATATGGTTACTTTATGATAATATCTTGTTTTCGTTTCAGCTTCTACGAACAGCAATATATTCATAGGCAGTGGATGTCCTGTCACTATAGAGTGGTCTGTCTTCTCAATACATCCAACTTGATAAAAGTTTGTTCAGTAACAAGACAGACGCGATTTTATTTCATATCTTGTATTACGAGATAGTTCAGTTAGATTGACAAAGATAGTCAACATAACCTTGATTAATGATCGTCTCCAGTTCGTTAATTAGGGAATTGGACCAGTTTAGTTGCTAAATTGACGAGATGTTTGAAACTTTCCCTGTGATAGGCCCAAAGTTACACCTAGCTGGTGAGATATAGTATTACTTTGTACGTATGCCTCATAAGATATTCCAGATCAGTATCTGATGTGTCGAGATCTCTTTGACTTGAGGAGTTATCTAAAATATGCATCGCTCTATGAGGTAACTTTCTGGTCTGAAATGATACCAGTTCAGTGTCCCTAGCGAGAGCCTCGTCCAGTATTATGTCTATCGAGATCGTGTAGTTTAGAATATAGCCCACTGCTTTAACTATCGATATGGACTGGTTTATGATGTCTTTGTATGCTCTTTGTACAAGACATTAACCCCGACAGGTCTGAATGGCAAGTGACGGATCTCTCGTTTACTGTTCAGCGAGTTTCCACCGGTTACTACAAGGAGATCCTGGCTCATATTAACCCTGGCTATTGACGCGGCGATAAATCCAACCAACAAACGTGTATGGGTAAAGTCTAGTACATAACCGTGTAATCAATACCCACAACCTTGAATTTAATTGAATTCTATTGATATCTGAAAAAACGTTAAGGATAACATTTTGGAAAAGAACGGAAATATTTCTCTGTCAGATGTAGTGATTGCCTATATACATTACTTGGGACAAGGAAGTGGTCCTCAATACTTAACAACGCACTTAATGTATCCCATCTCGATTCAATCGCATGTTTGTACCATTTCTCAACGTACCCACTTGATCCCTCCTCGTTTCAATCGCTTATTTGTACTGTTTTTCTTTCTGCTAGCGCATAACTACAAATTAAACCACCAATCACTTGTTTGTACTATTTTTAGGTACTATTTTTCTTTCTGCTAGCACATAACTACAAATTAAATCACCGATCGCTTGTTTGTACTATTTTTAGGTACTATTTTTCTTTCTGCTAGCACATAACTACAAACTAAACCACCAATCACTTGTTTGTACTATTTTTAGGTACTATTTTTCTTTCTGCTATCACATAACTACAAATTAAATCACCAATTGCTTGTTAACATAATGTTTTGTTATCATAGATTATAGGTACGTAAAGACATACAAATCAACATCGAATGTTCTTAATCTTGACGTTGAAGCGAAATGTAACTCTGTGTCTGCACACTAATAATTTCATTACATGCGTGACCATACACGGTGGTTGATGTGTATCTTTTAATATATGATAACAGTGTATATTATTATGTGTCAGCTGTTCTCGGGGAAGGCAATGTTACAGCGTGACAAGTATGCATTTCCCATTTAGGTCATGAAAGGATGTGTCATACTTATATTTCCTTTCTTTAACATATTGCACTGGATAATTGATAAGAGCTTCTAAAAACAAACGCTATCTAAAGAGATCTTGCAACAACGTCCTCATTTGGAGTTATTTTAGTGGTGATGTCTCGTATCTTATACAAGGAGAAAATGCCTTTTAATGGTTACGCGGCTCTTCCGATTCTGTTTCGTCCTGTAGTGCATATAAATCTGTAAAAGATTACATATACAGGAAAGTATAAACATTCCATCAAAATTAATTCACATGGGTTTCCCAAATCGATAATATATAAAACATCGGATATATAATGTATATGTATAAATTTATTTATGCAAAATATGATGATACCCAAGTTGAGGTGTCCGTGGTATTCTTAATCATCGAAAAAAAAAATGTTTTGTAAAAGTGTAGAAAAAGTACATAATGATGCATATGTATACAGTATTCAATTATCTTCTAATTTATATAACATAAATCATTATTATTATTTTTTATTTTCGAAGAGTTAATTTGATCGTTATTTTCAAGGAATGAAACGAAAGAAGCCAACCTGAAAACAAGACGATTAAAAAGAAAGATAATCCATTTTAAGACTTCCGCAAAAAACACGTCCTATTTTATCAAATTTTAATAATTGATATACGATTTGTATATAAAACACATAACTCTAGACTTATCTACTTAAAATAAATAACTTTTTATCCAATAAATTCGTCAATGTTATATTATTGTGTATACGACACTTATGTAATATACCCTTGAACCATTCCTTTTTGTTCTCATTTCATGTGAGATTTTATGGGACATCTTAAAGGTTTTATTTTACTTGCCAGAGTTCGAAAAAATAAAATCACCGAAGATTTGTTTAAACGATCCTAGATTTACATCACCCGCGAGTGGTCGATTTAAAATTTGAGATATGGCATATTTTTATTTTCCATTAACATATGGATGTATAAACGGAGGACTGTGCGTTTCTTAAAACAAGTTTTTACATGTATTCAATATTTAATGTTGAGTTATATTTTATTGACAGATATATTTTACCGTAATGTCAACCCATATTTGTATGATAATCGTTATAAAAATATTATTATCACCAAACTAGTTCACATTTTATAAACGAATCGCTTTACTAGCAAATATCATACGAAATGTATGTATTATCCATTGTATTAACCTATTTATTTACCCCAATAAAACCGATTTTACCATTTAGAAGCATTGCTTTTTGTATGTAAAATATGACTACTAGTCACACGTCATCAGCGGAGGATTCGTCAAGAGAGTAGTTGACTTGCTTAGGGTCTGATTGTTAAGTACAATGGAATGGAAAAGGTCGAAGCTTTGGAGTGTACATCCTTCCTAACTATATTTCTGTCTACATTGTCCTAGATTTCTACGAGATTGATTTGTCTCAGTTGCCTCCTAAAATATAGCCTCCTAGCATCAATGTTGAGATTTAGAACTTAATAATTCCTCGACTCTTCTGATTCTGATTTTAATCAGTCTTTCATAGGTGAGTGCTTGTCGGATTTTTACTAGTATGGTTGATATAATTCCAAGCAGGTGGAGATCAGAATATATACTCGGGAAATGGCTTGATGACCCCTTCCGCCCTCCCTCATCGTGTAATTAAGAGTAAGATTCTTTTCATTTATGTATCTTACAAATCCTTAACCAGGACGAGATAATCATCTACAATAATAATTTACTCAGGATATATTACAATATGATTAATAATTTTAACTTCTATAAATTATCAGATGTTTTCCAAGTCCAGCGTACACGTGTTGTTTTACATTTTCAATATGTACAGTTGAGATAATGCTTTACAAACTATCATTTCATTTTAATAATCATATCCATTTTAACATGAAAAACATAAAACAAGAAAATGATATTTCAAAAGGAAATTTTATTGCATTTAACCCAGTCAACACAAGAAACGATATTCTACACTTATCATTCCCACGTAAGAAATGTGTGTCAAAATCAATTAAATTAGTACAGATAAGTCCTTCAGAGTATGATACTAGTTGTATAATGTATCGACAAGATAAATATATTATACAAATATCTGTGATAAAACAAAGGATAATGACTTCTTCCTAAAGACTAAAACTGTTAATATCAATGTTTCGACAAATTAAAAGGAACAGCAGTCAAAAACGTAAAATTCGGTTTGCAATCTATTGCTCGCGGGCTCTATGGCTTCAGATTTCATCTTCGTTCGAAATGAATTTAATGTATAATGTATAATTAGTTTTTTTGTAGAAAATATTGGCAATGATGATTGAAAAAATCCAAAAGTGGGAAATTTATCTGAAGATATAACACTTACGTGATCGATATTGTTTCAAAACACATTAAAACAGTGAACTATTTTTTTTCAAAATATACATTCCTTATGATTCCTCAAACGGTGTATGAAATATGCGGGCATTCTATCCTTATGCACTTGTGTTATTTGCATATTGTAGACTTAATACGTTTTCAGAAACAGAAAACGTTCCTATTTAAATTCGCCAAAGGGGAATGCATCCGTGCCATTTGAGAGAGTTTTGAGTTTCGAATCCTGGGCTGGGTTACTTTTATTTTTATGTTAAAATAATTTGTTATATAAACCTTAGCTGTATAGTATTATGCTTCATATAACGGCGCTACAGACATTACACACAAGTACACTGGGCATACAAACACAACACTGGGTACAAATGCAATAACTAAAGATAGTGTCCACCACATTTATATAGAAAAATAAAGATTTCATGATAACAAGAAGACCCGTGTCTGATTAAATGAACTGCCATTGCGAAAGAGTACAAAAAGGCAAATGTTTAAATCAAGAAACCAGTCTAAATTTGTGACTCGTTGTGTAGAGTTATCGACCGATACTTTATACATTCTGATTGCCACTAGAGGTCGCTAAGGTAAGCGGCACAATTGATCCATATGTAAGCATAATAGAAATCCTCTACACGTGTTGGTTTCATAAATTGCATAATTTCTTCATTCTTTCTAGGCACTTAAAGATTAGGGCATTCTCTGGATGCAATATTTAAGAAGTCATCACGCGGAAGCGAAAACAGAAATATCCCTCATATTGTATCACACACATGTGCACAAATATATGTGTCACATGCGTTATTTGTGAACGAATATGTACAGAAAAAATATTCGAGAATGTAACTGCAGCTCAAGGCAGACTGAAGCAAGTTAACAAGGCTTATTTTGCCTCCAAAACCATTGCACAAAATTAACTTTAATTTCTTTCCGCGTGGTGTTGCTGTCATAGGCAGCAGCCTACTTCCAGTGAGAGATTTTAATTAGTGACCATAATTTCGAATAGAAAAAACGTCTCGGTCACTGGCACCTTTTAGAATTATGTAGTGGACAAGATCTTTTCACATTGGGTTTATTTTTTCTTTAAAAAATACACTAGTTAAAAGCTATATACCTACACAAAATACAAATTTTAAACATCTTACAAAAATTATGTTAATCAATGTAAATATGAGAAACACTGATGCCAAGGTAAGCGCGTTGCGCCAGTTCCACGGAAACAGGGATGCCCATCCGATCGTCCTGCGTAGTTGGATCATCATCAGACTTCCATATATATATGCACGTCCGTTCGTCCGTTCACTTTACCTCCACATATGACAAGACACATGTATATATATATATATAGTACAGATGGCAAGCAGCAACATAATATTAATGAAATAACGTCTAATCGATGAGATGAAATGACTGTTTAAACAAACGTAAAGCACTAAATATATACGATCTCATTAACTAATGAAATTTTCAGGTAAAATCGACGACTAAGTACAAAAACTATTGATGACCTTATTAGTTCCAGCCGACAATACATACAGCATGAACTATAAAACCAGGAAAGAAGAACCGATATAGCGAAGATAAGCACATGTATCAGCTTTTCTTCACATGTCAGTCACTATGCATTTTGCCATTTTCCATGACAACTTATAATAAACATATACTAAAAGTAATATCAAAACATTTCCAAAGCAACAAATTTCCGGTTTAGAAATATATTCTGGCCGAATTTCTCTTTCCAAAAGTTCTTTTTTTGCGATAGCGATACACACGCATATTTCCCATACTGGGCACGTAAATTACACATTCTGCAAATTTCTCACGTGATGTGACAACGTGTCAACCAGCAGCCGCTGCCATCCAATCTCAGTTGAAATGAAGAATTCACTACATTGATGCCTTAAACATTCATATAAATAACGACAATCAGAAAAATCTGCAATGAAACAAAACAGAGAACTATAAACATGTTTTTCTACAACGATATGATCATTAAATCAAATTTAGACCCTTGACGTCACTGACCTAGAAGGACGAGACAACTGTATGATGTAGTTAATTCATTATTTATCATATTAGAACGACTAATTTTATCAAATTATGGACAATAATGCACCTCCTCTATGTAGATGTTGAGTGTTGTTTTTACTTTGGATCTTAGTCGACTCCTAAGCTTTAAACCTTTAGTATCACATTGCATTTCTCCACTATATATAAATCTCAATTCGTACTGAATATTTTTTTTTTATTTCGATACATCTTTATTATTTTAAAAAATCAAGTATCTTTATAACACATATTTATCATATACAAGACTATGATTAGTAGTCAGCTTCACGACAGTATTCATAATATTGTCAATTTCACGAAACCATATCATCAGTTTTATGAAGTTATATTATGGTAAGATTCATGAAATCGTTTTTTTTTTGACGAAACTGACTAAATCTTATGAAATCGGACGCATTTATAACTTTGCTGATATAGTTCCTCATAATAAATAAAAAATATTTTTTGTTTTTAAATATTATTAATTATAAATCTGACATATATAGTCAATTATGAATTATTTGCACCACGGCACATCTAAGAATATATTTGCAGATATTTACCTGTGGGGCAGTACTTTTAAAACTAGAACAACATATATTAACCTGTGGGGCAGTACTTTTAAAACTAGAACAACATATAGTAACCTGTGGGGCAGTACCTTTTACTTAGAACAGCATATATTTACCTGTGGGGTAGTACCTTTAACTTAGAACAACATATAGTAACCTGTGGGGCAGTACCTTTAACTTAGAACAACATATAGTAACCTGTGGGGCAGTACCTTTTACTTAGAACAGCATATATTTACCTGTGGGGTAGTACCTTTAACTTAGAACAACATATAGTAACCTGTGGGGAAGTACTTTTAACTTAGAACAACATATAGTAACCTGTGGGGCAGTACCTTTTACTTAGAACAGCATATATTTACCTGTGGGGCAGTACCTTTAACTTAGAACAACATATAGTAACCTGTGGGGCAGTACCTTTAACTTAGAACAACATATAGTAACCTGTGGGGCAGTACCTTTTACTTAGAACAGCATATATTTACATGTGGGGCAGTACCTTTAACTAAGAACAACATATATTTACCTGTGGGGCAGTACCTTTAACTAAGAACAACATATATTTACCTGTGGGGCAGTACTTTTAAAACTAGAACAACGTATATTTACATGTGGGGCAGTACTTTTAAAACTAGAACAACGTATATTTACATGTGGGGCAGTACTTTTAAAACTAGAACAACATATATTTACCTGTGGGGCAGTACCTTTAACTAAGAACAACATATATTTAAGAACAGCAGATATTTACCTGTGGGGCAGTACTTTTAAAACTAGAACAGCAGATATTTACCTGTGGGGCAGTACCTTTAACTAAGAACAGCAGATATTTACCTGTGGGGCAGTACCTTTAACTAAGAACAGCAGATATTTACCTGTGGGGCAGTACTTTTAAAACTAGAACAGCAGATATTTACCTGTGGTGCAGTACCTGTAATTTTAAGGCGATTCTTTACCTGCGAGGTGGTAATTTAATGACTTACACGAAAGATATTAACCTCTGGGGCAGTACTTTTCAGATAAACTTGAAGCTTTTATTTACCTGTGGGAGCGTTACGCTGACACATCCCGGATAGCACAACAAAGAACCATGGAGAATATCATTCCCAGAATCTGTGAAAAAAAAAGAAATTGTCATCAGTAGGAACTCATTTAATAAAAGAATACCTTATTTTGAAATGTCTATATATGTGTTATACCATTGTGCAAAGGTGTCATAAGTGTTTAAAACATGAATTATGCTCTTAATAGTACTGAGAAGTCCTGGAAGGGCGAAACAGCTGTATGATGCAGTTTAATCCATTGTTTGGCTCTACTTTATCTAGCTTTAAATGTGTCTTTTGTTCAATTTTAAATATGATCAATGCTCGTAGGTATGCCTGATGGTTCTATTGTTGTTTACTTTGTTCTTAGGGTGAAAATTCACATCACTAAGTTGAATTGACCAAGAAGTACATTGCAAGTGTTGTTCATAAACAGAATACACTTATTCTTCTGGATCACCTGGTATTATTCTCATTGTATTTTCCAAGGATTTCTGTGTAAATCTTCTTTGTTTATGTGTTACTCTCGATTCGATGTAGAGTTGGAATGAATACTTACCAGTATGAAGGCGATACCTATGGCCACTCCGGCAACAATCAGAAGATTCTCCGAGAAAAAGTCGTAGAGTTTCTCGTTACAGCCCTGTAATATATCCAACTATGTATAAAGAGCGTATTTTTTTATAAATACATACCACAATTAAAGCTATCACAAAGTCTGACGATGACTAGACAGGATTACTTAAAACTGTATATACACAAGAAACTATTGGAAGATACAAAGGTCATCATAACGACTGAATTATACATAGGTCTATATAAGGACTGAAATATACACAAGTCTACATAACGCCTGATTTATACATAGATCACCATAACGAAAAATATAAACATAGGTCATTATAACGACAAATTGTACTTTTCTGTACATAGATCATCATTACGACAGAAATATTCATTGGTCATCATAGGTGTTACAGTATCAGATGTAAAAACTACGTACCGACATGGTCGATTCGGCGACACAAGGGAATATGTTGGCGTTGATGACACAGCTGGAAGTTAGGTAATCAACCACACCAGAGGTTGCTCCGCAGCACTCAAACTAAAAGCAAACATTTTGTTGGCATCTATACGATAAATGTTTTCAAACAAAGATAATAAAAAAATATGATTGAAAATTAAACGAAACTAATTTATGTTTGCTATCAAAACATTATTAATTTCATTGTCGCCATATTTATTACTATACATTATTCAGTAATTCTCTTTCATTTGTTAAATAAATCCTCTTGGTATGACAGAAATCACACGTCTTTCTGAATACCTCGTCTTGGACCATCTTCATGAAGTTCTTTGATGCTTGGTCATTTTGACATGACTGTTCCACCTTCTTCTGAAGAACATCGGAGACAAGCTGCTTCAGCTGAAGACAATGAAATAGAATATGATTGTAATGATTGTCAGAAGGTCGAGACAATTTACTTAACGTAAACAAAGTCATGTAAACCAAAAACATCCATCACATATGTTTTCATTAATTGCGGTAGCAGTCTAACCTCGTAGAATGAGGGTAAAGATTGGAATAAAGATATTCTCTCATGACAGAAGTGAAAATAGAGAATCTAAAATTTTACTTCCCACTGCTTTTCCTTTATCAGTTTTCAGAAAGGAGGAAGTATTAGCAGAAATACATAATCTGATATTTACCTATATTAAATAACAAGACAGACTGAAAAGTCTGGAATCGGGAAATTCCATTTTGTGCGTTTTCCCATTAAAACGTTATGCTACAATACTATTGATCGGTATATTTGTTTTGTTATTGCAGAATCGCTGTCACTGTACTAATATGCATCATATTAGACGACGCTAGAAGACTGAATGTGCTTCAAAATGTACAACAGGCGAGTTAGTAAATAATAGTACTAGTCAACACTAGTAACTAATGTCTATATACTTGTGTTTTGACTTTTAGATCTTCTTACTGACATTTCATGCTTGGAAAGGCAAATCTGTGTGCGATGGGAATTCAGGCCTCGAATTTAACATTTTTTGTCACTTTCTGAAAACAGCAAGTGCCTTAAATTTGTACTCGCCAAAATGACTTTTTACTTGCTATTATCGCAAATCTCCATGTTCAAATAATGTGTTTTGTTTAGTGATTTATAATGTATTACCTTGCTTTATCCAATATATATCAACATTATAGAATTGCTTTGTCCCAATATTTACACTATGAAAATCAAAACTCAAAACTGTTTATTTCTGTGAAATGTTAGGAAAAGACAGGCACTCACAGTTTGCATCTGATGAATCCGCTTGCTGGTAAAAGCAAGTTATTATTTCTTCTACTTGCAATTCTCTGATTTCTACTTGCAAATGCCAGTAAAAAGCCTTAAATTCGAGGCCTGGGATTTGAATAGTATTAACAGATATTTTAAGAAAGATGTCGGACTAAGGATGAGGGACATTTCTTAGGCTTAGACTCCTTTAAGACCTTCCACTCTTTTGTAAACAGTTTAAAATCCTCATTTTTTTCAAATTTTCAAAATCCTTAAGCAATGCCATTAAATTTACATGCCATCAGGCCTATCTGTACTATGTAAAGCAGTGAAATGCCTTGCTGGAGGTGTTTAATGATGAAAAATTGACGTGTCGTTTATAGTACAAGAGATCATACAGATAACTTTACAGTATTGCTGTGTCCATTTCACATTCTTCTTCAGACTGTTAGTGATATATATCCTGGTCAATATTAATCAACAGGGAACGGTAAGAGTCTACTAAGCAAGATGGCGATGGTTTAGGGAGCGACAGCCCGATGTCCGAGAATTTTCACTAACATGATCACCAGTCCATTGAAACAAACATGGAGCTCAACTCTAAAGTGTAATCAATCGCTGGTCCCCGCTTCTCTTTATCCAATAGTAAAACAATATTGATTTACTAGCAATCATGTCGATAACGTATTCACCGTAGTAAGCTATATCTAAGGGCTTTGTTAGCTTAAAAAGGAGGCAAAAAAAATTGGTATGTCTTCAAAAATATTCAAATGAGTAACTTTAGTTGTTTGTATGCATGTTCAAAGTCACAAACGGATTTTTTTTTTTAAATGCGAAGATATAGGATATGGTTTCATTATTATCAATAATAATTTTGATAATAATGATTAAAGGATTAATGTTAATTGTAATGATAATGTTTATATGCCTAGATGCGGAACTCGATCAGCCTACTGCCACAGGGAGGTGAACTTTCAATAAATGAAAATGATATTGTCCTTTTTATTAGAACTGCTAACAAAATCGATATTCGCTAAATATCAACGGCAATCGCTCCAATTAAACCACACAAGTAAGCTTTTGTACATTTCTTAAAGTTATACTGTAGTAAGAATAAAAATACATCAAATAAAAAGTTGAAAAATATCTTAGGGATTAAAAAATAATTAAAGCTCATTTGATAACGTATAGCTTTATTCTCTGGTGTGTTATATTTCTTTGTAAAGGTTATTCCAACATTTAAGAGTTCAGTGTATTAAGAAGATTAAAAAGTAAAACAATACCAATTCAGGAAAGCATAAACAGTCTATATTATATAGATTCACAAAATAAAAGAAGTTCCCTCTACGATCCGGATAATATAGTTATGAATTATCTATGTTAGAATAGCCTAACTTAACACTTTCAGTTACTTAAAACTCACGTGGGTGTAATGTAACTTTGCAGTCACGTGTTACACTTACTGAATCTTTCGCCATCACTGCCCAGATTCCAGCTCCAAGTAACACCGCGAAGATGACGAAGAGGAACCCAAAGAACTGAAACAGAACCGAAAATAAATTATCCAGGTATTTAAAAAAAATGTTCATGATTACAGAAAGAATTCAGTACGGTTCTTGTAAAGTTGATATGATATATAAATTTTCTAGGTAATAAAACATTTTCTATAGTCTCAATATTCAGTGCAAATTCCTGAGGGCAAATTTTGATTATATTAATATCATATATTTCCATTTAATATACAATTGAAATTCGTGGTTTAAAATATTATTTGGCAATTGGCCATTAGCAAATAGTACTCACTAAAATCTCTAATCCGTATTTAACTGTTTATCATATTATTTCGTCGGAATAAATTCGTAGATCAAAAGTGCCGACGAATTTAAAAGGAAAAAAGATAAAAGCTATTAATATAATAATTTGACAGTATCGTTCATGAAGAAATACGAAACTGATATTTTATATGGCCCTTTTCGTGCCCTAAGATAACAGAATCCGTATTTACTGATCATATCAAGTATGACCCAATTCTTCTATGAGATTCAGAAGATGGAATATATTCAAATCAATTTCATGACATGTCTTGACCTCAATATCATCATTCGAATAAATCGCGATTCCCTTGAGCTACTTTTAGATAATAGTAAGCTATGTAGGCCTCCAACGGTGACTTTTAGATAATAGTAAGCTATGTAGGCCTCCAACGGTGACTTTTAGATAATAGTAAGCTATGTAGGCCTCCAACGGTGACTTTTAGATAATAGTAAGCTATATAGGCCATCTGCAGGGACTTTTAGATAATAGTATGCTATATAGGCCATCAACAGGGACTTTTAGATAATAGTAAGCTATATAGGCCATCTGCAGGGACTTTTAGATAATAGTATGCTATATAGGCCATCAACAGGGACTTTTAGATAATAGTGAGACATATAGGCCATCTGCAGGGACTTTCAGATAATAGTAAGCTATATAGGCCATCAACAAGGACTTTTAGATAATAGTAAGCTATATAGGCCATCAACAGGGACTTTTAGATAATAGTAAGATATATAGACCATCAACAGGGACTTTTAGATAATTGTTAGCTATGTAGGCCTCCAACGGTGACTTTTAGATAATTGTTAGCTATGTAGGCCTCCAACGGTGACTTTTAGATAATAGTATGCTATATAGGCATTTAACAGGGCCTTTTAGATAACAATGAGATATATATTCTTCTAACGGAGAAATTTTAGATAAGACAATGGGACTCCCTTGGATCGTTTTATCCCCCTTCCCCGCACATGGATTAGGCCCTTTGCATCTTATTTACCAAGTTCCCATGCTACATTTTCTGTTTCGAATCATGATTAACTCGATCTACCTTCAAAGGGGTTCTTTTAGATCATATTAATACGAGAAAAAATAAAAAGAGAAGACTTTAACGTCATGCAGTGATCTGCCTTAGACGGAAAAAATACGATATTCCAAACAAAGTCTATATTCTATGAAGTATCAAGTACGCTTAATCTATGAAGAGACTATTAAAAGTGTACATTAAAACAGATCAAATACTTTTTTCTCTTTGATAAAGCAAAAATAACATTTCGAATCCTGAAATGAGTCCGTTGGTCAGTTGTAGCCATGCCATCATACGTACCAGTCCAAGCATGATTTGGCTTTCCCGGATGGCACCACAGCATCCAAGGAAACCGATGACCATAATGATGACACCCACCACGATCAGGATGTACGCCCCCGTGTGGAGAAATCCGAACTCCTCAGCGCCATCTACATACTTGTTGAAGTTGTCTCCTACTAGGATCCAAATTCCGACAGCAAGAATAGCACATCCCAGTAACTATAAAGAAAGAAGAACATGCATTATTGTTCGTTTATATAATAAAAAAAAAGATAAAAATCATTTGTTAATAAAAGTAATAAATCTGGCTATTGTTTTCGGCTGTCGATACATTTTTATTGATTAAGTTCGGAAAAACCGTCAACCTCAGACAGTGTACAAAAACACTCACGTGAATAGCACCTGTTAATAATTTAGTTAGACACACTAGAGACAAACCATGAATTAAGCTGCATCATACAGCTATTTCATCCTTCTATGATTCGTCAGTGATGCTAAGGGCCTAATTTCTTTTATAAACTTAGGAGGCGGCTTGGGCGATTTCGTCCTCGGTCAATGTATTTGGTATGTTAATCAAATCACGAAGCAACCCCATACAAATAGAAATTAGTCACCTATATATGAAATAACTATGAAACCTTCGCAAAACAAAAAAAAAAAAAAAAAAAATACAAAAAGGGAGGGGAACTGACGATTCTCTCGTATCTATAACTGAGCAGAGAGTAAAATACTTTCCATCGATTTTCAAGTTTATCTTTTTACTTACAGTAGAACAAGATATGATGATTTTTTTCATGATATCGAATATCATCGGGAGTAACCATTACGAATGAATACATCGACGTAGCTTTTAGCGTAAAACTAAATTTCGTCTCTATAATATACTAGTGTTTTTACAGTGGCAATATTAGCATCATGAATCAAAATACCATTTGTTTTAAACGCCGAAACGGTATCACGGACCTACTGTTCGTTCTTTCCCGAGAACTGTATAGTGTGGGACTTAATTTAGTTATAAATGCAACCAGTTTCTAGACATATCAGCTATTTATAGATTACAAACTGGGGAATGACGTCATAATTGCTTATACATGTACAATTGTCTTCGCGTACTAGTATACGAGCAACCTGTCATGGTTTATCATTGTCAAATTGTTAAACCTGTTCACGGCGTATGTTGCTTTCTTACTCTTTTGAAGCTACAACTGTGTTGACGTGTCTTCATGACATATTGTTCAAACTAACCAAACCAGTAAACAGAATGCCATATTGTAAAACCATTATTTCGCTACAATTTCCTAAACTAGATTAACATTTGCTAATTCTAGCTGCAGCCAATGCTGCATGACTAACACAAATGCCATTCTCACCTGTTGCATGATAATGGTACTACGGCCTTGAAAAGTTTACAGTATATTTCGGGTCTGAATTTTGCAGAAATGAGAACTCCGTATATGTCGTTTATATTGCGGCATCAGCATTAATTTCTAAATATAGTGATTAATTTTTCTGTCCTGATTTTTTTTATATTTTCCTTCAATTATTCAAAATAAAGTGAAAGAAGAATTACATGAAGCTACCATTTTGCATTTGTACATAAAATCTGCAAATTGTGACAAATATTTTAGTGTTGAACTTTCAGTCTACATTCATAGGCAGTTCAATGATCATAGTTATCATTTTAAACGTTATTCTTGTTATAAGGAACTGAAACCTCAAACTGTTTACATTATTTGCAATATTCTAACTCCACTGGCAGTTCATGAGCTGGTAATACACAACCGACTTTGGTAAGGTTATATCGAAGGAATGAAATACAATGTTGAATACACTCTACAACCCAAAATAGAAACAACGCAACAGACACCGGTAGTTATAGCCGTATCTTGCTTGACCACTTCAATTTCCTGCCTTTTGATCCGATACACACATTATATTATTAAGATATTATTATTTTTCTCTAGTAGTAGCACTAACATAGCTAAATAGATGACGTTTTTGTATAATCTCTAATGTGATCAACTTCCGGTAAACGCCATCACGATAAGACAAACCATTGCCAAAACAGCTACACTCCATCAGACAGGCAGGCTGCAGACTCGCACATAACTGGTGAGCAACACCAATTACATACATAGCTCTCTGGGGCCGGAGTGAAGACCTGATGTGATGCAGATTCCTGGTAGTGACAGGGTGTATATAGTGGTTTGTGGAAACCCTTCCTCATTCTTACAGTTTGCGACATTTTTATATTTTCAGTTTCGAAAACCAGATTTTTTATTTTCTTCCCAAGACCATTGTTTTCAATTGTAGGAAAATTTGCCAAAGGGAAGTCTTGATATGTTATTGATTATCATATAAAGTCCAAGAAGTGTAAAACACAGGAAAGATACAGCTTTCTTTAGATTCTTTTCGAAACATGTTCTCCACACTTTTGTACAATATGTTTACATTTGCTCGTCAATGCCATTGAATGAACTAATCACAAAAATGTGTGATTTAAGATACAATAAATTTCATCCAGTTCGTGATCATTATGACGTCAACACTCGGGCAATTCACTAATTACATAGTCGAAAATGAAGAAATTATTTGAGCTAGAATCAAGATGAAATCACATAAGGCAGAATCAGGAGTAAACAATGTTTATGTGTACTGTCTTGTGGCATTTAGGTCACTTTGAATGCCAGAGGTTTGCAGGCAAACATATTGACCGTTAGAGATTGATTTCTTTTTAGCTCGCAATATGGTTTGCCTGCAAAGCTGACATTTATACTGATTTTAAATGCCAAAATAAGACATTCACTGCTTCAGAAAAAGTAAATTGTTACAAATGGAGATTTAATTAAAATACAGGTTTTCTTTGATGAAGTCTTACGTCATAATGTAGCTTCCTGTGCAACCATGTAGAGCGTATACAATGAACTATGTATGGCCTCCACTTGTGTCGCTCGGAGATCTATATGCGTCCCAGTCTTTGAGAAGCAGAGCCATTTATAGCAAATGAATACATGCATCGATTTGATTCTATCTGAGCCTGGTTGCAATGTGAGATCCGCTACGTGGTAAACCCGTTAATTTACAGGAAAAGACATGTTTGAAAATTGATCTGTGTCATTGACGATGACAAAATATTGAAACTATGTGAATACTTATTTCAACAATTATTGAAATATTGTTATTAACAGCTATCAAAATATAGAACAGGTAAGCAGTTAAACTGTTGGTTTCTTTATCAAGAAACATTTTTTTTAAGAAACATAAACTTGACATTCAGACCTTAACACCATTTTACATACAGTCTGGTGAAGCCCTGTTCCTTTATACTAACCGGAAGTTACTACTTCATACACTCGAACTGCAGATTTTCGGCTAAAAATGTGTAATTGCATTCCGTTGATTATTATCGCAATATTTATCGGTCTCACAGGTACATTTGTATGTTTTGTCGCCCATTCTAATTTAATTTAATCTCAGAGGGGGCGTGTAAGTATCAGAAACAATCTATACAATGATTAGAGGCGTGCGCCTGTTGAAACCGAGGCACTTTTATATCGTTCCAACTCCCCTTCGCATCTCCAATATACACGATAATCTTTATATGTGACGTCACAAACATGCGTGCTATCAGATCACCCAGTCAACACCTGTTATACATATAACTAGGCATTTGATTAATTAGTCATGGAAAGGAAAACGTTTCTATTTCCGGGAGTACGTTTTTCTATTTACTTTTTATTTCCGGGTCGACAAAATGTTTGACAAGAAAAAAAGTGGTTCCGAAACAGCACAGTATTCCCACATTCGGTGGCAAGTCGGAGACGGAAAAAGTGAGGGAGAGAATGGGTGTTTTCAAATATTTCCAGTCTGAATTTTCGAGTAAACATTCTCACGAGAGGAGTTGGTTGTTTAATCAGTCTATAAAATTTAAGGATTTTTGATAACCTAACACACTCAGTCTGACCGAAATGTTCGTAAAAATAGGGGACGAATTTAGATGGTGATTTTGACCATCAAGTGTTTCATCAGACAAATAAAACTCTACAGCAACTCTAACACTGATATAGCCATACTCTCGTAACAAGAACTGCTTTACATCGCCAAAATCTGCAGACCGAACAGCCGACCGGATATAGACTTTGATGACGTCACACATGAAAAGAATGGCGGTATTTTTCTTTGTGCTTCAACAAATCACATAAATATTGACACAAATGTTTATTTTTACTGGCTAGACACTGTTAAGTAGTTAATTTATTGTTCACATCGATTTTGAAGTCTGCCGACAGGGAATTCGTATAATTTAACCTTGATCGTAGCATAGATTATTTGTTCAAGGTGACCTTTCAGAAATTCACAGCACCAAGTAACATCAGATCTCAGTGTAAAGTTTGCCGAGGGCAAACATGGAAATAACGAGGGCTTCTTACAAGAACGAGCTATTTCAATTTTATGTAGCTTTGAAAATAAATAACAAGGCATTTTTTAAATGTCAAAATGTTTTAAAGCTCGACGACAGGAAATTGTGACCCGTTTTCTATTTACTATAGTATACTTACAAAAGTCATTATGATCTATGATGATACCATATAAAATCTTCTTATCGAAGATGTACTTTGAGAGTCAAATACTATTATGAGTTTAAAATTTGATTACAAATAAAATCTCTTATTCAAAATGAAAATGAATCATCAGAAATATCATAACAGGTGTGAAAAGTTACATATTTTGTTAAAAACATCTAAACAAATAGACTGCAAACCACGGCATACAACTGCATTGTTGATTGTGAAGTGTAAGTAATTTATTCAGTCTGTCTGTGCGAATTCTAACTTCAAATAGAACGCTAGATCTAATACAGTGCAAACTTGTTACTGTTGAGTAAAATTTTATTGAAATATTCTTGATTAGCATTGTAAAAAAAACACAATATATTGCACCTTACAGTTCAAATTTAGAATTAGATACAGTAGCGCCCCCCCCCCCCCCCCCTCTAAAAAAATATAACAATTGCGTTAGCCCATATAGCGGTTTCGTCCTTCTTGACCTCATGCTACTTGTCTTGCAGATCTGTTAACGAGGACGCGTGTCCTCTCTGACCCTTCGTTATGATGCTAGGAGCCTAGAGAGTTAATACCTAGGAGGCTACAGACGAAACTCAAAATAGGTGGTGAGAAGGAAAATTTAGATGGCAGGTAGCTCATGGATACTTATCATCATCATTCGCTTCGCTGTATAGAAAATTCTTATTGGTAAACGCACTAATAGTCATCCAGTTTTTGTCTGCATATAATACGACGATATACATTAATTCATTACTTATTATACTTTGATACAAACTTACGTGACTGCAACTAGTAACATTTGCTAGTAAAAGTAAATCCTAATTATATGTGCACTTTTGCATGACCTTGGAAGCTCCTGTCTTCCCACAAACGACTGATTGCCTTTATCCTTGTTGCTTTTACTTTAATTAGTCAAGTTTCTCGAGGCAAGTTATTTCGAATTTTCCTGACGAAAAGTACATTCTCAGTTTCCCGAGTACACGTGCAGATTCCAACCAGATCCTCAAACCAATGCATTCTTACATACAATGTTCAAACATCGTTCTCATTTATGCCCCGTAAAAAATTTTGGACTAAAGGATAAATTAATTTGTAGGAGCAACCCAGTAGGTATGTTTAATACTGGTGTGATTTATATGAAAATATCAAAAGAAACGTTACCTTGAAAATAAAATTAATAAAAGACACAAAACCTGTTTTACAACTTCCGGATTTGCTTCAAGCTTTCAGCAAAATTTCAAAGAGTAGAACTATTCATCAAAACACAAAGGCAGTTTAAATGTACATGATTATTGCATCATGGTGCGCTCCAGGATTTAAAACCTGATCAAGTATTCTGAAAATTGAGTACACAACAGGTACAACATTGACATGCGCAAAGGAAAACCTATTAGTGTTATGTGCGACAATTTTGTCTACTTACAGCATGCATACACATTCTTTCCCGTAGTTTATTGATATATTTTGAGTTCGCATATTATTTATGTAAAACATCAAACAAACGAGCAAATAATTTAGCATCAACTTATTTCATTTAACTTGCTGATGTTTTTTTAGATAACAAGAGATTCATTGACCATGACCATTGTGACTATCTATCTGAATTGTAAATCGACAAAATTCTACTTTAGCAGTCGCTTTCCTTGATCGTGAACTACAACGCCGCCAATTATGACAACTTTCCAGCACTTTACAACAGTATATGCTCAACACGTACATACATTTATGTAAATTTATATCCTAATTTATCATGGTATTTTTTGTTAATATATGAAAAAAATGCATTCTGGGAATTTAACATCCTCATATTGTTGACGTCCAACTCGTTCACAAATCATCATCAATGCCATGCTTGATGCGGAAATGACATCATGAATATGGGGGATTTACTCCTTTGAGGTGAAATAACAACCCCGTGTCACTTTAATAATAAGAGAGGGAGGAACTAATGCAGTTGGTAAGAACGCTTTCTTTAGGAATAATTACAAGACAATAATATCAATGAGTGATGTCGGTGTATTCAACAGCTGCCGTATTGAACGCTCTAGAATGTCGGAATTCACAGATTTTTTTTTTGTTTTGTTTCGAAGTAGAGATTATATGAATGTTTCTCCACAGACCATGCCTGGACGATTTCTATTAGATCTTTCTCCGGAACCTTCTGCTGCCACACCAGAACATGGATCTTTCGTGGTTTCTGTCAAATTTGATGTCTGTGTATGAAATCTATGCAACAACAAGTATAAAATATAGAGTAACAAATGGATTTATAATAATTAACGGAATTCTGATATTTTTCTTTCTTTTCTATTTTTCTCTTTCATTCTGTGCTTTATTTTCCAGGTGTCATCAATCCTCGTATATATGATAAAACAAAATTAAATAATTAATGAAAAATCAAGCCATTTCCAGACAACACAAGTTTCTTCTGGCACAAAATATGTATTAATCGAATCGAGGAGGACAAAACAGGCAATATTAAATGGAGTTTCAATCAGCATTTACTGTATACTGCTTCTAAGGTGCAATTTGTATGATTTTGTCTATTTTGTACAACGCGATGACTGCATTACGTCCCTGTGTTGTGAGTGTTGAAGGATGCATTCGCCAGATATCGTTCGCGCTATTTCATATATTTTACAAATACACTTAATAACGTAACATGATATTGTCTTATAAGATGCATCTCTTTTTAAAGATAATTTTAATGGCGATAAATTACTTTACTTCTAAGCAATTGTTAGTCTGGCAGCTGTCAGTACAAAGATTCAAAGTAGGCATTGATGATTCAAATCTGCAAAGCGAAACAGACGTTTGCAGACATGCAAACAGACATGCTGAAAGGGGTCAGTCAACTTATCTGCTGACGATAACAGAAAACCGCATACATACCGAGCAGAAATAGAAACGCGGCGTGTTTTAATACTGTTCGATATTGGCTCGTTAGTTGGCAGTGTGACTTCCATGTTGTTGACCCTGTTCTCATTTGTGAACGTGACATTGCTTAATAGGAATGGCCGAAACTGAAATGGCGGATGTCGTCGATGAAGCAGAAGACGTTTATGCTTCAAGAACAGGTCTGCACTAATTCCCCTGGAAGTCCTCGATTTTTTTCCGTCTCAATTTTTCCCTTTTATAATGTCATCGTTTCATCTGTTTTGGAACGGAATCAAGATTCTGTTGTTATATGTGAATTTTATTCTGGTTTGTTTGTTTTGAATTTTTTTGTGAGTAATTTTTTTGCAATATATACATATGTATATTTATTTTCCCGTCTACTTAGATATTCAGAAAGGTATGACAATAATCAGAAAATCAGAGAGATATGGTTCCTAAATTCCTGCGATTTGATCAGCAACATCCTCTTTCAATTTGTACCTTGCTCAAAATTTATGACATGTTTCGAATGAACAGAAGATAATAACATTAAACATAAAATGTTCCGAACGGACTCACTCCAAGGAGGTTTCGAATGATAAATATTTCAGATTTTTTCACATTGAAACATTTTCTACACTGGGGAAGAATGATAATATTAAGAAGGAATCATATAACGCTAGGTAAACCCAAGAAACCGAAAGAGCAAGTAGCTGCGATGTATTTCATTACGAAATGTGCATCAAGGGATAGATATGAGATAAGAGATTACCACTTTATGCTTCTGGGACAAAGGCCTCGAGAACGATAACAGTTCAGCACTTTAAAGGTGCATGCGCACTGATAGAAGATTAAGCTGACAACTGTTGAGCTCTGAACACTGTACATGTATATTAACATAATTGAAACACCAGATGCATGCTTCCCATAACTCTGTGGAACATCACAAGACTTTGGTCGCCATTACAACATTGACGTGTGTATTTACAGTCATTTTGAAACGGCAGATAATGTAATCCACAGATATACTCGTGCCCACCTTTGAGCGAGACTTGCATGTTAATATATTCAGGATTCTGCTTAAAATGAATACTGAACATCACGCCGTGAATGTCTTTTTGTCAGTGTTAGATGAATTATTATAATCCCTGTCGTTTTGGTTGCGATTCTATGAAGTGAAAAATCCTATATTCGATCGATGCCGTATTATAACGTACCTGTGTATCATCACAGAGAGTTTACCTGTATGCACGTGCATTCTAACAGACTTTCCTATAATCCCAGTTTCATAATTTATCTGTTATCAACATTGTGAAAACTATATTGACAGGGATCGATAGATGTAACCTAGAATAAACAGCCGGGATTAATGAGAAACCATTTTTCCGCTGAATATCCATATCACTAGGTGAGTGGTTGTATACGTTGTCGTGACAACGAGAAGCTTGCGAAGAGATCTTGAATCCTTGTCACGTAAAGGCTTTGTTTGGATGCAGCTATTCGTGATGAGCGTAATGCATTACTCATCAACAACATACATTAGAATAGGACTGGGCATTATGAAACAATTTTTATCTTTGTGCAATTAACAGTCGAATGACGAAAATTTTTAATAATGCAAGGAAAAAAGGCCCGGTGGACATCCAAATTAACGTAGTGGTGACGCCATTCTTTTGAACTATATATAAGCGTAATCACCAGTCGCGACTCTCTGTGGGTGATTTTTATAGGGACAGTAGTAACTCCAAATGGCAAACCGTGCACGCCCACCTTCGAGACCGTCGGACAGTATCCCGCACGGGGCGTAACCAATAGCATCAGTAAATGGCCATTGTATAAATCCATCACGGGCGTAACCAATTGTACTAGTCCATAGCTCTAACGTAAGGCATTAGGAATTTTACGAGGAAACGAGCAGTGGACACATAAAAAACTCGCCTTTGTATTTTTTCCCATTGGTGAATGTTGTCCACCTTGAAAGTATGCAGGAACCGTAACAGCTGGCCCCAGTGTCCGTTACAGCGTTCAGAGAAGCTATGAATAAATTGACCATGTGGAGGCATATTGCTCTATTTATAGTTATATTTCTGGAATAAACTTCTCAGGAAACAAGACATTTATGTACATGCCAGATAAAAAGGGCATCTCATAGATAGCTCTTAGTTTATTTACCAACGTTAAAAAACACAACAGATCATAAACGCCAGAAAGGTTTAACATACAAATTAGCCATCAGACATAATGTGATAATCGTTGGACAATGCAGTGAAGCTTGACACAGTCGCGCTGATATTGTTACTCCAGATTCCTTTCTGATGAGAGTTTACTGATCTAAAATTGACTAAACTCCATTACTTTATAAAATATCTCATTTTTCTCTCTCGATCAGTTGTAATCTTAATTAGTATTTCTTAAACTTCAAATTTCTGTCAAGATGACATTATGATTTCACCAGTACAATGATATATATCTCCGATTTAACCGAATGGTTTACTGTCGAACCATGAGTAATGTGTACCCGTGTTCACTGATGTATGTCATCAAGAGTATTTCACTGACGCTGATAACAGTGATAGCAAGCACCAGCCTCAACTTTCGCGACAGTGATAATTTCATTATTTATAAATTAATGAATATATCTTACCTGCGGTTCATGTACGTAAGTTCTCGACAAGCATGCAATGTTGATAGATAGATTCACAAAAATGTTGTTATTTACCTATCTTGAAATATACATAGTTAAAAATACACTTCAGTGCAATTTCATTTTAATAACAACATCGCCCCCGGTCGCACGGCACTGCTCAATGAAAACACGTGCAGCAACGCCTCCCTTCAAACGACACACATGGTACTTATCACAAGAATTTCGATCTGGGCATATATAAACCCAAGCAGACGACGCTCATAATACATTTATCTATACATGGTCGTAAAATGCTGATAAGCCATGTGTAATGATGTTTCTTTTATCAAAGCAGGTTTAAGGCGTTCGTATTTCCTGGGACACCTCTGTCGGTTAAGTCACATACTTGAAAATCCTTATTTTCACGAAGGATTTATTTTCATTGATTTCATGGATACTATTAATGTCCACGCGCTGTTACCATGGTTACAACATTTAAAGAGAAATCTATATCCACGAAATCATATGTGAAGGGAACAGTGATTTTTTTAAATTAAACCACGAAACATGATTTTACAGTTTAAAGTAAAATCTGTAAAAACATTGACGGACTTGGAAAAAATCCAGAACGCTATTCGTGTGTTATTGTCTGTATATTTTGCAAATGTAAAATGATAATGAAAATATATCAGAAACTGGTTTACGAGCAAGTGTCAAATAGTAATTGTCAGAATGTAATGGTAGGTTTCATTGCCACTGGAAGTTTTCCAGAATGACGGCCCTTGCTACATTGATTTTGTTATTGAACAAAAAATTGTCCAACGCAATACAATATGGTCGACAACTCCACCAGGTGGCGCCTTGTGTTGCAGGCGCTACGTAACATTGCACTATGCATAGTCTGAAGAAAAGGTGAAGGGCAGATAAATGTGACATGTCTTGACCATTAATAATGATGCGGGCAAAAAGTTGTCACATGTTTACGTTCCAAACAGTCGCCAACGCCTATTGTCAAACGAAACTAGCCTCTGGCCGATAAATAATGAATGACCGGACCTTCCGAAAGTATGATAACCCCTGAGGAACCACTCTAGCGATTCTATGTCTTAGTATTACGCCACACAGGTACGTGTACCTGTCAAGGTTTCCAGCTATCACACGAGTGCTGTATTGGATTAATTCAAACGAGATGACATTGAGATCATTCCTTAGATATTATATACCTGTATACATGTGTGTATAATAGTGTATACCTACACTATAGGTAAACTTGCAGTTGAATGTACCAGTAATCATGTATGTATGCACATGTAATATTTGTATGCACACGTGGACAAGTAAACTAACCGATCACGCTGTTACACACATACAAATTCTTTATCTCCTTTTTGTTGCTCCAGGTGTGCAGTTTGGTCAACAAATTATATATCTAATGTACACTTCGCGGGTATTTTCCAAATTTTCTCTAAATTAAAAGATATTAAGGTTTGTAGTCAATACTAAGGACAAAGAGATGACCGTTGTATTGAAATGAAATTTATATAGAATCTTAATTGTTTCATTTCATATGATTTTATATAACGATATAACGTTCCTCATATAAACAGTACCAGCTCGATATAACGGCTCTCGCATTAACAATGATAGCTGACAGTCCCATGTACAGCTTTATATGATACATCTCCAAATTCGTTTGAGTCTATTTTTCCTATTCCTTAACAATTCATTTTAATTCCACCTATAACACCAATTAACTATTATAACGCAAAACTGGGGTTAGGGATACGCTTTAATACTGAATGAAGGATGTCACTTAATCAACCGACATCAACATTTGGTATCTATGGTAGTATAACGTAGTATTATTGTATCATGGCGGTGTAACGTTGTGTTACCGCATGAGATATGTCACCTGTCAGGATTGTCTTATCACCCTTTCACACATCCCACGCACAGTATGTACATCACACATCCCGACCACCAAACACATTCATTACCTCAAACTACCGTTACACGTCGATGGTAACCCTCACAGAACATAGATCGTTTACCATACTTATTCTAAATCAGCTATGAAAGTGACAGCTGAGTCAGCATACCGATTTCTAATCATACTTACTATTGACGCTCTCTTAGAGTTTTTTTCCTGTCATTGGTAAACTCTACGGTCCAAAGATCATACGCATCTACTATGTTGTTAATCTACTGAAATTACACGCATGGGCGCGAACACATATACACACAAAGTACCAAGAACGATGTTAATTGAGAGATTGCTAAAAATATACCATCATGGTTTATTCAATTTTGAATATTGCAAAAGACAGAGTGAAATATCATATGTTGTAGAATGCTTAGTCATTTGGTGCAGACATAACTCGAAGTGCGGGACAGCTTCTTCCGGAAGGAGCTGATAAGCCATCTTCCTGAAAAACACAAAAGGTTTCGATTGGGAATCACACCACTAACCTCGGATCTCCACACGTGGGGGCAGAATCCTATGCTCTACCGGCCGCTCTTTCGCGGCATTCATTATAAAACAGATTAAAACAAAGAATTTGACAAGAGAAATTATCAATTTTCACACAACAAAATGATATCATGTTATTTTGACTGTACATATGTTCATTACCTACCAGAAATATATACCATATCACAACACCGTTCATTTCCGTAACTACTGAACAGGATGATGCCGGACAACTGAATAAATATAGACATTAATCCTTATGTACCGCAACAATTGTAGGTATATTCATTAACGTCTTATTTTTAATGAGATTGGATGCCAGACTAACATCATTTCAGTAATTGGTCAATATTTCAGATCTTGGAGACAGCGTCGGTTTGGTTGAACTTTTAAAATTGATGGAGTGAAGTGAATTTTGGCTAATCTTTTCCTTTGGTTGACTTCCGTTGCGTTTGGTATCTACTGTGAAGCCCTTTACACTCAATAGTTATCAAGTGCCAATAACAGTTCAACACTCATAGCAGCAATAAAAACCAAAAGCGTGCCGAGTGCGCGTGCAGGAAATGCAATACAGCAACGAAGTTTGTTATCGTCTCCTCCTGTCCTAAATGTATTAATTACAATCTAAGACGCTTTTATTAAGTAATAACGACTTTTGGAATTATCCGTTTTACAAAGAAATGATTTTCTTGATTTCAGATAGACATGATGATTGTTACGCTCTTTAACAGTGGGAATGGTAAGTTATCTCCCTTCACTGCCGTGATCCAATAAAAAAACCCATGGCAGATGACGCTTTTGCAGTCATATACTGGCATTCGGTGAACAAATCAATGATTCTTACTACCGTAAAGATTGTATCTGGTGCTAGTCTTTGAGTCTGATCTAATATTCATGGCTTAATTTGTAGACTGGCGTCAGTGTTTCTGAAAGAGCCCTGACTCAGTCTCACCATGGTACAATTAACTATCAACGCTATGAAAATAGAGCGATACACAGAGCAACTTATGAACTTATTACTTGCTTTTTGTAAATGCTAATGAAAATATCACATTTAATCTTAAATTTCAATAGTGACATAGTGGCAACACATGAAAAATATATCAATCACCGTTTCGTTCCGTTTAACTTATTTTTACGTGCCGTGCCGTATTTCTATTTTTGCAAACAACCGATCGCATCCGTCCGTTTTGGGTAACCATGCATGTATGCATAGATTAAGCTCAATGAATTTGTCTATCGATGTTTAAAATAAACTTTTAAGTTTGTGATCTACGGTTAGTAGTGCAATAAAGTGAAAATCAGATAATTAATGTCGATATCAAAACCATCTGTTCTCTTTTTACTTGTGTTGGATGTAAGATCAAGTCTATCGCATGGACATATATATATATTTGATACCTTAAAATTATTTCCCAGTGACTTAAGGAGTGAACACATAGATAATGTATAAAAGTTAGATGAATACGAGCTGAGAGTAATTATAATTTCATAAGAAATGTGTCATACAAAACAAAAGGCTGGAAGGATGACACTGTAAGTTGTGTGTGTAGCTTGAATTGTCTACTTGCATTGCACGTGAAACGAATTAAATCATTTTTCGATGAAGAGTTTTTATACTGATTGCAGAGTGCGCTGAAGTATTGTATGGTCGTTATATGGCATTTATGATCATTAAAAATGTCAGAACGTTGCCGTTGCTGTTGCTACGGTAAATACACACAACTCACAACGGAAAATTAGTATTTATTAGCATATTTAACGTTACGCGCAGACGCTACTCGTTACGCAATATTAGCACGACTACTGTAAGCATGCAACATCACTGTTGGCGCAAGATCAAGGTAATTACGGTAGCTATTATAACAAGCGGCAATGATTTCGCACAATTATCGTAACAAGGGTAATAATAAACATCACCTTAAATGGAAATTTAGCATTTTTACCGTAATTACAATAACAATGTATTTACGGTGAATATGAAATACTCATTATAAACACACTTCACAAAACTTTTTTACAATCTTCACAACACCACTAAATAGCTCAACTGAAATATACTGTATTTTTCAGTTCAACACACAGACAACCTATTCGTCCTCAACTCACATATAAAATCTAACATAAAACCACATCCATTTGACGGCTACCTGGACAGCTAAGGGCGAGAAAAATCTTGCATTTCACCCACTCAACTTATCATATGAAAACCAGAAACACATCAAAAAGACATTTCCTTCTGGAATGTAATAACTTGAAATGAGACTGATATGATATTGATATGCAAATTAGATAACATTAGGGGTGTATGTTAGTGATGACTTGGCTGTGATTGTTTGAGACATTAACTTTCAAACTGTATGGATATGTGCCCACTTACATAACATGTGGAATGTAGGAGTGTGTGGAAGGGGTGGGGCAAAATACCACTGTATACACCATGTACAAGCACTAGAGGCTGACGGCAGAACATTGAAATGCATGAATGTATCAGAAACCAGACGTCAGAACATATATGCCCGCAATCTGAACCTAAGTTAACAATGCTGTTTGTACGTAGTCTGAACATAAGTAAACATTGTTGTATGTACGTAGTCTGAACATATGTAAACACTGTTGTATGTACGTAGTCTGAACATATGTAAACACTGTTGTATGTACGTAGTCTGAACATATGTAAACATTGTTGTATATACGTAGTGCGAACATAAGTAAACACTGTTGTATGTACGAAGTCTGAACATATGTAAACACTGTTGTATGTACGTAGTCTGAACATAAGTAAACATTGTTGTATATACGTAGTGCGAACATAAGTAAACACTGTTGTATGTACGTAGTCTGAACGTAAGTAAACATTGTTGTATGTACGTAGTTTGAACATATGTAAACACTGTTGTATGTACGTAGTCTGAACACATGTAAACACTGTTGTATATACGTAGACTGAACATAAGTAAACATTGTTGTATGTACGTAGTCTGAACATAAGTAAACACTGTTGTATGTACGTAGTCTGAACATCAGTAAACATTGTTGTATGTACGTAGTCTGAACATATGTAAACACTGTTGTATGTACGTAGTCTGAACATATGTAAACACTGTTGTATGTACGTAGTCTGAACATAAGTAAACACTGTTGTATATACGTAGACTGAACATAAGTAAACATTGTTGTATGTACGTAGTCTGAACATAAGTAAACACTGTTGTATGTACGTAGTCTGAACATATGTAAACACTGTTGTATGTACGTAGTCTGAACACATGTAAACACTGTTGTATATACGTAGACTGAACATAAGTAAACATTGTTGTATGTACGTAGTCTGAACATATGTAAACATTGTTGTATGTACGTAGTCTGAACATATGTAAACACTGTTGTATGTACGTAGTCTGAACATATGTAAACACTGTTGTATATACGTAGTGCGAACATCAGTAAACTCTGTTGTATGTACGTAGTCTGAACATATGTAAACACTGTTGTATGTACGTAGTCTGAACATATGTAAACATTGTTGTATGTACGTAGTCTGAACATATGTAAACACTGTTGTATGTACGTAGTCTGAACATAAGTAAACACTGTTGTATATACGTAGTCTGAACATAAGTAAACATTGTTGTATGTACGTAGTCTGAACATATGTAAACACTGTTGTATGTACGTAGTCTGAACATATGTAAACACTGTTGTATGTACGTAGTCTGAACATATGTAAACATTGTTGTATGTACGTAGTCTGAACATAAGTAAACACTGTTGTATGTACGTAGTCTGAACATATGTAAACACTGTTGTATGTACGTAGTCTGAACACATGTAAACACTGTTGTATATACGTAGACTGAACATATGTAAACATTGTTGTATATACGTAGTGCGAACATCAGTAAACTCTGTTGTATGTACGTAGTCTGAACATATGTAAACACTGTTGTATGTACGTAGTCTGAACATATGTAAACATTGTTGTATGTACGTAGTGCGAACATCAGTAAACTCTGTTGTATGTACGTAGTCTGAACATATGTAAACATTGTTGTATATACGTAGACTGAACATATGTAAACATTGTTGTATATACGTAGTGCGAACATCAGTAAACTCTGTTGTATGTACGTAGTCTGAACATATGTAAACACTGTTGTATGTACGTAGTCTGAACATATGTAAACATTGTTGTATGTACGTAGTCTGAACATATGTAAACACTGTTGTATGTACGTAGTCTGAACATAAGTAAACACTGTTGTATATACGTAGTCTGAACATAAGTAAACATTGTTGTATGTACGTAGTCTGAACATATGTAAACACTGTTGTATGTACGTAGTCTGAACACATGTAAACACTGTTGTATATACGTAGACTGAACATAAGTAAACATTGTTGTATGTACGTAGTCTGAACATCAGTAAACATTGTTGTATGTACGTAGTCTGAACATATGTAAACACTGTTGTATGTACGTAGTCTGAACATATGTAAACACTGTTGTATGTACGTAGTCTGAACATAAGTAAACACTGTTGTATATACGTAGACTGAACATAAGTAAACATTGTTGTATGTACGTAGTCTGAACATAAGTAAACACTGTTGTATGTACGTAGTCTGAACATATGTAAACACTGTTGTATGTACGTAGTCTGAACACATGTAAACACTGTTGTATATACGTAGACTGAACATAAGTAAACATTGTTGTATGTACGTAGTCTGAACATATGTAAACATTGTTGTATGTACGTAGTCTGAACATATGTAAACACTGTTGTATGTACGTAGTCTGAACATATGTAAACACTGTTGTATATACGTAGTGCGAACATCAGTAAACTCTGTTGTATGTACGTAGTCTGAACATATGTAAACACTGTTGTATGTACGTAGTCTGAACATATGTAAACATTGTTGTATGTACGTAGTCTGAACATATGTAAACACTGTTGTATGTACGTAGTCTGAACATATGTAAACATTGTTGTATGTACGTAGTCTGAACATATGTAAACACTGTTGTATGTACGTAGTCTGAACACATGTAAACACTGTTGTATATACGTAGACTGAACATAAGTAAACATTGTTGTATGTACGTAGTCTGAACATATGTAAACATTGTTGTATGTACGTAGTCTGAACATATGTAAACACTGTTGTATGTACGTAGTCTGAACATATGTAAACACTGTTGTATATACGTAGTGCGAACATCAGTAAACTCTGTTGTATGTACGTAGTCTGAACATATGTAAACACTGTTGTATGTACGTAGTCTGAACATAAGTAAACATTGTTGTATGTACGTAGTCTGAACATATGTAAACATTGTTGTATGTACGTAGTCTGAACATATGTAAACACTGTTGTATGTACGTAGTCTGAACATATGTAAACACTGTTGTATATACGTAGTCTGAACATATGTAAACATTGTTGTATGTACGTAGTCTGAACATATGTAAACACTGTTGTATGTACGTAGTCTGAACATATGTAAACATTGTTGTATGTACGTAGTCTGAACATATGTAAACACTGTTGTATGTACGTAGTCTGAACATAAGTAAACACTGTTGTATATACGTAGTCTGAACATAAGTAAACATTGTTGTATGTACGTAGTCTGAACATATGTAAACACTGTTGTATGTACGTAGTCTGAACATATGTAAACACTGTTGTATGTACGTAGTCTGAACATAAGTTGATGTATATCCATATTTCGGACATGAGTCAATCAATACGTCCGCCGTCCAAATTCCATGTCGTCCTTACAATAATTTATAAATTAGGTCAATGCACTTTAAGTTCGTTATCTGAACATAAATTTATACAACAATTTGATATGAGTAGTCTTAATATAAGTTACCCTCGCCATTACATCGAATGTAAAATATTATACATGTAGACTGAACCAACACCTGTTTAGTGTGAATAGAGTTGAAGATTTTCTTACATATATATCTATATTTATCAAGAGCTGAAGTTTTTCATTGAATAGGTAGAAAGCATTTGTCCATTTTAGAAACGTTCAAGATGTTCCATGATGTGGTCGGTAATTGGGAGGATGAGTTATTTCAAGATACAAGAAGCAAATTTTATACTAACGCTATGATATTACTCCAAAAGTGTTACTATATATAAAACTGTGTAATCGTACCGGTGTGGTTAGAGTTTCATCAGCTATCGCCATCAGACCAGGACATGCGACAAGGATATAGGAGGATATGACATTGCAGGAATTGTGATATACACAGCTGTCCTTTAAAGCAACCTAAACTATATATAAAAACATATATAAGGATACTCAAGTATTCTTAATGTACTAACATCTTGAAAACAAGTTGTAGTTTTTAAATGAAATACACAATTGTTCTCCAGAAAGTTACACAGATCTTCAACTCCTGGATTAGAACATAAGAAAACCATTAGCTATAATACAAAGCGCCTTTAAGATGGCGTGGCGAGTTGAAATTTCCGTGGTAAATAAACACACTTGAGGAAAATACTTTAAAGTATGACACACACTTGAAATATCCATTTCATTTTTTTGAGTCATAGTTAAATGTTACAGAGACGGGCATTGTTCGTTATCTCCATAAATAGGTCTACTCCATTGTTGAATACAAACGTCAATTCTATTTTATCTTTAGATTGCCTGATCCTTGATCTACGAACATACTTCGACCTTTTAAAAGCGTAAATAAATCTTTAGTAACAACTTTTATAGTTCATGGTATTGTTAGTCAATTATCTATTGGAATTATCTGCGCAATATTCTGCAGTATGAATAAAAGAAATAAATATATCTCACTGTCCTTTTGTGATAATACAAAATTACTTTTGTTTGGCCTAGATACTAAAATTTATGAAGCATGAACTTTACGAAAATATACCGACGACTCAAGTCAGGTTTCTACATTGAACTAAAGTTAGGGACTTGAACACAATATAGCGGAGTTGTTAAATCTCTAAAACGGCAATTCAATAAAATAATCACGCTTTTATTTCTTATACGTAACCATAAAAAATGCACGCATTTAAACAGGAAACTTAAATTGAAATTTCTATTTTTAAACCTACACCTTAGGATATACTGCTCCTGTCAACTGCTTATCTCCATTAATCAATAAATATTCCCGAATAAGCCCACCAGCTGCTTCGTGACATTGACCTTGGAGTAATGTCTCTATCTGTATAATCAGGGCAAAAATTGATGTATAAAGGTTATTTAATTAAGGTGGTCTCTAAGTCAGGTTTGTCATACGTATTTATAGGGCCATAGCGATTTGAGATATCATTACAGTCCAGATTTATCTTGACTTGCGTCTGCTGTTATCAGCAGATTGAATTACACATAATGTCCCTCTAGTATTACGTATATTTATATACATCAAACAGCGTCGTCGTTTTCGTCAGAAAATGTAAATGTTATAACCTATCTTGACCTTAGCAAAATATATAACATCATATTAGAAATGAACACTGCAGCCAGGGTACATAAACTGTATATCGTTAGATAATCAATAGGGCCTGACGTTGTTGTTGACGCAACTCTAAATATAATAACGACGCTAATGTAGTAATTGTTACATTAAGCGTTGCGACCGTTACGCTTAATGTAATAAACTTATTTTTGTTACATTAAGAGTTCAAATTGTTACGCTTAGAGTAATACAAAATAAATTATTACACTAAGCGTTGTGGTTGTATTTAAATTACCGCTAATGTAACAATTTTTATACTGTTACGGAAGTACACTGTGTGTCGATTACAAGACAATATAGCAATAACATACTATAATGGTGTATGTTCCCGTCAAGGTTTTGAGGGGACGGAGGTATCGGTGGCCCAACGGTCTAGGTCGTTGCGCCCCGTGATCGTTGTAGCCTATCACTTCCTAGGTTTTGAGTTCGAAACCCGTTGACATTCTGGTTGCCTTAAAAACATATGGATGTTGTGCTGGCACATGCCTCTAAGTTTAAAATCACATCTAGCTTGTTGATCATGAATGGTTTGTGTAAAATTTGTTTTATTATTTAGCCAGATTACATCGTATCTTCAACTGTGATCTGTGAGGAGACTAGGTTTCCACGAATTCAATATTGCGATGTTATGTTATGCAGGGTTGATCGTTAAAAAGATGATAAGATTATATGCAATTTGATCACGTGTAAATTCTTATTCTTAATCTAAAATGTACAGCCAAAACCTGTGACCTTCCAAAAAAACCGAATATTTTTTTCAAGCACAATATGTTGGTGTTAAGAAATATTTCGATGCATTTTGACTACAAAAGAAGCTAGTTTTATCAATGCAACTATATCTTAGGAACAACATAACAAAGGAGCAACACAAAGCAATAACCCTTTGATTCCGTGACCTTGAAAGTTGGACCAAAAAAGGGTGGTGTTGTACAGTCGATTAACGTCCGCGCAACAGCTCAAGTCATTTGCAGATAATATTATAGATACATGACATGCATGGCAGATTCAATGTATGTACCCAATCCACACCGTTATACTGACTCCAGGCCGTTCAGTTCCTTGCTCCTTGCAGTATTAATGTCTCAAGTGGGAAGTGCCATTTCAAATGTCTTTGATATGACACGGCTGACGGGGATCATCATAATGTGTATGCATACAAAAAGTGAGGTAACTGGCATTTTAGCCACATGCAAGGTTTGATGACATTCTAATTATTTATCTTATCATAACTGAAGCTATCATCGGAAAATAAAGTGCTGACGTCCATACATCCGGATAGACAGACGGACTGACGAACAGACGGACAGGGTGATTCCTATAGGGCTTCGCATCTCGATGAGGGGCCCTAATAATACCCAAAATGACATAATAATACAAAACAAAAAATGTCCCCCTTCATTTCGGACTTTATTATACTATGGACCTTCTTAAATTTGTCAATAGTACAGTTTCGGAGCTTAATGTAATAAAAATAACTTTATTACATTAAGCGTAGACTTTGCAACGCTTATTGTAATAATTATTACATCAAGCGCCGTTATTACATTAAGTGTTGCATCAGTTGTTCTCGACTTATATCACGTGCCCTGACGTTCATATCATAGTCTCACTGTGATTGACAAGCAAATAATAAATGTATATCTTAATGAATGTGTTGTGATATTCTATTATTAGAATCTTCACTATGTAGGAAATAAAGAGTGTATATCGCTGAGAAATTAATTCTTTGAACTACGTTATGTAAACTCCTGTATTCTATATTACTAAAGTATTAAGGAACAATGCAAAATTCCCTGGCCTTGGGACATGAACCAGACCTTGCTTGAAAAATATGCTCTTTTAACATTTGTATTGGTTTTCATCCGTCCGTCCGTACGTACTTACGTACATACATACATACATCTATTTGTTTGGCCACATGTGAAATATTTGCTCGCACGTGAAACATTTGCCCATATATGTATCTAGTCGGACTTGTGTTTACCTACGAATGTGTCTCTGGTATACGCCTGGTACATGTTCGCTGTACTCCGTAGGAATTTTATAAACAATGCATTTCTGAACACAGTGTTGTGTGCCAACCACCTGTTAAGATCAGACAGATACAAAACACATTTAAAACGTTTTTCAATAATTACGATTCACGCATGGAAGCCAATACCCGCCAAAACCCAATTAAAACGTAAAAGAGACCAGGGTTGTTTTTCATGTAACTGGCTAGTCAAGCATGGAGGGTTCTTCATATTTTGTGCGGGATTATTCTTGAATTATTTGGTCCCTAAACCTCCATTCGCTGAGATCATTCTCCACTAAGACATCCTCCGGTGAGATCACTAATCCCTAAGTATACCGCTCCCTGTGTGGGATCAATGGCCCCTAAGTATATCGCTCCCTGTGTGAGATCACTGGCCCCTTGGCATACCGCTTCCTGTGAGAGATCACTGGCCCCTAAGTATACCGCTCCCTGTGTGAGATCACTGGCCCCTAAGTATACCGCTCCCTGTGTGAGATCACTGGCCCCTAGGTACAATGCTCCCTGTGAGAGATCACTGGCCCCTAGGTATACCGCTCCCTGTGAGAGATCACTGGTCCCTAAGTATACCGCTCCCTGTGTGGGATCACTGGACCCTCCCTGTGTGAGATCACTGGCCCCTAGGTACAATGCTCCCTGTGAGAGATCACTGGCCCCTAGGTATATCGCTCCCTGTAAAAGATCACTGGACCCTAGGTATACCGCTCCCTGTGTGAGATCACTGGCCCCTAAGTATATCGCTCCCCGTGTGAAATCACTGGCCCCTAGGTATATCGCTCCCTGTGTGAGATCACTGGCCCCTAGGTATACCGCTTCCTGTGAGAGATCACTGGCCCCTTGGTATACCGCTCCCTGTGAGAGATAACTGGCCCCTACGTATACCGTTCCCTGTGTGAGACCACTGGTCCCAAGTTATACCACTCCCTGTGAGAGATCACTGGCCCTTAGGTATACTGCTCCCTGTGTGAGATCACTGGCCCCAAGGTATACCGCATCATATGTGAGATCACTGGCCCCTGAGTGTACCGTTCCCTGTGTGAGACCACTCACTGGCCCCTAGGTATACCGCTTCCTGTGTGAGATCACTGACCCCTAGGTATACTCCTCCCTGTGTTAGACAACTGGCCCATAAGTGTACCGCTCCCTGTGTGAGATCACTGGCTCCTAGGTATACCGCTCCCTGTGTGAGATCACTGGCCCCAAGGTATACCGCTCCCTGTGAGAGATCACTGGCCCCTAGGTTTATCGCTCCCTGTGAGAGATCACTGGCCCCTAGGTATCCTGCTCCCTGTGTGAGATCACTGGTCCCTAGGTATACCGCTCTCTGTGAGAGATCACTGGCCCCTGGTATACCGTTCCCTGTGCGAGACCACTGGTCCCAAGGTATACCGCTCCCTGTGAGAGATCACTGGCCCCTAGGTATACCACTCTCTGTGAGAGATCACTGGCCTCTAGGTATACCGTTCCCTGTGCTAGCCCACTGTTTCCAAGGTATACCGCTCCCTGTGAGAGATCACTGGCCCTAAGGTATACCGTTCCCTGTGTGAGACCACTGGTCCCAAGTTATACCGCTCCCTGTGAGAGATCACTGGCCCCTAGGTATACCGCTCCCTGTGAGAGATCACTGGCCCCTAGGTATACCGCTCCCTGTGAGAGATCACTGGCCCCTAGGTATACCGTTCCCTGTGTGAGACCACTGGTCCCAAGTTATACCGCTCCCTGTGAGAGATCACTGGCCACTAAGTGTACCGCTCCCTGTGAGAGATCACTGGCCCCTAGGTATACCGCTCCCTGTAAGAGATCACTGGCCCTTAGGTATACCGTTCCCTGTGTGAGACCACTGGTCCCAAGTTATACCGCTCCCTGTGTTAGATCAATGGCCCCTAGGTATACCGCTCCCTGTGTGAGATCACTGGCCCCAAGGTATACCGCATGATATGTGAGACTACTGGCCCCTAGGCATATCGCTCCCTGTGAGAGATCACTGGCCCCTAGGTATCCTGCTCCCTGTGTGAGATCACTGGTCCCTAGGTATACCGCTCTCTGTGAGAGATCACAGGCCCCTGGTATACCGTTCCCTGTGCGAGACCACTGGTCCCAAGGTATACCGCTCCCTGTGAGAGATCACTGGCCCCTAGGTATACCACTCTCTGTGAGAGATCACTGGCCTCTAGGTATACCGTTCCCTGTGCTAGCCCACTGTTTCCAAGGTATACCGCTCCCTGTGAGAGATCACTGGCCCTAAGGTATACCGTTCCCTGTGTGAGACCACTGGTCCCAAGTTATACCGCTCCCTGTGAGAGATCACTGGCCCCTAAGTATACCGCTCCCTGTGAGAGATCACTGGCCCCTAGGTATACCGTTCCCTGTGTGAGACCACTGGTCCCAAGTTATACCGCTCCCTGTGAGAGATCACTGGCCCCTAAGTGTACCGCTCCCTGTGAGAGATCACTGGCCCCTAGGTATACCGCTCCCTGTAAGAGATCACTGGCCCTTAGGTATACCGTTCCCTGTGTGAGACCACTGGTCCCAAGTTATACCGCTCCCTGTGTTAGATCAATGGCCCCTAGGTATACCGCTCCCTGTGTGAGATCACTGGCCCCAAGGTATACCGCATGATATGTGAGACTACTGGCCCCTAGGCATATCGCTCCCTGTGTGATATCACTGGCCCCTAGGTATACCGCTCCCTGTGTTAGATCACTGGCCCCTAGGTATACTGCTCCCTGTATGGGATCACTGACCCCTAAGTATACCGCTCCCTGTGAAAGATCACTGGCCCCTAGGTATACCGCTCCCTGTGTGAGAACACTGGCCCAAAGGTATACCGCATCATATGTGAGACCACTGGCCCCTAGGCATATCGCTCCCTGTGTGATATCACTGGCCCCTAGGTATACCGCTCTCTGTGTGAGATCACTGGCTCCAACGTATACTGCTCCCTGTATGGGATCACTGACCCCTAGTTATACCGCTCCCTGTGTGAGATCACTGGCCCCTAGGTATACCGCTCCCTGTGTGAGATCACTGGCCCCTTGGTATACCGCTCCCTGTGTGAGATCACTGGCCCCTAGGTATACCGCTCTCTGTGTGAGATCACTGGCTCCAACGTATACTGCTCCCTGTATGGGATCACTGACCCCTAGTTATACCGATCCCTGTGTGAGATCACTGGTCCCAATTACCATTGCTTCTCCTACTCCTTCCCTGCGCAAGACCATCGGTCCTTAACCCACTAGACCCCATTTCCCTATTTTGTTTTCAAGAGATCGGTACCCGTCTTCCTATCTCATAAGGAAGATAACCCCCCCCCCCCCACTTACACACACTCTGCCTTCCCAAACCCTGCATATTCCCTTCTGTATAAGCATTTGCCTTTGACTAACTACGAGATCTCCATCCAAGAACAGTCACCTCCTAAGATCACCAACCACTCTTCATTTATCATATAAAATAATCACGTAAGAGTCTGTGTTCATACTACCGTGAATTAGCTCTCCTTCATTCAACCACACGAACGTTCGTCATACAGACAACACCCTTTTTAACTATTTAAAAATTCTCTATCAAAACATCACACGTCAAACAGATCTCGTATCTCCGAGCAGTAAACGGAGTGTAGGTTTGTGTCAAAAAGACGGTGGTGTTATTGCCAGTCAGGGTCTGCATTACGGGGTATATTAATAGAACAGTGTTAGCTGCCATGCCAAAAAATAGGCCTGAGGATCCAATAGCCCCTCTGGTTATACGTTTAGATTTACCTTGTTTTCAAGAGGACTTTTTCCGCTCGATTTTTTTTATCAATCAAACAAGTCTGAATGCACAAGTCTAAGTCAGCGCAGCAAATCGAAAATAGAAACAGCCCATTGAATAATATGAAGTGAAGCAAGACTCCTCTCACCTGCACACCTGTCTTACATTGGACTTTGAAGCACAGGTGTACTCGAAGGCACACAAGGGACCCGTGTATTTTATTAATTAGGACATGTATAGAGACGTATTTCAATGATATAATTAAACTACAAGTGAGCTAGACAGTAATATATATATATATATAACTGATATAGCGAATTTGGCAAATCAATATAGTTATACAACACATAAATACTTGTAGACGTAATTTTCACCAAGCCGAAATAGTCACATAAAACCCGTTCGATAAATAAATAAATAAATGTTAATCTTATCTCGTACTTCTTGTTCGCCATATTTTGAAACACAATGGCCAAGATAGTTCCAAGTTATGTGATTTCCTCAAACCATAAAAAGCTGTTTTATTGTAAATTATGTTTCTGGTGGATAAAGTACCCCCGTGTGGGACCCCATATAGTATTTCCATCAATAGTAGAGATCCTCCCATCAGAGGGGGTTATTTATAGGTCAGAGGTCACGAAGTGACAGCAGGTTTCTCTACATTTAACACACTCGCCCCTCTGTGTAGCTGAAATACCGCCGAAATATGTAATCTTTTACTGTAATCATTAATCAGCTTAGGGGTTCTCAACATCGTTTGATATTAAGGCGAAATGGGCACGAGTTTATTTATAAATATAGCCCCGAGACGTAATTATTTCCTCCTCAAACAGCACAGAGCCTGTTCACATGGGTTTGGATTAGAGTTAAGCTTGCTATGTACACTCACGGCTATCGCCCTATAAATCTGATCTCTTCAACCGCACCGTTATATATCCCGAAACCCCGAAATAAATAAGCGTCTACACAAACGTGCGAGCCCAAATTGCTCTCTATACACACCTACAAATTCTTACAGGCGACGCTGGAGCAACCTAGCGTGTGTATTATATATGTATGTATCCAAAGTGGACGACACAGTGTGTCGGTGTTTAGGCGGGTAAACAGGCCATGGTAGTAGCTCGCATGGTCGTAAATGCTGGACCATTGTGATAACCAATAAAATCTATGTCATTTTGATGTGTACGTGAAAACAGCACACATACGTTGGTAGGTATGTTAGATCTGACGACCCATGCGCGTTTGTTTTGATTGGCTTGTAAGACAAATAATCGATAAGAATGTTCAATTCTTTATCAGAGAGCTGGAGGGAAACGGGTCGGTGCACCATAACATATTAAAGTACACGTTGCTAGAAAGAAACGGTTCAGACTGTTAAAACAAACTTCAACATCAGGATTCAAAATGTAAATTTTGTTGACTTTCATGGTCATTTTCGTAGCCGACTAGAACGAATTGTATTACTTACCCAAAACAAGAAATTGAACGCAAACATCAAATACTTGATGCATGTATGACAGCTTCCTAACGCCATTGCTGCAGGTTGTAAGATTTAGTGTGTAGTTGGTCGAGTTAAAATCACTGTATAGCAATCCCACTATATACACAAGGAATGTTAATAAAATCCTCCTCTTCACGGCAAGTGTGTACCACCACGGTATACCTGGATCGTACTCCACTACAATTCTGCCGAGACTATTCACGCCTCAATGATAGCGCACACCGCCAGGCTACAACATGTAGGCCCTGCTATTTGTTGTTGTCCAACATAAAACGTCACGCTCAAGGCCCACTCGATACCAGTCTTTGCTACAAGATGCAATCTCTTCTCTGTTGCTGAGGAAACACGGACAGATATTTGCGGTAATGTGAATCATGCACAGAGCTGGGACATAAGCAATGTAGTGTTAAAGCACAGGCATATCAAACCACCAGGCTGAATAACCTAAATGTGACACAATATGTGGGCACGTTTCTTTATCAACAATAAACCTCAGTTTGTGTAGATGCTTTCCTATATCGACGAATCTTTTATAAAGGTCAGTGTGGTCAGCATATATGTTGCATTAGTAATTTTGCATTATCGATTTCATGATGAAGTTCTTTCATTATTCAGGGGGTCGTTGCTGGCTGAATGTGTGTGGGTAGGTTATTTCAGTAGATATAATAATATGGACAAGTAAATGGGTTTTGTGCACTGAATTCAAATTAACTATCCTAACTTTGAATAGCAACTTTCTTCCAAGAAGAATACGTTCACTGTGACACAATGTTAGGAAGATTTTACTTCCGGTGAAGCTGAACGTTATGCCAAGAAGCCACAAATTTAACGTGTTTTACATACAAACGACATTAGTAATGAATGGAGCACAACATTATACATTATTCATGTTGGGAAGAAAGGTATTTTGTTATTTAATCGATCCTTTTTTCATGGAATGTACGTGGGTATAATGGGAGAGTTAGGAGTTCACGTACGTGGTACGTAGGAGATAGCGGGTTCGTGGTTTAAGTGGTCATAAGTCCCGAGATTTACCGTAAACTGCACGCAATATTTTGATTAATTGGAATACTGTATGTTCATTCATAAATGTATGCGGGGGATTTCGTGGCGGGGCGAGGGGATCCACGAAAATTGATCCTCACGAATATTCTAGGATTTCACAGTATTAGTCAGAGTACACACGCATCGTCGTTCTTCTTTTGGATTTGGTTTTGGATTAAACACCTCTCCGTCATTTTTGTTTTGGATTTTTTTCTTCGCCATTACACAATTACAACAAGAAAATACACACATGTCAACAGAATCTTAATTCCACCCGAAAATGACAAAATATGAAGAAATGTTTGCACATTGATCTTTGAATCAGTACAAGAAAAGTGTGACCATGAATTGTTAGTGTAGGCGTCGACATCCACCATGTAATTATAGGCCAACACAAGTGTAAGTAATGTCACGTTCCCAAAGGAGAACAAGGTAAATAACAACGAACCCAATAGGTATACTAACTTCCTATCACACAAGGCAATGCTCGCGCTGTCAGTCGCCATCAACCCTAATGGCAAAATTGAAAACTCTTTGGGGATTTGAAAATTGCATCGGCGGAAGTGCAAAATTGCCAAAATTACACTTATATTTTACTGCCTCAATGACTGAAATCGCCAGCACGGACAAATAAAGCTCTACCAACCCACCAAGGTACTCCATTATGTACGCAATGGGGTGTGTTTATCTCCCCACCTGCTATAGCCTCAAATATGAGGCTCGTGTCACAGGTAAGGGGCCATGGGGTGCCCAGGTGGGTGTCTGTCTGCACCCTAAGACGATCACTATACACATGCTCACAGTTAACAAGATGTCCAAAGGGCCTGTATCGGTCACCTGGGTATTTAATTCAATAATGCAAAACTTTATACTCCTTTAGAAGGAAAAGCTATCGCTTGATCAGCCTCACCTCACAGATACAAACTCCCGAGGGGTGGGGACAAAGAGAAATTTTTGATTTCTTGTTCAGCAATGCTATTAAGTTATGGGATGGTAATTTCAAAGATACAATCTGTGCAAGGGACCAGACCCCACGACAAATTATCAATTATAATTGTATTTATCTTTTGATGCTCAGCATAAAATTAGAATTGGTTTAATTTCCTTTTAACGAAGTATGTTTTTGACCAAATTTGATATTGGATTAAAATCCGTTCAGTCGTTTATGAAAAGTTGCAATACATAATAAAAGGGTTCATTCCCACTCAGCCAACATCTTAAAAAAACATTATATGTAGTTACATGTATTTACCTGGACAAATTTAGGTATAGTCTATTTCAATACTTACATGCATAATTCACCTGGTCAGCTATAAACATGCTATTAGAAACTTGTAAAAAAAGGAAAAGTAATGGCAAAGAAATAAAAAATGTTTAAATAAATATCTTTATAGACAGATATATATACCAGATGTATGAAGACATGAAGAGAACTAGTGGTTTATACAACAGAAACATAATCATCATTACATAGTATAACTATTCTTCATTCTGTTTTTTAACATAAACCAACCTTTATAAGATGTTATATTAATTTGTGATTGTCATTATACTGGTTTATCAAGACATTAATTATAAAAGTAAAACAAAATTGTTGTCGATATAAAAACAATTATTATTCACTCTAGATGTGAGAAGATGATTATTTACTTTGCACCAATAATTTTCTTTGTATTTTTCACTACTATTTTTATGAAGTTATAAGATATTTGACTTTTGAACTGTAATAGTAATAGAAGATATCTGGAAAATGGTAGAGGTGGAAATATTTGGTTCAAGACGGATTCAAGTATTCAGTTAAGACTAGACGTAATGATAGATGTTATTGGAGATGTGTAGATCGCCAGTGTCCATCAACAGTGACCACACTGAACAACATCCATGTGACGTTCACGACCAATCACAATCATCCAGGAGATACCATTGGTCTGACGGCTTTTGCTTTCGTCAAAAACGTCAAGAAGCGGTGTCGTAAGGAAGCTGAACCAATTCCTTCTGTGTCTGATGAGAAACTTGGAATCTGTTTGACAGAGATTTTGATGCTGCAGTTGAGAAGATGATTCAGAGACTTGGGTTGAAGGTGACCGTCAGTACTGCAATCATTTTGATCACGATGGAGCACGTACAAATCACGTCGAAGGCTGGTACAGCATACGTAACCGGATATAGAAGCGTCCACATATAAACATCTTCTCCGTGGTGAAACTGCTGCAGGGAATCCAATCTACCAACGATGTAAAGATTCTGCAGAATCAGGCGGGAGGAAGAAGGCGTGCCAAGAAAAGGAAACATCGACAGATAAGTTCAAAGATATTTAGTGCTATACGATATTGATCATACTGTAAAGTTTAAAAAAAAATCATATTCGTGATCCTTGTTGTTTCTTTGTTAACTAGTATTTGAAAAAGGTGTTAAAATGTAAGGTTTAATGTTGATCATAATTTTTTTTATTGTGATTTACATATACATACATCTTGATATATATCTTTGTATAATCAAAATGATTCCACAGGTAAGTTGTTACCTGAGAATCGGTCAATTTACCTTACCTATAATTAGTACCAATTGTTCTACCCCTTTCACAACATAACCTATTCACTATACTAAAATATGATCTGTTGGCTAATTGGGAGATATCAGTAAAAATTGACAGGCGACGGTCGCCGGACCCCGCAAAATTCTTAGGGCTCCCTTAGCCCTTCAGGCCAGGTGAGCTACATAATCATTATCCAGTGAAAATAATTAGGACCATCACTTCAAAACCAAACACTGTTTATAGCTGTCATTTGTGATCTCTGGTTTACTAAAAGCACAGGCATTATGACCGCCTTTGCTCAAGAGGAAATACATATATGGTGCATAATAATGATAATAATAAAACCCTTGGATATTGGTATTGGTTTTCAGCATAAATCATAGAGAATGCTGAAGGATCAAGAAAACACCACATGATATGTTGACCATAGAGAACTTCCCTATGGCCCAACAATCTTCATCAACGTGCGAAACTCTGTTGTGAAATCACATGTCAGTTGTTGACATCTTACACGGAAATCCTGATATTTGATAAAGCCAATGAGTATCAAGTCAACTGCGGAACGTTAACACATTTGACTGAGGAAGCAGAGATATAATACATAAAAATGGAAAAGTCATAATAGTGAAATCGAAATAACACCTACCATAGAGACTGGAAAAATATTGCTGTTGATTTTGTTGTAGAAAAATGTTGATGTCAGCGGAGGACGAGTTTTTTTCTTGGCATTCTGTTGTTTTAAAGAAAGTATACACTTTATACGTGTTTGTATCTATAATTCAATCATTTTTTATATTTATTTCGGATTAAACTATAAATATTTGAATTGAATCTGAAAGTGAACTAAAGCACTTTGTGAGCTATTCTGATGAATTCAGTCTCGTGTATGGTACAATACTGTTTTGAAGTGTTTAACTACATGTATCGTTGTCATATTTCGATGTCGATGATCATGTTCCGAGTTACACACATCAAGGTTTTCTACACGACTGTTGCCATAATCATAAAATGTCGAAATATGCAATATAAAAAACATATTTAAGAATATTTATCGGTTTATCTTTCATGACAAGAAAAGAATCCGTTTACAGTTTGTAACGAGACGTATGATTTACGCTGGGGAAAAATGTTTCGGTTAAATGAAATATTTTCTTCATGAGTAAATGATGTCCATTGTTAATTTGGAGTAAAACGTATGGTTGTACTATTTGTTGAAACTAATTAGACACGTGAGGAAATTTAAGAAAAACAAAATCAACTTTACGGTTTGATAAAATAATATTTATGAGCAATAGGCCTAAATATGATAGTTAATTCAATAGTTACGTTCGAATATTGGACTACCCGTCTTCAAATTTCTGAGATTTTTTAACAAATGAAGATTTCATTAGGCCGTCATGAATTAGAGTACACTAATGAACACAAAGTGAAAATGAAGGCATTTCTGAATTAAAACATTAAAATTAAAATTATAGTCCACCAGTGAAATGTACCATCCACAACCTTAAATGTTTGTATCTTTCATCATATTCATCCGCACCATACAGTTATTTAGTCCTTCTAGGGCTCATCAGTGATGTACAACCACTGTGACCACAAAAATATTTCATTGATATCAACTATCGAGCTGAAATGAAATATTGAAATGACTAAGCGATAGAGGAAACAAATCGCAATTTTCTATTACTTGTGTATGTTTTAGTAAATTTGAAATGCGGAAGTCGACATATGTCACCCGACACTTATAAACTCGTATTACGCTAGTTTCGTATTATCGGCTAATCTAATTATGGTAACACATGTCACTGTCATCAAAGTAGTTGGCCGAACAAAATATATTTTCATTGTTGGACCAACGTAATTACAATGCTAGTTTTTAATACTGAACATTTTTTTCAGTTACAAGGATAAGATGGATGTGTTTGAATTTTGACGCTATAGAAAACAAAGACTTTGCGAAGTCATTAATTTTCTGTTTCCGATATGTTTTCAAATAACAAGATATTTTTGACCTCGATCTTTTCCTACATCGAAATCAACAGTGATAGCTTTCCACCAGGTTGAATGATAAATGTAATTATTACAATTTATGGTGAATTTTCCATTTCTCGAAAGCATCAACCTTGCATCCCCCACCTACGTTGTTCTCAGGTTTGATCCTATTATCTCGATTTTCGTGTATGATGTCAGTAACTGACTGACAAATCCGCAATACAGGGTTTTGAGAGATACAGGTTAATGTTGAAGTTTTACAGTCATCATAATGATAACGTATATATATATTTCTTTGCGCGATATGCCTGATGGTTTGGGAACCTTACAATACTTACTTGGTGTCGTCGATGAAGCAGAAGACGCTTACCCTTCACGAAGACATGGTCTTATTCTTTTCATACTTTTTAATGAGAGTTTTTTTTTGTTCATACTTAGTTCTGTTTTGGAAGAGTAAACGTTTCTGTTAACCGCGTTCCACTTCATGTCTTCACAATGGAATAGAATATTTGCCATTTATATCATTATGGCGACCGGAAATCTTCTCAATCAATTCAGATATCTGTTATGAACTTTCAAGAGGATAACTAGCATTATCATACGACAAAGTGTTGTTATTTTCTGCCTCAGATCTACATTTATTAGTAATCCTATCATTACAGATTTTGGTACACTTCACCACTTTAGCATCACATGTGTGATTGATGTCATTTTTCTTTCTCCTTTAACAATAATGCAGGTTTCTTCTCTTCATAGAAACACAAACTACTTCAGGGATCGTTATTTTCGAATAACAAACCAATTGCGGCGAACGAATTCTTCTTTAATGGTGAGGTTTCAAAGTGCCCTGACTGAAACAATCATGAATTCTAAACGTTTAAAACAAATTGAATTAAACTTATTTCTACTTATGTATTTCTTTGTACTTGAAAGATGACGAAATGAGAGTACCATTCATATTTTCCTAAAACTATGTTCTTCCGCGGAACTATTTCCGTGTACATTTACTACCTTGGACCTTAATACTGTATAGCATAAGGCATTCAATTGAACTTTTAAAGTTTCTAGTGGTTTTCTAATGTAATTTCTTAATGCTGTTCTGATAAACTATTCTGAGTCCAGAAATAAAATGGTCATTATGTGATTTAAACAGTCACACACGTACTTCTGAAGATTTTATTTAATTTGATAATTTACATGTAGAAATAAAATCGCTCGTTGATTCTATTTTTGATTATGTTAGTGATACTGTTGAAGAAAGGTTTTTGTCAGTTAGAAAAACCCAATTAAGGAGGTAACGATTTGGTACTAGTTTATTAAACGTTTGTAAATCCTCTTTTCTACGGATACTGAATGGTAGAGATTTCATGGTGCAAATGGTACGTGTTTTATTGAGTATGTATTATGGCCATTTCGCCTTTTTAATATGGTTGACAAGTTCATGGTTTGTAAATTTGTTGAATTCTCTTATCATGCTCCTTTGCATATTGAAATATTCTGTAATGTTCTCGCTGAGGAAGTTGATGATGAACTTTATTATAGACCTGTGTTTAAATGGAACGTGGAGTATCGGCACGATTTTACGAAATCTATTAGACTTAATTTAGAGTCAAAATAGTCAGTTACAATCCGCGATGATGTAAATCAAGATTCTAAAGATACATTTGTAAGTAATTTTACTGATGTTCTACTTGGTATTATGCGATCATTTTTTCAAAGAATACCGTCCAATAATACCACAAAAAGGCTCCTGTAAACCTTAATTCCTATACTTTTTCTAGTTAAAATGATAAACCCTGGTTTAATGATCGTTTCAAAGTTCTGCGTAAGCAATGCTTAGTGCAATGTTAACAAATTTCACTCGACGCATGCTGTTGTCATAAGTTAGAAAAAAGGAGTATTAGATAATGGAAAGTAAGCTAAAATGCAGTATCTTGGTGTCGGAAGTGATGTGTAGGAATATTTGAGAAAATATAATCCAAGGTCATTTTATAAAAAAAAAAGTTGAAAGAAGAAAGCGGCTCCGCTTTTGTAAAACTGCAGTCAACTGTATAGTCAATTTGAAAGTTTGTCTTTTGTTCACAAAGATATTGATTTAGTTTTTCATGACGTTTGTTTTAGTGACAGTTATACGATATTTGAACAATTAGATGCACACATTTCATTACAGGAAATTAGTAGCGCTATACAACAATTGAATTGTGGTAAATCACCTGAACCTGATGGCCTATCAAATGAATGTTTCAAAACTTGCGAAAATTGCTTCTTCCAACCCTTTCCACATTAGTTGGTAATATACTTGAATCTGGTTACTTTCCTTCTAATTGGTCATCAGCCATACTAAATTCCTGTGCATAAGAAAGGCGAGCGTAATGACCCTAATACTTTTAGAGGTATCAGCTTAATAAGCTGTCTTTGTAAACTTTTCACAGCTGTATCAAATAAACGCATTTTGGATGTTTGCATGAAGTATAACATTTTAACTGATGTACAATTTAACTTTCGCCCTGAAGTTAGTACGATTGATGCTAAAACTATGTCTTCAAAGAAGCGTTTATACTGTTGTTTCGTAGACTAAAGCGTTTAATTTTGTCGATAGAATAAACTTATGGCGCAAGCTGACAAAGCTTGGTGTTCGAGGGAAAATGCTATCTTTCATTAAGTCACTAGACAAATCAGTTAAATCTTGTGTCTCATTTAAAGGCAAATGTTCTAATTATTTCGAGAATAGTATAGGATTAATGCAAGGGGGGATATCACCTATATTGTTTTCACTTTTTCTTAATGATTCAGAAATTTCATTTATCAAAAATGATTAGGATTTTGGTGAATTAAGTTTATTTCTTTTAATGTATGCTGATGATCTAGTAATGTTTTCCGAAACCATTAAAGGTTTATAGAGTCTTCTAGATAGTCTTCATAATTATTCCACAGCATAGAAACTCACAGTTGATACAGAGAAAACAAAAAAGTGTTGTCTTTAGAAATGGTATACATGATAGAGAATCACAGACTTATAACGGTAAACAAGTGGAAGTTGATGACGTTTTTTCCTACCTGGGAGTGAAACTTAAATACAATGATAAATTCCATCAGATACAACAACAGTTATGTGACCAGGGACGTTTGCACTTTTATTAAATTGTTCAAACTCAAGTCTAAATTACAAAACCTTATTACATTTATTTGATACATATGTTTGCAGTATATTGCATTATGTGTGTGATGTTTGGGGTTCTTCAGGGGGTATTGATATAGAAAAGGTTCATCTATTGTTTTGTAAGATTTTAAAAGTTAAGAGGTCGACGCGTAATGCAATGTCGATACCCATTAGAATGCATAAGAAAGTCCAGAATGATAAAATACTGGTAAAAACCAATGTATTCGGAAAAAATGTATTTTGAACACTGTTTATTCCTTTTTAAGTAGTAGTAATAAAGGTAATTTTCTAAGCGGGTAAATCATGTTAAACATTGTCTTTTTGCTCTCGGATGTGTGGACAAATCACTATACGTATAATTATAAAAGTATTTTGTATTTGATAAAGCAAAGAGTTTTTGACCAAAGTCAGCAACATTTGGGAGGATTACTGGAGTCCTCATCTAAATATACTTTACATAAACACAGTACAAATAATTTTACTTTACAATATTATTTGACGAAGTGTGTTCCTATAAACAGAAATGTTTACAGATGGATTTTGTAATGCAAGAAGCTGTTGTTTACCACATGAAAATTGTGTGTGATGGTTTCGAATCGTTTAAACTCCTGTGTAAAATCTAAGGTCATTTAAGGACTGTGTGTAAAGCTTTATTATCATTTATTTAATTGTTACATCTCGTTGTTGTTTTGAATACTACGACGGAGTCAATAGCCAATGCACTGAAACTCACCGTAAAGTTAAACGGAATACAAGGTCGACTTTCAAAATCAATAAAGCATTTGAAAACATTCATCAATAATTCAATTTTCCACACAACAACAGTTTTTTGGGGAGAGATGAACCGTAGAAATCTTTATTATGTTCCTGGTTCACACAAATGTCCTCTTTTGTCTTCGGTCTGTTATAGATAACGATTCAAATATCTTATTTACCCCGAGCAAGGCATGTGACGTGTGTGCTTCACAAATTATTTTCAATGCCAGAAACTGAACATCCCAGTTACATAGCAATTTTAATAACTAATAACTTACACGTATTTCGTTGTCGTTTGTATTAAGCGGATGTATACGTTTGCTTTGCAGTGTGTATACTGACGTAAAGTTGTCCTTGAGAGTAACTTACATGCGGTGTTTACCATAGTGTACATACGATAAAGAGGGTATCAGTAGCACCGACTTATCTGAATAAAGTTTATAGTCTATATATACACACATGATGATAGATATGACGGGCCAATCAAAGGCCATATTATGTAAGAAAACATTTTTTTTTGTTCTGACAGCATTTGCAAAAATACTCGGAGTCTTCAACATTTAACATACACATGTGGTCTATATATCATCACCAATTGTGCAGTATCCAATATATATAACATCCTTTCTTGGGGTGATGTCGTGGTGTTGTGATGATTAGGCAGTCTGGCAGACTTGTGATACAAATGCCAAACGGAAAAGTGATTTTTTCAATTCTTTGAAATGTCGTTTTTATTCTTGTTTGCTCTGTGAGGAACCTCAGGGGCCCTTATCCCTGAGGTCCTATTTCTGGGACATAAAATTATAACTTTTAAACAAAAGATCCCACAGGGTTCTTGGTGTCCACCATTGTTTTATCTTTATATGCTCTTTGAAAGTTGGCTATTTTCCCTTCTTTTCTCTTGGCCACCTGGAAGCCATTCTGTTTTTTCTGATCAGTCCCAAAAGCAAACGAGCACAAGGTGGGATCAAAGGGAACATACGTATGAAATTTGAGAGATATCCATTCAGTACTTCTTCAGAAATAGCAATGACAATCTTTACTCAGCAAAATCCAAGATGACTGCCTGTCCGCCATTTTGTTGTTTCTAATCAAACCCAAAATCAAACTGGCACAACTAGGGACCAAGGGAAACCTACATATAAAATTTGAAATGGATCCATCTAGTTCTTCTTAAGAAATAGCAATAACAATCTTTCAATGTCAAAATCGAAGTTGGCCGCCTTTCAGTCATTTTATTTTCCTGGTCCTTTCCAAAATTACATGGGCACAACTAGAGACCAGTGGAAACCTTCGGATCAAATTGGATAAAAAAAAAAGCGATAATGTCTGATGATGGTGTCTAAAAAGGCAATCTGTAATTTCTTGGCAAGGTGATTTAGTGCCATAGATAGTGAGTTGGAGGCCAGGCCAAGGCATGAATCAAAAATTATTTTCCTCGTTAATTGGGTTACAATTGCCATATTTATATATATTTTTACGAGATACCATAGGTTACGTCCCCTTAGTGCTTGTTGAACGGTAAGCAAGAACAAGTATTTGCTTCTTTGTTGCTGGTCATGGATTTGTGATTTTGTCACATATCAGTATCTTATCACTTATCAGGTACGGTTTTACTGTACACTGAATGAAATCTTTTAAACCGTGTCCTGAAAACCAACTATGCCAGGAAAAATAAAAATATTGGGATTTGAAACTGTTTTTTTTCTCTCTACTTTTTGTAGTTGTTTCTAACGCTGGAAAATATGTATCTGTTTGTTGGTATTGAAAATGTGTTAAAATCACAACAATCAAATTAGTTTTTGTTACAAATAACTTCTGTGAACTGTGAATTTTTTTTAGAACGCAGAATGCGTAGTTGAGCTATTTATAACAGAAATATCACCCTATATTGAAGAAAGTAATATGTTATTCTGTTGACAAAGAAATTTTCAAAGTTCACCATTCAATATTTTTTTGTACAAAATGAGATTTCCTTTTTACTGTATGACACTAATGATGAAATCCTAGAAGATATATAGATATATTACTGATGTTTTATCAGCAACTCATTGTGGTACGTGCTGATCTGAAATTATTCAACGAATCAGACACATAGTAATGTAATGTTAACTAATGGAAGAGCAGTAAACCAACAATTACAAGTGAATGCTGTTGATGAAGCAGAAGAGGCTTACTCCTCTGTAACACCTGGCCTTCCTATCATTGTACGTTTTCAGGAGTCTCTGTGTAAATCTTTCTGTACTTCTTATTTTGCCCTAGCTTTATTGATGCTGAGGTTGGATTATGATTCTGTTGACATCTATTTTTACATAATGCTAAATGTAAAGGAGAGAACTAAAAGGGCATTTGAATAGCCAACCATTATATGTTTACAAGGGATGGACAGACAACAACATACCATAATACATCCTTTCAAAATTTTGACAAAGATATAAAAATTGAGTTGGACACCTGTACAGCATTTCCAACACCCTGATGAGCATTCCCAAACCCTGTTTAATTTAATTTGTAGTTATAACAATCACAACACATTGTTCCACACTCTTATGTTTTATCAACTTGCTTTTCAATTTTGGTTAACAAATATTCAATTTGATTTTTCATTACTGGTTGTCCTTTGTGTGTCCGTTTGGAAAACGTTTTATTCTTCTTTTGTTTTTTACTGTTATATTTTGCTAATGCTTCTTCCCTTTCTCTTTTTCTCCGCAATGCTTCCTGCAAACAAACAAAATCACTTAAAAAAAACAAACAAAGAATGTCTTCATCAAGGTAATGACAACAAAATATTTCAGTAATGAACAGGTTTCACATCTAGTGTAGTGAAGTTATAAGGGACTACATGATGCTTCAACAATCAAATGAAGTGGCTCTGATGCTCCAAAACACAGCAATACATGTATGCATATTATTTATTCAACTAAAATGCCTTTCAGGGAATTTACAGATAAACAAAATGACGCTATGTGTCATTGTCACTTGAAAGTTTTATATGTTTAAAGATGTGAGAACTTTGATCATCCAAATTGAAATGTAAATCCAAAAACTTAAAAAATCGGAAATATTTGATTTTTGATATTTTCACAATTTGTAAAAGACTCAAGCATTCTTTAATCTCGAGAAAATAATGAATAAATGATATTTCGATTATTCATTAAAAAATATCACAAATCTTCAACTTCTTAGACGATATGAATTTTATGTAAAAGTTTGATTACAAGCATGTAAGAGTTATCTCCTCTTCAAACAAGCCATGCACAGGTGGCTGCTGTTGATAGTTGTGTCTGTACATTTAAAGACTTACACAGTATTCCTGTGTTTTAAATATTACCAGATATATAAAATTAAGGAAATTCACTGGGACTAGTGCTTCTCCCATCTAAGTTTTTGTATCTAACACTGAAATTTCAAAAGGAAGGAGCCAACATCAGGTAAAAGTAAGTGGGTGTTAGGTGGGTACTTCGCTGTGAGTATGGATACCCTAAAGGTATGCAGGGCAATTAAACAAAGACTAAGAAGTATATACAACATACTCACACGCTACCGATTAAGAGGGTATCACAGAAGCTTTTTCAGGGCCCTTTTTTAAAAAACGTTTTTTGACGGCTTTACTTTGGGTTTCACAGATTCAGTTACAATATTAAGGAAAGTATCTAAATGATCATCTATTCCTGATAGCGGAGTCCATCCGAACGCTTTACGGAATGGTGTAGATGCATTTCTGAAAAAATGTTTTATGCAGACCCTGCGGTCCTGAAGAAGCCTCTGGTTAAGATTAAGTGAATCCAACATGAAAAGCACGAATCCAGACCTCAAGAAGTATAAAAATTATATAATTTTTTGAAAGTACCATCTAAACCTGAGGTGAATCATAAGGTAATCTCTGTTCAGATTTCTAAACCAATCTGGCACCTAAATACATGTAAATAACCTGGCCAGTAGATAAATTTCTTAAAACATTAATTTTTAACTTTTTCACAAGTGATACACTGTCTTTAGCCATCCTAATATTGATTTTGTTTAATATGCATACTCAAAGGCATAACCAAAGTATTACATTAAGTTAAATTAAATTTATAAATTCTTGGGAAGTAGACTTTTCAGATCTATTTTAATTTTCTACTTTTGTTACTTTTATCTGCCTAAACTAGATCCACACCTCTCATTTCAACCATATTGAATCTTATAGGCCAGTGGATACCTGCTCTTAAAGGCAGCTGTCCTGAATTACAAACGTTTCATTTTGCACTGGTTTAATTTTCTTATAAATACAATGCAATCTAGCTTGTCCAATGGTCAGGGTCATTCTAGATTATTATACATATGTGTATAGAACTGTCATCTGTTTGATTGTACCTGCTTACAATGAAAATTTGGGTTATTCTAGTACACAATTCTCCACTAGTATCCATAAAGAATATGTTGAAATAAATTTTTACAGTATATGTATCATGTAAACATACTTAACTTTGCATAGACAAATTTCAGTCAATTATTTCTCATTAGCCCAATGTTGAATTTGTACTTTAGTATTAACTGCTTTATATAAACTATACACAGAGGTGACAATTACTGCAACTGTATTCTAGCCCAATACTTTCAGCAACAAGAGGCCCAGAGGGCCTGTATCGCTCTCCTGGATCTTTATGACCAACAGTACTATATCTGTGCATATGTTCCACAGCAGATGCTTAAAACAATATGACAAATTACTCCATATGGGTTCTGTCCCTTAGTTACAGTCCCCCTCATCTGTGCAATGTTGAACTGAGATTTTCTTATGATGTTTCCAGTTAAATATAATTGATAGCTTTCTTTTAGATCAAGTAAAGAAAATGGTCAAACAATATACTCAGAAAAACTCTTAGTTATAGCTGGACGGATGACCCAGGACAGTAGCTTACTTGCCCTATAGATCATTGTTTACAAACACAGATACAACATATTTGAGACTTGAACAGGTCAACAATATATAGCAACAATTAAATATAAAGACAGGAAAAATTAAGGTACATGTAATTATAAACCATAATCCTAACTCAAAACAAATAATGAAATGTTTCATGCATATCATTCGTGATGTCATCATGGTCAGTTAAGCCTCGGTTACTGGAGATATACTGATAACAGTTTACTGTAGGCCTATAAACACTGCATAGCAAATGGGATCAGCTTAGAATTTCTTGTTTATTTATGCTATAATTATGAACAATCTTAAATCAAAATGAAGCTCTTGCAATTCTCTTTTCATGTTTTCTGTATTTAAATAATGTGAATAGAACATAAGTAATTGGCTAACATGTAGATTTTTTTTACATTACTTAGCTCAAGCCTCTCAGACCTCCAGGGGCTTGGACTAATCTATTTTTTGGAACAGTGTGACACCACTGTGAAAGGTCTTTATAATTTATTCTAAATTATGCCAAGAAAATTCCCATCCAAATACATTCCTTGGAAGGTTCTACATATTTGTATATAAGCCTTTGTGAAACTTTTACTGGCCAAATATGATAGCCTTCGGTCAATCAGAAGTTGTTAATGATTTTACCAAATTTAACCCCAGTGACCTTAAATATCTTTATGGGTCAAGCTATTTTTTCACACACTATGTTGGCACTATAAAGGGAACCTTTTGGCTAAATATTATAATTTTAGGCCTTTTGGTTAAGCAGAAGTTGTTCAAAGGTTTAATGCATTAGACTGTTGTAACCTTGAATATGGGTCAATGTCATTTCTTTTCTCAAATATTATCGGGCATCATTGAGAATCTAATATGGCATAATATCACTATCCTAGATATTTGATTAGTCAGAAAAAATTGTTTAAAGGTTTTGACACATTTGTCATCTGTGACCTTGAGAATATTGGTCAAGGTGATTTCTTTTTGCAAACTTTGTTGGGCTTGATAAAAGGAACATACTGTCCGAATATAATGATTCTAGGCTTTTTGGTATTTCAGAAGATGTTGTTTAAAGGTTTAAACATATTTGACCCCTTTGACCTTGAAGATTGGTCAAGGTCATTTATTTTAGCAAACTTTGAAGGACACCATAAGAGGAACACAGTAGCCTAATATAATGATTCTAGGCCTTCCGGTATTTGGGAGAAGTCATTTAACACATTTGACCTCTGTGACCTTGAATATGGGTCCAGGTCATTTCTTTTTGCAAACTTTGTTAGGCTTCATCAAAGGAACCTTCCAATCAAATATAATAATTCTAAGCCTTCCAGTATTTTGGAAGAAGTTGTTTAAAGGTTTTACCATGTTTGTCCTCTGTAACCTGCAATATGGGACAAGGTCATTTCTATTTGCAAACTTTGTTGGGCTTCATCAAAGGAACTTTCCAGCCAAATATGATTCTAGGCCTTCCGGTATTTTGGAAGAAGTCGTTTTAAGGTTTTGACACATTTGACCTCTGTGACCTTGAATATGGGTTAAGGTCATTTCTGTTTCCAAGCTTTGTTGGGCTTCATCAAATGAACCTTCCAGCCAAATATAATGATTCTAGGCCTTTTGGTATTTCAGAAGAAGTCGTCTAAATGTTTTAACACATTTGACCTGTGTGACCTTGAATATGGGTCAAAGTCATATCTTTTTACAAACTTTGTTGGGCTTCATCAATAGAACCTTTCAGCCAAGTATGACAACTCTACGTCTTTCGGTATTTCAGAAGAAGTTGTTTAATTGAAAAGTTGATGGATGCAGGATGGAGGGACGACGGACGCTACGCTGTGGCATAAGCTCACTTGGCCCTTTGATTACTGTATATGGTTTGAGAGTAAATGCAATTTCTCACCGTTTTCTTTCTTGCTTTTTCCTCCTTCCTTTGTTGAGAATGCCACTCAGACTTGGAATATTTCGTAAATTTCTTCCCTCTTAATGAGCTGTAAATTTGAACAAAATCTTAAAGTCTATTTATACTTACTAAGTGGGGTATATTACATATTGTCGCAGACTTGGTACAGAATCTATTATAAGTCTGTAATATTGTAAACAAATTAGATTTTTTTCAATACTGATAATTATTTCATTGATATAATTTTTAATGCAGATTGCTATGTAAGGTTAACCTGAAGTGGCTTTTCAATCTACTTCCGGAGAATCTAACACTGTCAGTAAATTTCATTAATAGTGTTGCGCAAGCATGAAAGAAATACTGCATGAATGTTGCCCTGTGTAAAGCACATGTATGTTTTATCTATACAGGTATACTGATACACCCAAACAAATATTTCCGATGAATACTGAGGATGTGGATTGCATGTAAAAGGCATCCCTAGTTCTTACAATGTTCATACATGTAGTCTTCCAGGCAAAACCAATTAACTATCATTAAGCTTTATTATTTACAATTATAAGCAAAAAATGAATTGAGAAGGTTTACTCTTCTTCTGTGTATTTGTCGTTTGTCAACTGTTGCCCAGTTTCATATTCCTCTTTCTTTCTTTGTTTGCTCAGTATCTTTAAATATTCATGCTGGATTTTCCTTTTCCTGTTGTCTGCAAATCCTTGTCCTGAAGGAATCAAAGTATATGAAACACTAAATTAAGAACAGGTCATGAACTCTCAATACCTCCCTAATATTCCAATCCTATCAGAGGTTACAGTTTGATATATGCTGTAAAATCCTGTGTAGTACAAATTTATTCCAAAATATGTACTAGAGATGAACCATCTAAATCTTAGAGTTACTAGAGGCAATGATAAAGACGGAAAAAGACAAGTAATCATTACCCCTGGAGTATTGAGGATAATATGTTCTTAGTAACATTAATCTACGCAACCGGATGTAACCAAGTTTATATCAGAAGATGTATCAAATAGAGCAATAAGATGCTTAAAATGGCAAGTACTGTGAACTATTATATAAGAAGGGAGATAAATCTTGTGAACCCTTGAAATACATAAGTAATTTGATGTACAAGGTGCTGTCTTCAGTTTTCAACAGGTAACAAATATGTGTTAAAGTAGAGACAGAATATAATTATTGGCACTAGATTGAACTACACTTGTAGTTCAGGACATCTTGTCAAATCTCTATGAACTTAGACAGGTTGGGCACAACCCCCCATATAAGTAGTCCTGCATTTGAAGGAAACTTACAGCTTTTGAGTAATCAGTTAGTTACTCAAATGCAGGGACATTCTAATATTGGAAACACATAAAGTTCTTTTGGAAATTTGTCACAAAACCAAGCCTTGTGGTCCTCTATAGAATTGTCTATTGTCTTATTGCTGTTCTTACAATTGATATCCTCTTTCCTTTGGATAGTAGAACTCAAAAATCAAACAGCCAAAATTTCAGACATATATCTGCAACAAATGTTGCCTTCAAATGGTCCTTCTTTCCACGTACCATAGTCTAATGGAATACCCTTCCTGAGGCCTTTAAATAGATAGTGCTTCTGTAGATATCTTCAAACATCAGCTGACTCCAGCTGTTTTAAAACCTCTCCTACACTAAATTTTACCTTTTTTTTTCAGAGATTTATATTAAATCTAAACATGTTTATCAGAAAAAATATAAATATGTATTAACATGTTTTTCTCTCTGTATCCCACACACACTGTAGGTAATATTCTTTGCTTAGAAGTTCTGAAGACAGAAGAAGGGAAAAAAGGACTTCATCTTTTCAACGTGACCCAATTGCCAACATGTATGTAATGCATAGGAAATGTCCATTTCTGTTATCTAACTTTGTGTTGAAATACAAAAATATATCTGTGTGTATAGGCAGCATATAGTGAAAATGTTAAAGGTGTGCATGAATTTACATGTGTTCTATTTTTAGCCACACAGTTAACAGTTGAAAAACAATGGAGATGATAAAGTTTATGATTTTTACAAAAAGTGAGACAACTAAATTATCAAGTTTTTGTGTGAAAAGGTACAATGTTGCATTGGTTATTGGGCAATGTCAGAAATGTGACGCCACTTTTTGTTGCAAATGTTTAAAAGACCTTTGGTGTTCCTTTTTCAAATGACTGCATTTAAGTAAGTAAGTTAACTCAAAGTGGTAACTATCCCTCAGATGCAGGACTATTATCTACATGAAACTTGTTCAGATCTCGTATTTTTAAGTAGCTTTTGGTATTCCTCCTTGGGATTTATTTATATCGAATGTTTGACAATGTCCCTCCCGAAAGGGATTGATTTTCAACAGTTCCTAAATCAATTGTGTATATTGAGGATATAGGTCATACATATGATCATATCGCTGAAGTTTACCTTCGCTTTGGTTTCCGATAAATTTCTTGTATTTGTCTACTCCATGCCTTTTAACATGTGCCCTTTTGGACATTCTTCCTTTCGTGTGTTCATCCATTCTCTTTATCGGAATCAAAACATACAAAAGACTCGGATTTAAAAAGGTACTATAATTTTAAAGCCAACAACGCATACCTTTCCGGAAAACACGTACAACAAATAATACAGAGGAACATTGCATATATTTACATAAATATAACGAAAATGTAGATAACAGAGGGAAATCAATGCACACTTATTGTTGAAATATAAATAAGGTGATGTCTTCAGAAAAATTCAAACGAAAACAACATATGGTTTCATTCAACAAATGAAAATTGGATGTAGGTATATTTCATTGTTAGTATATATTTGTAATTCAGAAAAATCGACAGGAACTTCAAACGAAAACAACATATGCACTGTAAATCTATACGAATTCAACAAATGAAAATTGGATGTAGGTATATTTCATTGTTATTGGGTATATCATAATGTAATGTTTATTATTGTATACTGGTCTGAGAATTTCTTAGCAGTATTTTTGCATTTTTAGCATTTTTTCAGTAGGTAACCATGACAATCAAATGTCAGAAATCAGAGGATACACAAATTTCATCTCTCTCTGTTAATGTAATTGTTATACAGTTTATAAATATATAATTGTATTTTTCATAACCAATCTGCTATACCTGTATATCTCAAACATGACAAATAATTTCAGGAAAAATGCAAATTAACTGTTTACTGCTACCTAACTTGCATTGTGAACTCTTTTGTGTGAGAGAGACGAAAAAGTTGTAACCTTTGAAAATACACGTGGAAACATCAGAAGATTTTTTTTTATTTAACTAATACAACACAATAATAATGTGACAACCGGACCGTGGGTGTGGTCTTCCAGGAAAGTGGTAGCGTGTAGTACCCATGGCCAAGTTACAGCTGTTTATCAGTTCTCTTCCCTTTTATTTACGTGTGGTGAGACTAAAAATCTATAATATTCAGACATTTTCTCAGCAAGTGTTCCAAGCATTATTACTCAGACCTTAAATGAACGAGGCACTTTAATTTCAGAAGATATCTAAAGTAATTCATTTTCATTTTTTGTCACATGTTTTTTTTCTTTTACATATTGTAATAATTTCCACATAATTAATGTAGAATGATAAGTATTCTAATACATTTTAACCTTTCAAATGTATCCAGGCGTACAGATAGCCAGCAGCATATGGCAGACGCAGATTTGTCTAAACGGCTTAATGGTTATTGCGATGTTATTGGCATATGTTCTACTTCATTGTGCGAAACGTTTTGTTAGCATGCTAGTTGGTTTTGTTGTCGCTGACATGGCTCTCCGTTTGATAACTTTATATCATATTGTGAAATATTAACACTCCCGCGAACATGAAGCTGTATTGAGTTGTCATTCTTGACTACAGCGCTAAGAATGATGGGAGCACGCTCAAGCCGAATTCGACGCCCGAACAGAGATGCAGTTTAAAGTTATTTGTAAATGTTTTCTTGTTTATTGTGAAGTAAGTGTACTGTTTTTATATCAAGAAATTATTCAAAACTCATGTGCGCTCATATTTTAGCATGCAAAGCACTGGATTTGTCGTGACATGCTAAAACAATAGGTGAAGTGAAAGATGTTTTGGGAGATACAAGTGTTGACGGAAAAAAAATCACTGAGTACCTGACCACGACCTTTAGCTAGTGCTCACTGTAGTTAGATTTAAAGTTTGACTGATGGAAAGGCATAAGGTGGGTCCATCCAATCAGAAGTTGTACAGCGTGAAAATTTAAATCAATCAGATGTCTATATTCTCTATACAACCACAGGGACTTCTCTACAATAAATCATTAGTAAATAAAAAAACATTGATTTGAGAGGTGTGGGGTTGGAGGGTATTATATAACATAGCACAATACCCCTCACCCTCAAATTAATGTTTTTGATTTACTATTATTTTAGACAAGTCCATATGATAAAACTGTTGATAGTCTACTGACATGTACGTAGACTTATAATTAGTTACCTTTATAAGCATAACTTATAATTACATGATACAACACAATGTGAACCCCTAGCTCTAGTAGCTGTTCAGTATGTATTATGACTTTAGTTAATAATGATATTTTTATTAAATGGGAACACTATACATGTACTGGAGGCCCCTATACGAATATTGTATTAACTTGTATTGTAATATATTATTTTATTTTTGCAGTGAGCTATGCTGATGTCCAATTGGCTGAACTGTATCCTGTAACTACTACACAATGTTCAGAATGGGGAGTGAAAATACATTACATTGGTAATTAATTTTGTCTGTATTAAAAAAGTCAGTCATCTCACAAAGTCAGTCATCTGAACCCCAACATACCAATAGGTGTTTTTTTAACAAATGCCTATTGCATGCCAATATTTATTTAAATCATACAATTGGTTTGGTTTATAATATTGATTAACAAATCTAATGTTCTAAAAGCTAATGTTATTTAATAAGGATAGCCTGGTATGTCTCAGCAAGGGAACAGAATCCAAGGCCTTCCTCACATGGGCGAACACTAAGTGAGGCAGGTACGGTATATAAATATAATCGTACTGTGTCGTATAAGTTGCCCTTCTCACAACTTAGTATTTATCTGTGTTTACACTGCATATATATATATATATATGAACATATAAACATAATGTAGTGCATTTGGTCTAAATTCACCATTCATGTCTTGTTGCAGCCACTTTTGAATTCACATAAAATGTAAAAACTATATCTTTCTTTTTTTTGCCCCCAAAAAAAAACAAACAAAAAAACAGAAGAAAAAGGCAATATATTAGAAATAATACTGCAGTTACAATTAATGTATTGATTGTCAAACTTAAATAAAAAGGAAAATCACATTAATTAGGATTCATATCTCATATTTTTTTCATTATGGCTTTACAAGTTACACTGTAACAATCAAATACTGAGGCAACATTGGAATGGAAAGGGGCTTGTGATATGTTCGTGAAATAAATATGCGCCGTTATATATTATTTATGATTGATCTCAGTGGTATATATGAATATCAGTTTATGTTTATTTTTTTTCAATTTGAACAGGATGGTAAAAAAAATCCAGAGAAATTGGTCAAAATCCATGACTCTCAAGACCAACCACTGATATATCAACAACTCCATGTAGGTAAACAGATGAATTAAGCCATACAAATTTACTTCTGACCTTAGTCTGACAGAAAGTTTGTTCTAAAAACTGATTGTTCGAGTGAATGAAATGGATATGTCTTGATACTTGACAGTATTATTGAATGGTATAATTGAAGGTCAAGGTTGAAATTGCTACAAATAATGTTTTACACTGATTAGTTTTAAATTATATAACATGTTGAGGCTGTATACAAACCATAATTTTGAGCTGACTGTTTAGAAGTATATTGTGATTGTGTTCCTCCTGGAAAGAAATGCTAACAAATTGAAGGTCTAGGTCATAGGTCAAAGCCATGGTCAAGGTCACAGTAACTGAAATGTTACCAAATGGTTATTTTATACACAAAACAGAAGAGCCCTAAAGTGCACTTATTTCATAAACGATATAATGACACGCCATGGTCTTAGGATGATGGCTATGGAAGGTCAAGGTCATAGGTTCAAGGTCGTGGTAGCTGAAATGTTACGAAATTGTGTACACACAATAACAGCTGCTGAACTGTCCCATGGATCTTCTTCATATACTTGTATTAATATAGTGATCTCTATCACTAGCTTGAATTAGTGGGGATTTACTGCGAGAAAATGAACAATGATGTACATATTGGTAACGAAATTAATTTGTCAAAGATGATATTGTTTCAGTGATAAAGATATTACTTAATTTGTACTATGAATTTCTTTATTGAGGCCAGTCAGACCACCTTCTTTTTAAAACCATATTTCTGCTCCCATGAGTGGAATTTAAAGATGAATTTTACTACATATTTAGGTACCTGATTATGTTAATCAGATTTGGCTTGTCATCAGTCACATGGTCACACTTAGTTGACCTCTTTGAATTTTTTCCATATAGGTACACTTTAGATATAAAAATTAACTGGATGTTTATTTTCCTTTTAACTTACAGGCACATCTGAAAGAAACTCTAATGCCATCTAAAACAGACTCTTTGAAAAAAAATTAGAGTTCCAATAGCAGATCAGGGAGACTTTTTCCTTGTTAACATCAAGACGATTGATATGTAAAGAAACCAAAACCAGGACAATTTACACCATTGGGAAAAGATTTGACTTTAACCCAATATTAGGAGAAGGATGGGACTACAGATCTTTAACAAAGAGGGTGACAACATGTAGATAATCACCTCCACAGTTAAGTTCTACCTTCATGAAAGAAAACCATTGACTGACTTTGTGGTGTATCCTGACCACTGTGAAGAAAGGGACATTAGTAGAGGTTTTGTTGTTTGTTTCAATTTTGTAGTTAAAAATGGAAATAAGGGAAAATTGATGGATCTCTTAAACAACGCAATCTTTTATGAGAGTGTCAAGGTATGTTGTAAGACAGCAAAAATGGACCCATTACTTTTAATTTTATAGTTGTACTATATTATAGTAGCACTTGTTGGTAAGTTTTAATCATACGATTATGTCATCAGGATTTTTACTACAAAAGGATATTGAAAGCCAGTTTTGACACAAGTTTGACACAAGATACTGAGCCTTGATACTGTAGAACTTTTACAAAAGAATACTCAGTGAAGTTTTCTGTCATTAATAGTGACAGGAATAGATTGCGTTCATTTCTGTTCAAGCTAAAATCAGATGGTTTGTGGAAAAAAAGAAAAGTTGGGAGACAGTTTGAAGCATTTAAGGATCAGTTGAGTCATGAGAAATATACTTGGTTTGTTGAAGTTATACAGGACCAGAGTTATAATCTGGAAAAGGAAAATGAAAATCTCAGAAAAGAAAAAGAGTTGTTGAAACAAGAAATCAAAGAAACTAAAACACATGTAAACCAGGTAGAAAATCCTGGAAGGCATCCTGCAAAAGATTTCAGAAAAAATTAAACTCTGTTACGCAGGTAACAATTAAACATAAGAAGCCATCGACTGATTGTACTAATTCTTATGTCAGTAAATCCCAAAGTTAGAAATGGGTGGGTGCAAGGGAGCTTTAAAATTTTTGGAATCAGATGAATGCAGTGAAGTTGAGGTTACTGTGATGACAGTTTTCAAATTTCCCGTTCAGGTTATAACGAACTAAGCATGCTTTTTAAGTCTTTGCCTAGAAGTTTTTCTGTATCAGAACAATACATTCTATAAATGCAAACTTCAAAATTAAAGAAACACCGGGTGGGTTAGGGGTACAACAATCCTTGAAGGAAAGGATAATGGCAGTTGTAAAACAATTGATTGAACAAGATTCATGTAATTTTGAAGATACATTACACATAAAGATATCAGGGGATGGAACAAAAGTTGCCAAGAAACTGCATGTGGTGAATATTTCATCCACTATAATAATGAGGATCGCTGCGGTTCAGTCGAAGGTAACTATCCCATTGCTATTATCCGAACAAAGGTAAAGTATTTGGACTTGACACTTGCTTTGAAAGATTTTCAAATAGAGGTGAAGCAGCTGCAAAAATCTGTGGAAAAACCTTGAAAGTGAAACTTAATCTTGGCAGTGACTACAAATTTTTATTAACTGCTTTAGGAATGCAGTCAATTTGTTTTCGGTTCTCCTGCCTCTATTGTAAATGCCCTAAGGTGGAAAGAGGAGATTCAGAAAAAGAGTGGTCATTAAAAGACTCTGCCTTAGGTGCTCGACCTGTGGACTACAAGTATGAAGCAAACAAAACTAAAACGAGCAAGCAAGTAACATATTCTGTTGTAAATGTAGCCATTTTCCCAGAGATACACCTCACTGATGTAGTTATAGATGTCTTGCACTTGATTCTCAGAATAACTGACCAGTTAACTGCTTTGTTAATCATGGAACTTAGAACGCTAGACAACATTGCAACAAAAAGTACATTTCCGTCGGGTTTAGATAAGACCAAAGCAAAACATATAGCACAGTTTGAAATGATCATGGAGCAGTTGGGCATTCATTTTGAATTTGGGTATGAAAGAGAGACATCAAAACTATACTACACTGATTTGAATGGTCCAGAGAAGCACTTGCTTTTCCAGAAATCACAAATTTCAGATATTCTGGAAGACCAAGAAAGATCAAAGTGTATTCAGGATCTTTGGCATGGATTTACAGAAATTCATGATTTACTACGCTCTGAAAACCCTGACCATGCTGTTGTGAAGGCAAAGGTCCAGTTAGGGGGGTCAAAATTTGTGCTTCTGTATCAGTCTGGAGACATTACTCCGTACATGCATATCCTGTTTTATCATGTCGCTGAACTTGTGGAAATACATGGAAATATTTCAAAGTTCACTCTACAAGGACTAGAAAAGATAAACGATGTATGTACAAAAGCTTATTTCAGGAGCACTAATCACAAGAATAATAGTAAATACAGCATTAAAGCAGATTCTGGAAAAACAAAACAGACAGTATCTTTTGGAGGGCAATTTCCATGACAAAGAAAAGTCGGTGACATGCAGTAGTTGCTAAAAAGTAGGTCACAGATGTGGAAAATGTCCAGAAACATGCTGATCTAGTCAGACACTTGACTTACATATCAAATCACTTCAACTGTAATCATTCAAATGTAATGCACACATAGAAATGATTGGAAAGTTTTCTTTAGACATTAAGACATTGCTATGCAATAAGATGTTACTTCTAGGCACATATAATTTTAAGGTAATGTATTTATCCACGTTTTTTTTTATTTAAGAATGCAGGCAGCATCAGGTCAAGTTTACACTTTTCATACAGAAATATTTATATAGTACATTTCCAACATAACTGGTTTGATCTGAGGATAACCAGATGTCCTCAGATTTTGACAAATTGTGTTGAATTCATAATTTGAGTATATGTATTCAGCTACAAGTACAATATATGCTTTTCACTTTTGGGGTTCTGCTTAACAGAATTATAATCAATCTGACCTTTTTGGTATTGTGGGAAGTGTTAAGTTGCTCCATTTCTTAAATGCAACAACTCCAAATGATATTCACTCATATTTCAAAGCCTTAAATTACAATAAAGTGTTGGAGTTAAAGGTATAACATGATTGATTAAATTGGTTTTCAGGACTACCATTATCATGTGATGTTATAACATTCCATTTGAGTAAAATAAAATGTTTCATGCATATGGATGCTTGCTTAAAATAATAATTTATATAGTATTTCATTGGAGTTTTAATATCTTTGTCTAGTCATCTGTAAGAGTGTGTTAATGTTTTAATGTTCAGTTACTTTTACTTTTATTTAATAATATTAATTTATTTTGATTTTTTTTTCTTGTATTTGCCATTACAATCCAGTCAAATGTGAATATTTTCCTTTATTTTTATCAATTCTCTGTTAAGTTTTGCTTTGGTGATATTGATTTGTCTCTTTTAATAAATATAATGAAGTATAGTTATATTGGTGAGTTTTCCGTTTCGTGGTGTCCAAATTAGACAGCTGCATTAATATTGTAACCATATAATGAGGTGTATTTATACTCATCATAACTGTAAGTTATTTGTACAAGGTAACAGTGTTGAGTTAAAAACTGCCAAACAGCCAAATAATTTGATTTCTTCCAAATACAGACCTATCTATAAATAGTTGTGCAAAACAGACCTGCATGTATATAACCAAAAGGATCAGGTTGGTGTGGCTTGTACTTGGTGTTAATAATCTTTATTTGGACATGGCATCATATACAACAATTAAATCATCACCGCAGACTAAATCAAATTTCAATAAAAAGAGGTGTGATATTAGAAATATTATATTGGTGTGAGAAATTACAATAATTAAAATACCAATAATATGCTGAAACATATTTGTCTAAACATAGGCCTAGCTATATAGGTCAAGTTTTAAATTTCTGTCACTCAGCTGATGGAGCCTGCTCCTAAATATTGCATCAATAAAATTACAGTGTAATTAACAAAATACGAACGAATGAACTATTTCATTTTGATTTAAGAATTCAATGGTGATTCAATTTCAAATGCATTGCTGATGTTGGGACCGGAATGAATATACCGGGGTAAGAAATTCCCGACTCTAAAATAGATTGAATTTCAATTTGATTCAATTTCAAATGCATTGCTGATGTTGGGACCGGAATGAATATACCGGGGTAAGAAATTCCCGACTCTAAAATAGATTGAAATGACGACGTTTGCTTTATTCAAGCAATTCCATTGGTTGGTATAATAAGATTATGGATAATCGCTCTACGTCAAGTTAAAAGTAATATGCGATTGGTTGAGAAAAAGAGAAGTTATAAACGCGAAACTGAGGGAACTCCTGCAATGCGTACTCTCGGTATACAGTCGCAGACTATCTCCTGACTTCACGATAACCTTTTTTGACGGTGAAATTCCGTTTGTTATTGAATTGGAAAATAATTGTACATTTTAGAAATACTTCAACTATAATTAGTCGGAAGTAATAGAGTCAATTTATCATCGATAGCGAACAACGGACGGAAAACTCAACAAACTCGGGCTTTCCTTCACGAGAAACTGTTCACTCGCCAAGAACAGTAACTCTGTATATATTTCAAAGGACAAGTATTTCCCGCTATGAAGTGAATTTACCTTGGGGTCGCCGATGGCATCATTGAAGCAGAAGATGCTTATCACTGTGGAACCAACTTTCTTTCATCAAGTTTTTCTCCATAATTTTATCGAGTTCGAGTTCAACTCTTATGATCTACCTTTCCTTGATAAACGGCTGCAACAAATATTATTCAGCGTCCGATTGTCTATGGGTGAAAAAAAATCATCTCAAAACACCAGGGTATTTTGAAATATTTCTAACGAAGAAGTGTTAAAGTTACTGATCAACGGCATACATTTATGAATATTTGTTTCGAAAGCGATATATCAGTATTTTTCAGAAATGCCGCTACATAATCTTAAGCATAAATATGTTTACCTGGAGCGAGAAATCACTTAAAATTCATCACATCATACACATATGGACACATTATTGTGACACGGTTAATACAATAAGAAGCTTTTCAATATGGTCTAAGGTAATTCAATCATTTTTCTGAAACAGTCGAAAACTTCATGTGTGACTTCTTACAACTTACAAATGACCCTAGCGCATTATTACACACTGGTAAAGAAACTGTATCTATTGTTTTGTTCCATTCACTCGGTTCAAGCTGATAGTATACTTTCTTTTTTATCCAAATTAGCACCAAGCAACACCATATTTATAAATTATTATAATGTAATAGCTTGTAGAGTCTGGTAGGAGACATATATGGCTTTAGCACTCTATACTCAGTATGCTTGGTTTTACACATCAAACCATTGTAGCCTGAAAGTGACTACAGTTATTCAACTATGAATCTTCACATGCTTATTTAGCCACACCACTTAACGATATGATAAAACAAATGATACTAATGTCATGACACCTTTTAAACCAATCATTATTTACCCATCATTACATTCTGTCAACAAATACAAAAAAAAAAAAAAAAAAAAAAACGTTTGCATATATCTTTAGAATGTCTGACATAATATCATATTTGGTATTGTGTCGCTGTATATTCTAAATTACCTTTACTTGTCCGGCAATAAGCCCGGGGGACTTAATCTTCTCTCAAAGTCATAGTGTCAGGGCCGGGCTTTTACAGGACATAACAGCTTTACTTTACTTTAAACATTCTATAGTTATTTTCTACCTCGAGCTTTTGTCCATGACCATATACATGCATCTCTATACATAGGTACGGTAACCATACAACACAAGGCAAAGTCCTTTCTCTTATACATACATGTATATGTATGTTTCCTCTGTGTTTGTTGCATTAATTGTCACAACAGTCACTACACTTGTATTGCATGAGATCCTTAATTACTTATTTTTTTGTCAAGAAATGAAATTTTATCATGAAGTCTGAATTTCGATAAAATTAAAATGTCTGACAAAATTAATTTCACCAGATACACATTTTTTTGAGGTTTCAAAAAAGTTCTCTCCTAACTGCATAATATAAAATATTTCATTTCCCCCCTTAGTGGCCTCTTTTCCAGAGCTGTTCACCTGAATTATCATCTGACCTGTGTGATCACCTATATAAATTTTGACAGGCTTATTTAGACATTAGATAGGTAATTTCTCCCCAGTATGTTTTATGGATTATCTAGATAGGTAATTTCTCCTCTGTATGGTTGATGGATTATCTAGATAGGTAATTTCTCCCCTGTATGTTTGATGGATTATCTAGATAGGTAATATCTCCTCTGTATGGTTGATGGATTATCTAGATAGGTAATTTATCCTCTGTATGTTTGATGGATTATCTAGATAGGTAATTTCTCCTCTGTATGTTTGATGGATTGTCTTGATAGGTAATTTCTCCCCTGTATGTTTGATGGATTGTCTAGATAGGTAATTTCTCCTCTGTATGTTCGATGGATTGTTAAGACAGGTAATTTCTCCACTGTATGTTTGATGGCTTGTAAAGATAGGTAATTTCTCCTCTGAACATTTGATGGACTATCTAGATAGATAATTTCTCCTCTGTATGTTTGATGGATTGTTAAGGTAGGTAATTTCTCCTCTCTATGTTCGTTGGATTGTTAAGATAGTTAATTTCTCCTCTGTATGTTTGATGGGGTGTCTAGATAGGTAATTTATCCTCTGTATGTTTGATGGATTGTTAAGATAGGTAATTTCTCCTCTGTATGTTTTATGGATTATCTAGATAGGTAATTTCTCCTCTGTATGTTTGATGGATTGTTAAGGTAGGTAATTTCTCCTCTGTATGTTCGATGGATTGTTAAGATAGGTAATTTCTCCACTGTATGTTTGATGGGATGTCTAGATAGGTAATTTCTCCTCTGTATGTTTGATGGATTATCTAGATAGGTAATTTCTCCTCTGTATGTTCGATGGATTATCGAGATAGGTAATTTCTCCTCTGTATGTTTGATGGATTATCTAGATAGGTAATTTCTCCTCTGTATGTTCGATGGATTATCGAGATAGGTAATTTCTCCTCTGTATGTTTGATGGGATGTCTAGATAGTTAATTTCTCCTCTGTATGTTTGATGGGATGTCTATATAGGTAATTTCTCCTCTGTATGTTTGATGGGATGTCTAGATAGGTAATTTATCCTCTGTATGTTCGATGGATTGTTAAGATAGGTAATTTCTCCTCTGTATGTTTGATAGATTATCTAGATAGGTAATTTCCCCTCTGTATGTTTGATGGATTATCTAGATAGGTAATTTCCCCTCTCTATGTTTGATGGATTATCTAGATAGGTAATTTATCCTCTGTATGTTCGATGGATTGTTAAGATAGGTAATTTCTCCTCTGTATGTTTGATGGATTATTAAGATAGGTAATTTCTCCTCTGTATGTTTGATGGATTGTTAAGATAGGTAATTTCTCCTCTGAACATTTGATGGATTATCTACATAGGTAATTTCCCCTCTGTATGGTTGATGGATTGTTAAGATAGGTATTTTCTCCTCTGTATGTTTGATTGATTATCTAGATAGTTAATTTCCCCTCTGTATGGTTGATGGATTGTTAATTTCCCCTCTGTATGGTTGATGGATTGTTAATTTCCCCTCTGTATGGTTGATGGATTGTTAATTTCCCCTCTGTATGGTTGATGGATTGTTAATTTCCCCTCTGTATGTTTGATGGATTATCTAGATAGTTAATTTCCCCTCTGTATGGTTGACGGATTGTTAATTTCCCCTCTGTATGGTTGATGGATTGTTAATTTCCCCTCTGTATGGTTGATGGATTGTTAATTTCCCCTCTGTATGGTTGATGGATTGTTAATTTCCCCTCTGTATGGTTGATGGATTGTTAATTTCCCCTCTGTATGGTTGATGGATTGTTAATTTCCCCTCTGTATGGTTGATGGATTGTTAATTTCCCCTCTGTATGGTTGATGGATTGTTAATTTCCCCTCTGTGTATGGTTGATGGATTGTTAATTTCCCCTCTGTATGGTTGATGGATTGTTAATTTCCCCTCTGTATGGTTGATGGATTGTTAATTTCCCCTCTGTATGGTTGATGGATTGTTAATTTCCCCTCTGTATGTTTGACGGGTTTTTAGATAGGTATTTCTTCTCTGTGTGATACTACATGGGTTATGATCACTGTAATTTGACAGGTGTGATTCGATAATGACAGTATGAATGGTTAGATAGAGTGCAAACAACGGATTGAATTAGACAGGATTTGTGTACCAGTATGCAAGAGGAAAATGAAGATAATGATGAAGAGATTAAAACGACATACACAAATTTCGGACTTTTTTTAAATGGTTGAACGTCCTCGCAAACACCAAAACAAAGAACAGAACAACAGAGCAGACAGGAAAGAAGGACAAATATCGAGATTCCAAATGATGTTATGAGGTCTATTTTGCTCTTTTCAATGTCCCCTCAACAGAAAACACCTTTTCTGTCGACTACAACAGTCAGTATAATTAGACCTTCGATGTCACTAAGCAGAAGACATCTGTAAATGCTCGGGTGCCTCAAGGTGACCACCTCGATCTTACGGCATATAGTGATCGTGGGGTGCAACAAGGATTAGTCCAGGGCTAGTCCAAAGGATTCTGATTATCTATGTGTGATTTTATTTTGATTATATTTTTGTCGTGGTCGCGAGGTTGTTGTTGTCAATTTTTCCTTTCCACTGTCATGTACCCGTTAAGGAATGGTCGTGTTGAGATGACGGATGTAGACTGCCAAAAGAGATGGATGCTCAACATTAAGCTGCAACTTTACAATTGAACGGTTGTCAGATTGTTTTATGATGGATATGCATACTTTGTGACAGATGATAAAAGTATAGGACGACTTGATCAGTTTTGTCACCCAACTACATTCATATCGACAATAAATACAACCTAGATATCATTTTATACTTATGATAATATTTTGGATATCGTTTTAAGATATTCATCAAGTTACAGTTGTTTTCTTCCAGTATGTCTACTTGATAGAAGAACTTCATCCAATCATAATCATTCGAATGGTTAACGTCAACCGATATTTATTATCTTAAGTGTCATGTGAATAAAGGAAAACACTATTTCGATTCAGTTTGAATTTCAGATGGAATGGTAAAGGTCACGGTCACCATACTTGTTTAAGCAATCCTTTGCCAGTGTTCTAGCAGTGACTTTCCTTGTGGGATTGAGACTGAACTTCGCAGACACAAGGACCACCATATATCGGAAAAAAATGAATTTCAGAGTCAAGGTCCATATCAACGTTATTATTTTCAGTAATTCCTTTTCAACAATACTCTGTAAGCGATTTTAATTCTTTTCGCAACCCTTTAAAAACATTTTTGAGAAATTATCATTGCTGGGTTGTAACGAAAAACATGGCAAGCTGGAATTTATACCAATATGCACGTGGCATATTCCAAATGTGAAGTCTTGATGATGACTAGAAATATCGGATGGCGTCTATTCTATACCTTGGTGATGATGTTTGTTCTGCAGCTATGAGTCCGTTGCCGTACAATGCTACGACCGATTTAAGAGGGAAACGGAAGGTATGTTTCTTCTGACGTATATGTAGTAGCACACACATGACCCTGGTCCCATCATTTTCTTAGTAGCGAGGAATTGCTTGTTTTAATATTCATTTTGATATAAAATCATACTGTATGGTCAGGACGAGTCAATGGGTTTTTGAAAAATTTCGTTAAGATAAGTAAAACCAATTCATGTTTGATTCACCAAAGAACTTTAATAAACAACATAAAAAGTCAACAATCACGTCTGAAATTTCTCGTGTGTAATTCCACACTACGTACTTGCCTAAAAGTATTCTTCTATAGAGTATTATATCATCCTTATAGTGGTAGCAGACAATGGACGTAACATTTTATTATCTTTACGAAAAGTATATCCAACAAAACAGTAATTAGAAAGTTATTTACATAAAAGATAAAAAGGACAATCTCTTTACATTGATTTTTTTTCTATCTTAACACTGGATGTTTGTTGGATATGAAGAAAATTATGGAAAGTGTCATTTTCTCAGATTGTTGACTTCATGTCAAATATTTGAATCTACTTAAGATAGCATCAAAATAGGATAAAAACATATTTTATTAAAAAAAACCCCCAAAAACCCCCAAAAAACAGTGTCTTTCAATACGTTTTCTGCTAAATACTCAATACTCCTCCTCTTTTTGTGGTTGTATGCTGATTTTCAAGTGTTCACTCTATAGCATTCTGTCAATTTGTAATAATCTCCATTCCTTCTGTCAGCACTCTATCTATTTATAATACTCCTCATTCCTTCTGTCAGCACTCTGCCTATATATAATACTCCTCATTCCTTCTGTCAGCACTCTGCCTATTTATAATACTCCTCATTCCTTCTGTCAGCACTCTGCCTATTTATAATACTCCTCATTCCTTCTGTCAGCACTCTGACTATTTATATTACTCTTCATTCCTTCTTTCAGCATTCTGCCTATATATAATACTCTTCATTCCTTCTTTCAGCACTCTGACTATTTATAATACTCCTCATTCCTTCTTTCAGCACTCTGATTATTTATAATACTCTTCATTCCTTCTTTCAGCATTCTGCCTGTATATAATACTCTTCATTCCTTCTTTCAGCATTCTGCCTGTATATAATACTCTTCATTCCTTCTGTCAGCACTCTGACTATTTATAATACTCTTCATTCCTTCTTTCAGCATTCTGCCTATATATAATACTCCTCATTCCTTCTTTCAGCACTCTGCCTATTTATAATACTCTTCATTCCTTCTGTCAGCACTCTGTCTATTTATAATACTCTTCATTCCTTCTTTCAGCATTCTGCCTATTTATAATACTCTTCATTCCTTCTTTCAGCACTCTGACTATTTATAATACTCTTCAATCCTTCTTTCAGCATTCTGCCTATTTATAATACTCTTCATTCCTTCTTTCAGTACTCTGACTATTTATAATACTCTTCAATCCTTCTTTCAGCATTCTGCCTATTTATAATACTCTTCAATCCTTCTTTCAGCATTCTGCCTATTTATAATACTCTTCATTCCTTCTTTCAGTACTCTGACTATATATAATACTCTTCAATCCTTCTGTCAGCACTCTGACTATTTATAATACTCTTCATTCCTTCTTTCAGCATTCTGCCTATTTATAATACTCTTCATTCCTTCTGTCAGCACTCTGACTATTTATATTACTCTTCAATCCTTCTTTCAGCATTCTGCCTATTTATAATACTCTTCATTCCTTCTTTCAGCATTCTGCCTATATATAATACTCTTCATTCCTTTTTTCAGTACTCTGTCTATTTATAATACTCTTCATTCCTTCTTTCAGCATTCTGCCTATATATAATACTCTTCATTCCTTCTGTCAGCACTCTGACTATTTATATTACTCTTCATTCCTTCTTTCAGCATTCTGCCTATTTATAATACTCTTCATTCCTTCTGTCAGCACTCTGTCTATTTATAATACTCTTCATTCCTTCTTTCAGCATTCTGCCTATTTATAATACTCTTCATTCCTTCTGTCAGCACTCTGTCTATTTATAATACTCTTCATTCCTTCTTTCAGCATTCTGCCTATATATAATACTCTTCATTCCTTCTTTCAGCACTCTGCCTATTTATAATACTCTTCATTCCTTCTGTCAGCACTCTGTCTATTTATAATACTCTTCATTCCTTCTTTCAGCATTCTGCCTATATATAATACTCTTCATTCCTTCTGTCAGCACTCTGCCTATTTATAATACTCTTCATTCCTTCTTTCAGCATTCTGCCTATATATAATACTCTTCATTCCTTCTTTCAGTACTCTGTCTATTTATAATACTCTTCATTCCTTCTTTCAGCATTCTGCCTATATATAATACTCCTCATTCCTTCTTTCAGCATTCTGCCTATATATAATACTCTTCATTCCTTCTTTCAGTACTCTGTCTATTTATAATACTCTAGTCTTCCAAAAACAATGTGTCAAATACATCAGTTGTGGGGTCAATACATTCTTGCAAATATTAAATATTATGCTTAAAAAATATGTAAAAATACAACGTTGATGACATCATCAGACAACATTTCAACATTTAAAATAATGATCTATTTGATGGGATATGTACACAGTGTAACAGCAAGCCAGTAGTACCACAGAGTGGCGAACTCTTTGTTGACAGAGGCTGACTGAAGCTAGATTTACCGAATTTATTTCCGCAGTTATGATATAAGAGACCTATTGACCATAACGGTCATCTATTTACAAAGACATTTATATGATATAAAAACAATAATAGTAGCAGGAACATTGATTAATGGATTAAAGCAGTTCGGAATATTTTAGCAGCAAATGTATACAATCCTTTTTTTCAGCTTAGAGGCCGAAAAAAAACTTTGGCGAAGGCTTCCCTTTATTCACGCCTTAACCAATTTTCAGTTCAATGACACCAATGGTTTGAAACGTGTTGTTTTTCATGATGGTGGTTATGAAACTTTTGATGTTGACAAAAATAAAACTTTGCTAGCTATTCTTCTTTAATAACTCAATTAATTTCCAGCTTAATAGGTCAGTGTAATTCGGTCAATGTGAGCTGAAAATGCATTTTTTAAGATGACGACAAAGGTGGTGATATTGGATATCGGAAAATCCCGAAATAACAACGCTTTATTTCCAAACGAAGTTGAATTTATCTACGGGATTATCAAAGCAGGTTACAGAGGGTAACATTTTTTAGTATTTTCTGAATTTGAGTTGGGATTATGATTTTGTTGACCTTTCTGATTGGATGGGACCATTGTTTTAGGTCAGTCCTGTGTTCTTCTGCTTATAGAAAGTTACAGAAGAAAACAATTCTACTTGATAACACACTGGAACAAACAGGGGAGAACCTCTCTAGTATTTAGTTCTTAGAATCTGTCGAGATACGAAGTCTGCGTTGGTGATTTGCACCATTGTCATTGATAGTGATAACTGCCGTCTAACCTCTCTCACTTTCAATGAATTGTTTAGGTAACATGGCTAAAACGAGTTAAATCCTATCTTGCAATTTTGTTATTAAACGATACAACGTCATTTACGTTGTTTACGTTTTGTTATCTCGGTTTGACACAAGCTTTAAGAAATGCCCAAGATAAGATGTAAAATATGTTCTACGTTATTTTCCTTCCAGGCACATTGGTCCAAGCCTAAGAATGACCAAAGGCACACCAGTACATAGCGCCTTACACTACGTTCAAATTGGGTGAAGGAATGCTACCGGGTAAGACTTTTTTCAAGCGGTACCAGTCAAAAACACAAGCACAGAATAGAAAATACCGATATATACGTAATGTCATGTTCCCAAATGAGAACAATGTTAACAACAACGTGACAACCAAGTATACTAATGAGAATCAAACACGTCCAACTTCATATCGCGCAGGCAAAATGGTATTCTCCTACTAAACCAGGTATCGACATGGGGTCCCTTTTATACAAGTTTATTTATCAAATAAACTATGTCAAATATTTATTGTATTATATTGAATCTCATCACATTTAGAAATTGACATTACCACACTATGAGCAAACCTGCCTATCACGACCGACTGGGGACCTGTCTTTTTAAGAATGGTATGATGTAGTCATCACATTTTTACCACACTGGTCATGATATATAAAACTAATTGCTACCAAATTAGCGGCATGGCATTTATGAAGCAATACGTGTGATGTATATGGAATATGAAATGTGTAATTAAAAGCAAAAATTGCATGGAAATATATTTTATTGGCTTAAATATGAAATAAGCATTTAAGAAAGATGTGGTACCGAAATAAATTACAAATTGTCATTATTTGATATATCGGTACAGTCATCCGTTATCATAGATATATTAGATAAAGGACATTCCCATCCTATGATGATAAGTTCCAAAGTGTATTATGTTTTAATTTTTGAAATAATTAAACCATTTTTGATCAATTGCTGGAGACAGACTGTTTGTTTATCGGCATTTCGCATGATCATGAGACCATGGTTCCGAAAGTGTTTGTTACCCAATAATAAAAAACTAAATGGTAATCGGTCAGAGAATCTGACTTTCCCTAAGAAGTTATATATTTTCTGTACAAGTATTTTATCAAGACAAAAAGGCGTCATATAAGATATTGTTCCGTCAACAAAGAGTTTACCCTCATTAATTTAAGAAATATTCAGACGAAAGTATTATTGTAAAAAGAAACAATTTATGGACGTACATTGCATCCTGTTCGTGCTCTGGTTTCGTCATTGTACAGCACTTGAAGAAAACGTGTGATTTCCAAACACGTCACGTTTTATTCCATAAAGACTTAACTAGTAATACTAGTTTGTTGTTTCAGTAATTTCGTGTAATTGACTATGACTATAAATACTACCTCACATCACTGAGATAATTATTGGTTGGTTTCGAGACAAGGTCAATATGCCTGATCGGGGTCTCGCTCCACTGTAATAGTTGTTTGATATGGATGGTTGCTAAGAAAGCAAATTGTTAGTGTTTTGTTCAGGTATTCTACCGAGGTCAATTGATTAATTTTCACAAATTCCATTTTTTTCCTGAAAGACGGGTCTCTATAGCCTGACAGTGATGCTTCTATCGGTCGTAATAGATACTTTCGGGAAATAAATGATAGGTCAGTAATCGCATTGCACATTTAGTCGTTATACATTGTGTCATAATATAATAAAAATGCTTGGGACCGTTACGAAAATATATGAATATACAATGAGGTTGGCTATATTCAAGTGGTCACTCGAACAAGTTTGAATGTACTGTTTAGATATTAAAACGAATATATCAAATATTTATTAAATAACTTTTCATGCCATCTTTTTATTTGAAATATGGCCAAGCGCGACATTTGACCCATAATCCTTGACCAATGACCACAGTAATCTAATGAGTAGTATGGTATGATACCATTACGTAAATAGGAACTGATAGTTGATGCGATATTTTACTCAAAAACATTATGCTACAAAGCCACAATTGTACAAATATACAACAAATCAACACAAAAATATCTTCAAAATTCACGATATTGTGTGACAAAAACAAGTTATATAATTGTTATGCAAAATTCAAGAAAAAGAAAAGAAAAAAATATGGAGTCCATTATGGGTTCCTCGTGAATCATTCATAAACCAAACAGGTCAAATTATGATCAACGATGTGGAAAGTCGGACGATACATCACACCCAGTCAGTGAGAATTTCGTACAGATTTTTTCCAGGATTCAATCTCAGCCAGCGTTCTAAGACAACGCACGTTTTTTCCTGAAGAGATCTGTTTTTCTTGTTTTCAATTTTCGCAAGACTCTCTTGTGAAAACCCGAGGGCATGACCTATTTGTCTCCAGTGTTTAGTCGGGATGAATTTCCGATGAATTCCAAATAATATTTTCTTATTATGGTCTACGAAAAAGATATAAAACCAGTAAATGATATTTGCCTTTATCTGACCTTGTAAAAATGCATTAAAACGACAGAAGTAAAATAATGATCTTGTATTACCTGACGTGAACAAATTTTAATCTGACTTCTACAATTCTATATATGTATTATGTAACCAATTACATTGATGTATCATTTATTTGTGACATTTATCTTGAAAATATTAATCTTACCGAGACACTTGTTTGCCGTTCTTGCTAAATTCTAAAAATGTTGAAACAAAATAGAATTAGGTAACATCCATTTGTCAGGTTATCAAATATTTATGCATTGCTTAAAGTGTAAACCGGCCATAGAACATTATTGAAGTATGACTAATTTCGTTGAATATAGAATAATGCAGACGCATATTTCGTCTACACTGAAGCTTCCTAAACTAAAGTCATATTGACTACAAGCTGACAAATACAAATACACATTCTTTATAGTGTGTGAGTAGCTTACTTATATTTTGTATATAACCACATATTTAATGAGAATTAAGTGAAGATTAATATATTTTTCTATCAAATTACAAATTCCTACTTTTCATCTTCATTAAGTACTCTTCATCAAGTTTGTCAAAATAATGAAAGATACATGTATCACTGTTCCTAATGCACTCAAAACTATATACAATGGAAGAAAATATCCGTCTGACCACATGATTAGCGAATCGAAATCTAAACACTTAGTAGGTTTGCTACACACTGTGACCATAGAGACCTCGTAAACATTTACAATCGAAGTGAGTAAAGACTTATTCTAATCCTTGTATGCAATGCTACTTCTACATCGTGTTTCCGCGAAGGCCTAAGGAAATATACTTTCAAGTGTATAAACTTTCATATCACCTCCCTCCCCCAACAGTCATAATTGTTAAGCACCCATCGAATGTAAAAAGTACTCTCGTAAGTAAAATGTAATCGTATCTCTGACTTCCGCCGAAAAGTTCATTTCAGATTTGCTTTGACAAGTCTGCAATTATGTTTCATGTATTGGACATTTGTTTATAAGTTGTTTGAAATATATTTTATTGTGAAAAGTGATACGGATAAGAGACAACTTTTGAAAAGTTTCTCTATCAATATAGTGCACATTAAAAGTAGCACGTACATTTGTTATACTTACCCTGACGTAGTTTGATTCACATGCACTGACTGATATCTTTACTCTGAAACACAATAAAATTATACGTAGACTCTTGACATTTTTTACTCTCAGGCATGATGAATAATGTAGCATCGTATCCATGTTTGAATCCCCGTTACATTAAACATATTTTGCAAAATATGGACCAATATAATTATTTACATACATGTTGTATTTTATCTTGAGAAAAAAAGAGATCAAATAAATTGCATATTACACATCATCTACATGTAGACAAAAAAGAAGTAATTCTCGAGTGATTTCAAAAATGCGTAATTATACATATGATTTTAACTCCTTGTTGATCTCTATTACATTTCTTATTGCTTTATGTAAATAAACAGTTGGAGTACTATTATCATATTTGTTTGGAGAGAACTAATTACTCATTTGATAAAACATTAATTTCACAGGAAGACACATTTCAAGAGGAAGCTTTTCCTTTCTGATGTAAATTTTAATTTAATTTAAATTTTTTAAATGTTCATTTTCTGATATGGACGTTTTCGTTTCATTAAGGATAAAAGGAAAACTACGATCTGAAAGAAAATATAAACGAAACGAAATAATAAGACCAAAACCACACAAAGAGTGACAAAAATATGACAAAGAGTATTTGACTATTTGCAGTTCAAGTTTCGAGAGAGTAAATATGTGTTATATGATTTTTTCCCTTATTGATACTCTTTGAAGTCACGTGAAACGATCGAAAAACCTGAAATCTTGATCTGGAAAAAACTCACCCTTTCTGTAAAGAATCGATCTCAACACATAAGTCTTTTCCAGCAGTTTGTCTTCCGGTAACGCCTTCTTTCCATTCTAGATCCCCTTCCTTTGTTAGAAGCTTTATTTCAGGCATGTTTTCTGTCAATGTAATTTTAATATAATTCCAAGAGAAGGAATTTGAAAGCTAATAAAATCGTTCAAATTCTGAAGATACTCATTTTATTATCATATACATTTGTAATGGAAATTGAAGTATAAAAGGTATGTCCCTTGAATATGACTTGTGTAATGGAAATTGAAGTATAAGAGTTATGTCCCTTGAATATGATTATAGCTAATTACATATTGGTTAATTTGTTCATCTAATGATTTTTGTCGATTAATACAAATGTTTATAATTATGTAGTAAGGTATGGAAAGGTATTTTGTACTATGTTAATATTTAAGTATGCATCATTAATGGTTAATTAAATACCAACGATTGTCATAACTGATGAAAGAGTTTATTATACATGTAAATAGAAATTACTTTGAGTGATTGAGATCGCTGTTATACTGACTGTTAGTGAAGCTTTCAGAGATACACAGACGACGAAAGACTTCTTACAAAGTTGTAACACAGTTATTTGTAACAGGTGGGGGGTGAAAGTCTGAAACAGTGGCTTTTCCGAAACCGCTTGTCAAGCTGGTGCGAGAGCTGTTTAGTTCTCACCGAAGTTTGGACTTTTGACTGTGGGTACTAGCTATAGGGTTAGGTTAGAACACGAGCAAGGGTTGACTTAGTTGGTACGACAACCTAGTGCTTAGCCAGGACCGACTAAGTGGTATTGATCGGCGACTAGCTCAGTAGTTGGAACTAGGGTTAGGTGAAGTCACTGGGTGTCGAGCTTGCACTCACGCGCACATGCTAGTCAGAACAGTCTGTGTCGGGACAGCAGTCCATGTGAATACTAGTTCGTTCGTTAGTTTTATTGTTAACTCAGGTAGAGTTTGCTGTTCCACGCTATATGTATATATCGGCATTTGTTAGCTAGTGTCTCTGCAAGTTATCAGAGACTTACCCACCGTGTGCAAAGCTAGGCTGCACGTTACACATTTACAAACTTGTATATGTAGATATATCAAGGTCAACTTTAGAACATCAAAAGACTTAAACCCTAAAAGGCATATATATATATTGTATTCAGCGCCACCATTAAATTGATAACATGATTTAAAAGCACTGAAAGTTAAACTTTTATTTTTTTTTTTCATTTAGTTTAATATCATTAACAGTCTGGGAATACAAAAATATCTTAATTTGGTTTAGACATAAAACGATTATAAAAAAAGTTCGAATTTCATTTTTGAATATACAACTTTTTTATACTCACCGGTCGGTAAGTGTTCCTGTTCTTCCTTCCGTATGTACATGACTGTGGTTGGTCCGGACACATCACCACTAGCCACGACGTGTAGTATTGGGAACTTTTCTCCACGCTCCAGCTGTAACACACAATAGTAACATTTATCTAGTAGTCAAACTTAACAATACGAGAGAGTGAAAGCAAATAAATATAGAGAGGGTAATCTAATATTGTCTTCAGTTATAACAAAGATATTCCACAAATGTGTCTTATATTCGAGTGTGCAGCACGATTGAAATATAGCAATATAAAAGGACACTATTCACTTATTATAATTTAACAGTACGCGACAAAATTATTTTTTATTGGTATTGCGATGAATGCAGTTGAATAGCAAAGAAATTAATGATACGGCACGGGAATATGTTTTTTTCTTCTTTTTTTTTAATATTTGGTCGTATTGCATATCTTATGCAATGTAACGTTCAAGATGCGGTACTTCCCATCCCATTTCTGTTTAAGTTGTTGCATATCAAAAATCAAATTATCATCAAAGATGTTCCTTGAGTATTTCTTCCAAAATAAGTGTTGAAGAACAATGATAGTACTTCATAATTAAAAAAGTCTTATTCCCTAAACACTCTCGGCCTTGAAATGGACTCAATCTCCACACATTCTCCATACACATCACTTTCCAAAAACGATACATTCGCAAACGATTAAAGCAAATCTTCTTTCATATATAATCATAAAAACGGTAATTTCTTAATCACAGTTTCTGATTTGTGCATCATCGCAGTCCAAGACGTGGAAGTTATTACAATTGGGGAAATTCTAATATGTTGACATGTTATATAATAATATTTACTTCCAGTGTAATAGTCAAGTTACTAAGCGATAAATGACATATATAACCTTTTAAATGATCACGTTGTGTAGTAAAAACACAACATATTGCATTTTTGGGACTAGAATATGGATATTTGAATCCTGGACTACTGCTTTATCTGTTGGACTCGTCTCGCTCAAAACTTGTGATCAGCTATTCCTCTAAGTCAATGTGACATTTTGAAATTAGTGTTGTTGACAAAACTTATTGAGTACAAGATAATCGGTATAGAAACCAAAACCCACAAAGAAATTATAGATATATATATCATTATTGGAATCATATGTATAGTTAGCGGAATGAGAGTCACGTTGTTAAACGCAACAACATTACATAAGACCAATATGATTATCAAGGTGTTTTATGAAACAGCAGTATATATTGTAATGTAACAGTCATGGTATTTAGTGATAGTATATGTCACTGATATCGCGATCATGGCGTTTGTAAAAATACCAATATAGACCGTCAATATAAGAACAATATGTATGGTCAGTAAAAAATAACAACGGTGTTCATTGAAGTAACAATATATATTACCAGTATCGTGATTGTGGTGTCTAGCAATACAGACTCCGCCGGAAATATAAAGACTATTTTCTTGCACAGCCCGGGTGGATAGAATACACCCCCCCTTTTAGTAAGTAGGTATTCGAAAGAGTTGTTCTGCAGGATTGTAGTTGAAATTCCGGGCAAAATATCCGAGGCTACAGCCATAATATACCGCGGACAAGATGATATGGTTGCGGAAAGGTACACCTGGAATACAAAGTTGTAGAGTAAGATCGTTAGCTATCATAACAAACGTATCGTCTTAAACTTTATATCATAAGTTCTCAAATTACCCCGCGTCAAATTGGTATGAAAACAGTTTATAATAGAATCCCAAACTCCTCATTCCTTTCAAATCATATGAAAATCATTGAGATCTTCTCATTTGTAGCTTAACAACTGTTCTGGTCAATTTTGATTTCCGTTAATAGTGTCCTAGATTCCAAGGCATTGGGTCCCCAGTATTCCTGACGAATTGTGATAGGATAAAACGACTGTAAAATGTATCTAATACATAATTTATACAGAAAGATACAATTTAAATATGTCCCCTTTGTACAATTCTTGAATTGAAATTATGAAAATAATTTTACCCTAGGTCTTTATCACAAGTAATCAAAACCAAATATTTATGGAATCTATGGAATCCACAAAGTGTGGTGATGTCGTACGAATCAAAATACATATAGATGTGCCTTACTTAAAGAGTCCTAAAGATATATTGCACCAAATGTGTTTATACTTTTTACTTCTAATCCCAATTATCTCCTCTAAATCTAAAGAAATCCAAATCGACAAAAAATTTTGCAACTCAAACTTCAACTTGTTTTGTTTATCAATGATTTATCAATTTTTATAAAGGATGACAGTATGACAAGTATGTCGTTAATTCTAAAGAAATATCAAGATAATTCATTACATCAAGATAACCCATCATGTATATATACTAAAAGGATAAAGAAACGCAGGGTGAACTTTAAACCAGAAATTAAGTATGATATATCGGGCTTCATTTAAAACGAAATTGTGTATACTTACAGATAAATTAAAGTTTAAAAATTTCCAAAGTCTGTATTTTGCATCTGACAATTGGTTTAGAGGTACTAACGATTAAATTGAATGGACCCATAGGATTTTGAAATTGAAATTGAACTGAGTCATCAATATCTTGTGTGTCCGCCGTTTGCTGTGGTCACGGCCCTTATTCTTCTGGTCATAGAGTTCATGAGAGCGATAATCCGTCTTATGGGGATGTTGTCCCACTCTTCAATCAGAGCTCTGGTCAACTGCTCTCGAGTAGCAGAGGGTGGCTGGCGCTTTCGAACCTTTCTATCCAACTGGCCAGAAAGACTTGGCAAATCCTTGCTAAGTGGGGCCTAGGATTATCCTTCTGGAGGGTTAGATTATGCTGCTGTCAGAAAGGGATAACATGGGGTCGGAGGATCTCATCTCTATACTTAGCTGCTATTAAATTGCCATCAATAACAACCAATTGTGATTTTAACCCGTGTGAGATTCCTCCCCACACCATTACTTAACCGCCCCAAACCTATCCCTCTCTACAACGCAAGCGTCCGTAAAACGTTCGCCACGACGTCGGTAGACACGTTGACGGATCAGATCGATAAAGACAGAATCGAGACTCGTCCGTGAAGAAAACTTGTCTCCAATGCCTCAGTGGAAGCCGTCGTGGAGCATGTGCAGCGACCCAGGCCATACGACGCTGACCTCGAGCAGGGGTAAGGTGTGGACCTACGTAGGGGCCACGTGCTCTTACACCAACTTCTCGTAATCGATTCCTTACAGTTTTTGAACTTATAGGACGCCCATGATTTCCACGAACATTAAGTGCACTCTCAACGGCAGTAAGGCGCCGATTACGCACATGAGAGACGACGATATAGCGATCCTGACGTCGTGACGTTACGCGCGGACGTCCTGACCTAGGTCGATCGGCCAATCGCCCAGTTTCCCGAAGACGTCTTACAAGACGCTCTATGGTGGAAACATTAACACCAAAGTGCCTACCAACCTGATTTTGCAGCTGTCCTTGCATCAGCATCTGAATGGCCTGACCCCTCTGAACTTCTGTGAGTCGTGCCATTCTTAAAACGAATCAAATTCTTAATTAATTTTAGGGAAGCAGCTGGTTTGTATAAAGACCAACGAAGAGTGACTTGACCAACGCTGCATGAGACCAGAACAACACGGTGCACGAGATTCTTGTTTTTCCTTCCTCCATTTACCAGAGCTGCGCACTGTACCGTGACTAAATTTTCGATACATGACAAGGTGTAATATGACCGAATTACTCAATCCACAAAGTTTCACTTTATTTGGAGAGCGCGTTTTCAAAATATCGGAATAAATATTACCCTGCGTTTCTTTATCCTTTCAGTATATATATATATTTCTCAAGATAGATCATAATACAGAAATAATCACAGTTACCTCTTCTTGGGTTATATCTTGTATGGCCGTGTGCTGTCGCCAGTCACCATAGTTATCACATAACGTGATGAGAAACGTATGTCGGCATGACAGTCGGGAGGATGGCACCTTGATCACCACTTCGCACTTCAAAATAAGAGTGTGAAGTTTATATCAGACATAATTGTTATAAACTCAATGTGTTTCAAATCTAAAAATCTGTTCAAATGCTATGTATTGCTTATAAAAGATGTGAAACATAGATTCAATCATATCACGTTCAACGGACTTTGATATGAAATATCATGACGCATAAACTTAAAAGAATATTCTTTCATTCATTTCTTCGATAAATACCTAGCATTTGCATTTCATCTATACCAGAATTATACAACTAAACAATAATTACCATGTCATTAATCAATTTTGAAAATAACGAAAACATAAATATTGACATGCATAAGTATATGGCGAGACTGAAATATATATCGGAATATCGGATATATAGACTCGTGTCATATGTGAAACAGTCGTAAGATAAGTTTCCTTTCTAGTTGCAAACCAACTTACCGTTGCTATATTGCTTATATGAAATAATCATCATGATTTTGAAATACCGTTATCAAATGCAATTAATGAGTGCGCTAGCTGGTGAATATCTTTTTTTAAAATAGGTTTTACTGAAACAGCAAGAAAATATCAAATACCAACATATTTTCAGTTTTCACTAAGTTATTCTGTTAATAACAGTTTTCTTACCAAAGATTCACCACCAGCCATGACGTCCCGTCTATATGTCCGCGCGTGTTTTCGTTTAGAGAGACCGATTTTATAGACCATGCTTATTGGTTCAGTAAAGTCACCGTAAGGAATCAGTCCTTTTCTGCTGGCTTCTAATATTGTATAAATGTCCACGTCTATTCCAGTTCTCATCAGTGTATCAAAAAACTCCAAAATCAAAGCTTCGTCCGCCGCTGACCGGTCCATAGTAAATCTATTAATAACGAAAATGTTTGGGAAACAATGACTGTTTGATTTAGTTTTACTGTAATGGTTATTTGGAAAGCTAGTGCTCTGTATTATTTCTGATGAATAATCATTAAATGCCGCAATTAAATAAAGAAAGGCTGCTGTATCTCAATTTGGTTTCCGAACTACGCATTACACTATTTTTTGCTATTTACTGTTAATAAGAATTTGAACTGAAAAACATACGAGATTTGGATTCTAAGAAATTAGGAGATCAAAATTATTGTTAGTTTATTAGTTACAGAATGATATGTATATTTGCTGCAAAATATAGCAATAAGTTCTTAAGAATTTACATCCTACTTGTTTTGTTTTTATTATCCCCTAAATTATAGGTGCAGCATTTATCACTTTTCCTCTCGCATTATGTTCACAGAAAAAAAAATATTATGGCGCATCAGATGTGTCCCATTTCTTCATCAATAACTCATTATATGAAGGTCAGTGGCAGAATAGGTTCGGTTCAGGGACAGTAAAAGTAATATAGCAAAGTGTAAGAGTCGTTGTATCAGTGCAACATTAAAAAAATTTGTTTCATTAACGCTAAAAGATCGCAAATGTAGACAACAAAAGCGGCCCATATAGGAAGTGCATGAATGACTGCCGCGTATATCCAAACAATATTTACAGAAACGTAAGGATCACAGCGCTGTGTCCTCTTTGATAATGGACTTAACACATAGAATAATGCACGATAGGTATATCACATATACCTGTATTGGACTCCATTGTATGTCTCTATACGTCTACATCTGCGTTTAAGCTTTCGCAATAACAGTTGTAGGACGTCTCTTTCGAACTTTTCATCGTTGTCTCCGATAATTTTCATCACTTTGGACAGCAATTTGCATATGGTTGATTCTCCCTTAATAAAGAGATAAGAATGTAAAACGAAATTAATGTAATGTAGGAGAAGGAATTAACACAAGGAAACAATAAATAATTAGCGTTTATGAAGTCCATATAATACATATCAACGTATAAATATTGGGTCTTTAAAGAATGAGAACTGAATTATTACAAACAAAATAAGAGTGAATCAAAATATGCTACTGAACATACTTTTAATAATTGGCACGTAATGGAGCGGATTTCGAAGATTCCGGCTGACATAGGTAAGAGTATATCCATATTTTATTGCAGGACTTAAATATATTTATGATATCTTTATCATTAGTCGTTACCCAGAACATAGATAAGAATATAACTCAAATACCGACAAACCAGGAACAAGGTCTTCTAATTTGAAGAAGAATATATACGACATCGTTCCTGTTGGAATGTTCGTAAAGAAACGACTAAGCTCCATTAATAATGGTTACCAAACACAGTGGTGAATATCGAAAAAAAATGTTAGTGTAAAGACCAACTGTTTTATTCTTATTACCTCGTGTACAGCACTGCCTTTTATAGGGTCTGAAACGAAAGTATGATAAACTTCACAGTAGTTATGCTATGATATCTGGTACCATTAATGCAGAATGGCTACAACAAACATCACTTTACACGCCAGATTCGTGTTTAAATATTGACAACGATTGTATACTTACTACTTTATAAACGGTCATGTGTTTTGAATTTTTGTTTTTAACAAACTTAATAAAACTGCCTTACCAATATCTAGCAAACAGATTAAAGCCTGCACAGGATTGTTTGTAGTAAATGTGAATTTAAAGAACATTTTAGAAATTTGGACGTTTCCAACTCTTAGGGCACTGCTCCTTGTTAACGTTATTCTAACCTGTTTTGCAATTTCAGCTGAAAAATGAATGCAAATACTCAAATATTTGACAACCATGACCTTGAAAGTGAGGTCAAAACTTTGGCTCAGTTTACCTAAGTAAACATGTATATAACTACATGTAGGTACATAATTCGACAAACCTGTCTTTTTCCTCTTGTTTGCTCCACATATAGTTATCAGTCGTGTGAGTCGATTCCAGAAATGTCGGCTAAGATGCCAATCATATGTTGTCATCCCGTTTTTGATGAGTTTCTTTATGTGTGAAAATCTATTGTCCAGTGAACTTATGAAAACATTCATAAAGAAAATCGTTGAGATTGACGTGTATATTCCTATAATGATGAAAAGACTTAGGACTGCAACTTGAATGTCCTTGCGGAATTTGATCATTCCGATTGTCATCCGGAAAAGTGTGAGGACTCCAAACGGAATGCTTCTGAAATTGCGTTCGGTGTGGCCATACATCAGATAGATCAAACACGCGAAACCAACAATGAGGACTGCCAGGGCTACTGTAAACTGAAAAAGTTCCATCCGAAATGCCAGGATCGCTTTGTTAAGTAGGAAGAGGTGGTAGTTGAATGACAGGTGTTTTAGTAAGTCAATGATAGCGATAAAGGTGACCAAACCCAGAAAAAAGGAGTAGTATTCATCGCAGTGGAAAACATATCCAAAGGACGTGTAGAAGCCTGTCAATAACAAGGTCAAGATCTGGTATCAAGAATATACAGTATTAGCACATTAACAGTTTTGTTTACTTATAGGTACTCATGACATTATCCGATATCAGACACAAGTACTGATAAGATATAATCATACTAAAAGTGAATTATTACACATTACAGTAACCAATAATCATGTCTCTCTGAATTTCGGAAAATTTACAGGATTTTTCATATTATCAGAACAATCAACAAATTATATGTATCGCTATTTCGACAGGCAGCAGCTTATGAAATTCAGGCATGCTGTTGGAGGTATTTTTAACACTAAACACGGATGATTAAGTGCTTTGAATGAGATAATTCTGTTATGGTACAGACGGCTACATATTTATATTTACCTAATAATTCGAATCCGAACATTCGCTATTGAAATTATAATTATAAGTTACATTATGATGATAATTCTATCTCGTTTTGTATTGGTATAATATTGTAGCCTAATTTCTTTCAAGGTTAGTCATCCCCACGACAATATACTACCAAAACATGGAACCCCTCGTTTCATCAACAAATTATCGAGGTTACCTCTAAGTCTATCAGGAAGAAGTCATAATAGACATAAAAGAGGTAAGATTGTCAAAGAGTCTAACTGAATAATCCTGCGCCTCTTATCTATAGAGAAGTCGCCCACAAAATGTATAGTCTTTGTGTTAGATAGTTCAGTGCAACATAATTTCTCTTCCAAAAGTTCAATAATTATCAAAGGTACATAACTTTTACATTTACTACATGGATGCAAAAAATGGCTTACCGATATCCTGGCGTATAGTGTTGAGAACAGCGATTGTGCTAGTGAATCTCATGACTAGGAACACAACAGCGGCAATGGAGGCTCCAAGGTGAAACAAAGCAAATACTTGGCTAACTGTAACGAGGGATTTACCGCCTGTCTTTAACACATTGGCAACGACTAAAACGAACCGCACCAAGATTGTTATTAAGAATATTATCTGCATAAACAGAACGATAAAATCAAATGTAGTCGTATATGGGTAGAGATTGGACGTTGCAACGGCTGTCTCCATGAATATTCCACCAGTACTTGGGAATTCAAACACTATCTGAATTTGAGTAAAAAGCATGTTGTTTCTGTTCACAAAGCATCCCTCTATGAAAAGGACACGGGTTCTTCTGTCAAGCCAAACATCGCTTTGTAATTTTCTCGCAACATCGATCGCTATAGTGGGCACACTATCTAAATCAGCGAGAAAGCCACCGTCACCATATGTGCCAAAATGTCCGTAATACGGAGGGGTTGCATCGGGCTTGTGATGATGGTACTGATATGGACGGATACTGTTATACCATGGATCAGAAATATTTTCTGCGATCCAGCCTAAAACATTTGAATGAAAATTACATAGAACTATGAAATAAATAAAAATGAGAACATGGACATTCAATAATAGGTGCTAAAAAAATCCATCATTCATGAAAATGATGCATTCAGTGTCTGGGGAACCCGTTCTATACCTTATAAATGTAAGCCCTTAGCACCAATGACGAGTCCTAGAAGGACGAAATAGCTGTATGATGCAATTTAATTTATTGATTGTTTCGACTGTATTGCACTCTCAATTATGAAAAGATGCCATTCATTTATGTGTCTTTTGTACAATCTTAAATAAGATTTAGTATCCATACCTTGTCCATAGTTCATTGTGTCTTCGATATCTGTATTGTATTCAGGAATACAAATTATACCATAATTCCTCATCAATGACGGAGCTGAACAGGCACCTTTAAAATAAAAGGTATATTTACTGTTTTCACTTGTATTTAGTTACCTTCACTAATATTTATTTACGTACACATATGCCTAACTAACCTTTGATTTTAGTTAATTTTATTTCTTATGTACGTGTTTCTGCTTGAATCTACATACATTCGCTCTCATTAATCTACTTTCACTCTTTTTTATACTTACCTTCACTCGTATTACTTTTACTTTATTTACTCAACTTCTCCGTGCCTACTGTCTTGTATTTACTTATCTCTGCTCGTATCGACTTACCTTCGCACGTGTTTACTAAACCTCATCTATGCCTACTTGCCTTCTCTCGTATTTACTAAAATTAACCCATGCCTATTCAACTTAACTCTTATTTACTTACCCCTGCTCGTATTTACTTATACTTGCTCGTATTTCTTTATCTTTACTCAATTCTACTTACCTTAGCTCGTATTTACATGATTGTATTTAAAGTCATTTTTTTTTATTTCTATCTGATTATTGTGCATATTATCTAATGACATTGTGTTAACCTAAATTAGTTGACACTCTAGAAAAATGTTAACAATCATGACCACGATTTCTTTCTTTACCAAATTAAAGGTATGCTATCTACGTGGCAGAAGTATGTATCTGTCATCTTTTGCCACGTCCTCGATACTCCAGAGATTGCGATCACTTTCGTCCTCTGCAGTCCGGGAACATTTCCTGGCAAACTTGAGGGAAAAAGCAAAGCGAACTGATTCGTCTACGGCGGGTTTTAGGAGAAAAAAAAACCTGACCATTCACAGACTATTACGCTCATGTCAAAACTACTAAGGGGTGACTCCCAAATTCAAAACCTGTTCCCCATCCGTTATGCGACATCGAGATTAGTTTGATGTATATCAAAGGATCAATTTAACCTTCTTGTCTAATTCACAAGGTGTCGCACATGGGACCTTCAATTTTGCCATAAGAGCGATAGTAAGCGATATCCGGAAAGTATCGAGGATGTACTTGCCGTCTTCTCTTTTCTTCTTAGCTGGAAAAACAATTCATATGAACAGGTATATTTGCATTGTTTTTAACAATCCATAATTACCTGACACCCGAATCTGTCGGAGACGGATGGGACCCATCTTGTAGAAATCTCCTACAAGTCTCAGCTCTTCGAATGAGTAAAACTCCGAAGGGTAAAGACGCTGTATCACAACATTGTGTATGTAATCCCAAACATCTTCCATTTTTCTTACCTGATACACAATAAACAGACGTTCTTACTTATTTTGTTAGTCCAAAAATGTGAGGTTATTGTAACGATATTTTAAAAAAGAGACGCTAGGAAGTTTTACTCGAGCTTTCAAATTCTTGTTTTTAAACAATATTTTATAATGTATAATCGAATTATTTCATAAAAGAACAGGGAGACAAGATTTCAAGGTAATACCATGCCCTCAATTGATTTACCTGTTGCGTAGATTTTAGCATGTTCTTTATATGCATGTTTTGTCCATTTACATCTGAAACCCTTTGTTGTGTACCAATCAGTAAAATTATGCCAACATATATCATCACGAAGACAAATTTTTTCAGTAATCTGTTCAACTTCCTGTCCATACGTAAGGTATAACGACGGTACATCTGGTCTGTAGTTTCTGGTTGATCACATGGACATTTGACTTCTCTTCTAGTTGTACGCTCTATATCAAATGTCAACAGAAGCGAAATTTGAAAAATACAAAACTACAAACAAGCAATACTCAGATGTTAAAAATGTTCATATCGTGGATTGGGGAGGATAACGTTTCGTGAAAGATATTTACTACATGACAACACACTACACTTTGGAGACAGCCAGTATCATGTCGCTCCTCATCCGGATATCAATGCAATTTTAAGGTTAATGGTACAAATGAAATTCATTCGTGAAAAGTACCTTGGCAAGGTGATGGGGCGGCTGGCGGACGGTCTTAGAGTGCTATCACACCTAAATGTCTGAACCTGAACATTGTCGAATAACAGTCCCATTACTTACAACTGGCTAACCAGTCGATTGCATACCAATGGGTGGAGAGCTATTACAATGTTGGGGCAGAATCTACTAATTTGATAACCTCAATACGCCAGACAATAAACGCAAACCAGAAATGTAAGGTGTAAAGCAGAAAAAAACCGGACGAAACAAACAGGATGCTTAGAGAGAAAAGAATGAGATTTCAAGTGTAGTTGTCTGTTGTATACATACGAAGGAACTCATGCTTCAAGTTTAAGACTTTGCTGGACAATGACTTACTCTTGACAGTTCAGATACAGTTGTGTGTTCGGAGGAAATGAAAACATATCTCGGATACTACATATCTTTGTAATTTGGTGCAAACAGTTGGACACTTAACATGTCAGCATCTACGAACCATATATGTTGGTAGAAAGTGGGTCTTACCTTGCCCAAGTGATAGTTGCCGTTTCTTGTCTACTTGAGAGAGTGAAGGAAGGCAGAAATCTCTTCGATTTGTTCTTCCTGAACATAGACAGACTAAAAGTACTGCTAGTACGATTGCCTGAAATGGTTAAAAGAGGATAAATCAATTGCACGTTCATAAAAACGCATACAACGGACTGCGTGAACAACTCATAACTCTGATAGCTGGTTTACGTATGTGGTAACAGATATCTTGTAACTTGATTCAAGATTATGATTGCGTGGTATTTGGTAAACAATATATAAAGACAACGAATTTCATTCAGTCACAGCGTTAAATGCAATAATTGAATTTAATCATACAGTGATTTAAGACATTTGTTTCACTTAGAAATTCAAAAGAAATGAGGGCAGTACTGTTTTCATTACCGAATTCTATATAATGAAAATACCCAGAAAACCGATATGGTGTTATAAGTATGCAATGACGTGATTTGATATAAACGTTTTACAAAAATCGATCTCTACTTACTTTTGTTGGTTCTATCAAAGTAACACTTTCTGTTGTCCCAAGGAAAAATGCGGACATCCACTGGATAGTTAACGACGGTCCCCATTCCAAAGAATACAAAAATGTGAAATACGAGCCACATATGATACATAAAGCCAACACGATGTATCCGAGGAATATTGACCACCAAGGTAGGTTTCCAGTCAACGGCAATTTATCATCGTCATGTAAGATAACGAATGGTTTCTCTCCCTGAATTCTTCTATTGCTGAAAATGTAGGTCATAATTACTGATGGGATAACTGTTATCACACTTGACATCAACCCAGTGTATATCTCCTTATAACCCAGCACAAAATACTCGGTCTTTAGGAGAGGAAGTGTGTCATCAGAAGTATTATAATACATAGCAGAGGCGAACATTGAAAGGAACAAGAGAGATGCTATGCTCCACAGTCTCTGGACTCTTGTAAACCTACTGTAATACGGGCGGAACAAAAGCGAAAACCACAGGTGGTCATCAAAGATGTGTCGAACGCTGACTTCAGAAACATGGCTCCTGCTATCGTTATTCCTTCTAAAACGTAATGTGCGCCATGTCTGACCGGATCCTTTTTTAAGGGAAAGCCAGTTGTTGCATTTCAGCTGAACCCTGAATGTTATAATATCATGAAACAAATTGTTAATTCTCAAAATAAAAAAAAATAGCTAGAAAAAAAAAACAAAAGAATAATATTCCCTGGAGACAACGGAAACGGGGGCTAGTCTTTATTACATAACGCATTCATAATTTAATCAACTATTGAGAAAGTGACATGAACTATTCATGAGTCATAAAAGTATTAGTGTTGTTATTCTATTTTTCCATAGTAAAACTATTGCAACTAGTGTATGAAGCGTATTTTCATTCAGGAAACTTACAATTCAACTGAGAGAGTGTGACACGATTTGAAAGCTTAAGAACTTCAGGGTCAATAGGTTATACTTATAGCGATGCGATCCACCAATATTTCAGTAAATTCTTGACAAGACGATTTAACAATGTAACCTATAGTTTGAAACAAAAAGACAAAATTGTACCAGAACTGGAAGTATATTACAGAATACGTTACAACGGCTAGTCTGTGTACTCACGCTTTTCCTGTCGTTCCATCTATTATGACAACCCTGGACAAGTACAAAGACTGTAATCCATCGTTTCCCAGCCAAATTTGTACAGTTTTGATATTTCCGAGATAAACATCGGATTTCAAATAGAAATGAGACGAGGTTCCCCTTCCGAAATTCTGTAATGATCAATAGGGAAGAAATTCAAAATAGTTTTGGATTTTTGTTTTACATAGATGATGGTGCTATAATTTGTCCTTGTTGAAAAGATATATATTTGAACTTGAGTATAAAAGTCCCTTAAAATAACCTAGTGGAAAGATTTTAATGTTCATGTAGACATAAAAGTACCACAAATAAAAGCATATTCAGTACCTTTCTGTCGTTTACTGCTAACAACCGTGTACCCGTCTCGTCTCTGGTTCCGATGATATTTATGTACACCGAAGACGTAATATGGCTGTTTGATCTTATTCCAGTAGATACACAGATATAATAAGGGAAGGTCGAACTCGCTTTGTTGTCAATAAGGTTGTGATATGTCCACTGTAAACATACAGATGATATCTAACATAAAATGTTTTTCCTCGATGTACCCGAGGGCTGAACATACATGAGTTAAAATACATTTATTCGCGTAATAGATAGTGAACTGAATTTGTATGTACATACCAGAGCAGAGTCGATGTTATCTCGCCTCCGTAGTATCAGGGTGGTGATAACAAGGGCGATAAGTACTACCAACACGGTACACAACACGTATGGCGTATCCATCAACTTCTCAGAAAAATTCAAAAATACAGATTGGAAATCTATCATATCCGGTGGTATCATTTTCACGCTAGCGGTAAAGGTGCCAAAGAAGTAAGACTTCAAAGTGATCTCCGCGTTTCCTCTTCCGACAAGCTACAATAAACATTCCTTATCAATTCCTGTTCATATTCTGCAACAAGATCCTGCTTACGTTTTCAGTATTCAATATCTAAGTTCAGATGACATAAGGTCCCCATTATAAATGGATAAATTCAAAACTTCGATTGGCTCACCAGTTCTGAGACATCAATATATCCCCGTATTAAAATATGTAATAGAAACTATGTGCATTGAAGAAGAAACCAAAATATAGAAAATGCATCCTGAAACTAACGTAACATAACTCAAAAGGAATATCGCATATCAGGTGTCGATGACTAAGCTTATATATACAATATATTCATGGCTTTACCTTAACGTTAGAGGCTGATTTCCATTTGTTTGTTTTCTTGTCTATGACTTGTGGTGATACTTGGTTAATACATATCGTTGGAACGTCCAAATGTTTGCTGATTTTCCCCGCTTGATTAAAGTGAGAAAAACACAATATATGGTTAACTATGAAGAATTCATGATATATTTGATATACTTTGCTAGCCTTGGGTAATATTGGTTTTACATGCACCATTTCATATACACAAATAAATACACTAAGTCAATTAATATGTTCCTATATTAAACAAAATGTTAAGAAATAAAATGTTTCATTATAGAAATAAGTTTATGTTTATCACCAAATTCCGCTCTAATACTTTGTGAAACATTAAGCACGAAAGTACTAATAAAAACACCAATTGCTTTAGTATCATTAAACATCTAAAGGGAAATACTGTATCATTTCACACGTACCAGATATCATTAATAAGAGCATAAAAAGCATAGCTTCTGTTCCTCCCGCCGAAGTTAGGAAATTATTATTTTTGTACAAAATAGATCCGATTGGGGGTTAAAAAGTTTTTTACATAGTTGTGTTTAAAATGTTTACAGCTAGTATTTAATATGCGTAAGTAGATATATTGATAAATACACGAATAAAAATAAAATTAAAAAAATAGTAATCATTAAAGACCTATTGAAACTATCTGTTTTCACTCTTCACAGGTTTACAATTACATTTTTGAACACAGAGCTACCTACCTTGACAATGGGCAATGATGATGACTGGCGTTCGATAAACAGGCAACTGTATAACTCCACCAATAAATGAATACGTGAAATTGTAAGGTCTGTATTTTGTTACTGACAGAAGTCCGTCCGTATGCAGATAGAAATCAAAGTTTTGATCTGTTGGTTTTTGTGTTCCATATTTTCCGTAGATACGACAGGGTCCCATTTTGGACACATCCACAAACAACATGGCTGGGGAACTGTTGAAAAACCCTCCAGGAAATGCTGCCATGTACTGTGTACCGTTCGATAACATATCTATCTGGTTGTCCTTGCTGTTGAGGTTAGCTGACGTTGGAAGTCCCATCAGGAAATGAGTATCTGGCATTTCCTCTCCGTCTTCTTCAAAAACAGCTGTAGTTATAACTGGTACATGAATGTCGGTGTGATCTTGAAGATTAGACTGGCGAAACGGGTTTTCTTTGTACGAAATAACCTGTAGTATATAGACAACAAAGGCGTCACGTTATGAAGTCGTTACAATGATACTTCAGAGATTAAACAGACATCTGTATGAAGACATGTACAAGTGTATAATCGTTTACGAATTTCATTGAAGCTTTTAATCTTGCTTTTGTCGATTTCATGAGACAAAAGAGGAGTGCCAGTTTGGGCCTTCTGGTGGTCATGTCATTACCGCCTGACCTCAAGTTTTTAATAGACAAAAAATAAAAAGTATTCGTCATGGCCACCAGAAGGCCCAAACTGGCACTCCTTCTTTAATGAATTGCAAAGCAGTTCATGTTGAATTTTCTTAAGAATCGACAAAAGTAAGAAACAATGTCTGTGTTTCAATTAAGATGGCTTCTTTTCAATATTTTCAACACATCAAATGCAATTACTTGTGCGACATTTTCAATTTAACGATGATCGAAAGGTACATTAAAATACCAACCAAAAAATTAATTTGAAGTAAATGATTTTGTCACTATATTCAATAATTTATGAAAATTCGCCGATAGCTACGCAGAAGAATATCGTTTATAATGAGTCTTGTGGCAGTCTCTCGCTTCGCTTCAAAGTGGGAAGCAGCCATTTTTAAATATCAGAAGCATATGTATCCATAGCATCAAGAACTTGGTCAAGAAGCAGTTTTGTATGAAAATCGCTGGAGGACTCTCTTGCTTTTGTTTGGAGATTTTCGTTTTCAGGCAGTGGAAATCAAACAATTTTGTAGCAGACGACATTTGCAAGGTCTCACGCAGATATCAAAACATGAAAAACAAATCTTTTCGGCTGGAAATTGCCATAATACCATAGTTTGATTACTCTAATAATCATGAAGTATATCATTTATCTTTATCAATTTATATTATGTAGATATGGAGCAAATTTAAATATTTTTATCTAAAGTTTATCACCAAACATTTCCGAGTAGTCTCTACACTAACAGAATCTGTTAAAGATGAATTCATAGTCTAGATTAATGTTAATCTTGCCAAATTAATGGACAAATAAAACAGGCTAAATTTGGTATTTTCATCGAGTTCGACTTGAGTAGAAACTGAAATTTGTGTAAGAGTGTTGTCGCTTGATGAATCAAGACGTTATCTTTTAATAATATGATTTAAGTTATCGCATCATATGAATAGTATTACAAAAGTGTGTCATAGTGTGATATTGATGAAATAATACAGAACTTGTGATGAAGTTTTATTTCTGTCTGTGTAAATACATTATATAGCTATTAGAATTTTAGTCAAATAGTTTTTTTTTTTTCATCTATAAAATTGCGAAATGTCAGAAATTATTACAATAGCTTATCATGGATTGATGAAAATGCATCGTTATGATACCAACCATGACCAGAACCTTCCGACTGGACAGCATACGTCTCGAGGGATACACATTTTGCACGATAACCCTGCCATACGTTGTTGTGTACTCGTCTTGAAGTGCACCCCAATCTGTCACAGTTATTGACACAGATATCCCTTTGTCTTCAAACTGTACATGAGTATTTTGAAGTCTCAAATACAGTTTTGTGCGTCTGACAAGAGTGTCCTGAAGATCTAGAAGTTCGACCTGAAAATACAAACCATCTGATAATGAACTGAATTACTTAGAAAACTTGTAAACTTTCACTGTCAGTCTACAAAATCTATGTATATTTACGATTAATCATTACTTGTATAATAGAATATATATTCTTACTGGGGTACATTAGAAGAAAACGTCGATCGGTAACCGCTGAAAAGTCAAATATACATGTTTATCTACATAAAATCATAGAGGTCTTCACTATTACAATAAATATATGACATCAAAGTATCACTAGAATTCTATTGTCCTTTTCATGTTTCTTACCAGTGGAAGAGAATGGCGGCATCCAGTGATGTTGGTAGCAAAATCATAGACGCCGTTCATAATACGAAGATGTGCTGTAAAATTGTCAATATTACATGTATATTCATAGCCAATTTGGTTCCTCTTCAACTACAATACTAAGTAAGTGACAGCATATAATCTAACTAAGTTTGACAGGTCAAAATTAATGACTTAATGTCGTAGATATCTGCATGAAATAAAAATTGCAAGAAAACATATAATGACAATACTGTTGTTAAATATACACACTTTCATCATGTTTTGTGAGTAATTGTGTGACTAATCTAGTTATTTGACAAGCTTCCATAGAATGTCAGGTATGAAATACATCACTACATATAACCATTTATGGTATGTCAATTCATGTTTTCATCAAATATTAACAAAACCATCTTACATGAGCTAGCATCCATACCTTTAGTTAACAACTGTATAACCAACACAAATGCCATGAACATGTGTAAGGACCTCCATCGAATATTTGAATGCCCTCTGCATATTCAAAATGAATACATTTCTATGACCTAAATATCAACAAAAATAATCATACGGCCTCCCTACATATCACAAATCATTGTACGGCCACCATATGGTACAACCTCCATACAAATAGCCATCTTCGGTACGCCTGCCATACATACAGACATTTATAAACATACATATGATCAATTATTTTGCAATTTCCATACATAAGGCTAATTATTGTACGGTTTCTAAACATCGGACCAATAATTGAACAGTCTCAATTCATGTAGTCAGTAATTGTACGGACGCCATATGTACATGAAATACTAATGTAATTTTTATCAGAGCACTAAGAGTTATGTGTTAAAATAAGAACTAATTATGTTTTTAAGTCTTTATCTACCAATATTATGCAAACATTATAACTACAGGCAACGACCACTATCACATTCAACACAGTGGAATTTTTTAGTTACAATACACGCAAATAACACTTTAAATTCACACGCAATAACGATACTTCCCTACATAGATCTACTGACAGAATGATTCGATTTATACATTACCAACAACCAGTTTAAATGACATACTTGTACTTATATCTACCAATCCTGGCATAGTCACTATACCTTTATCTACCAATCCTGACCTAGTAACTATACTTATATCTACCAATCCTGACATAGTTACTATACTTATATCTACCAATCCTGACATAGTTACTATACTTATATATACAAATCCTGACATAGTCACTATACTTATATCTACCAATCCTGACATAGTTACTATACGTATATCTACCAATCCTGACATAGTTACTATACTTATATCTACCAATCCTTACATAGTTACTATACTTATATATATCAATCCTGACATAGCCACTATACTTATATCTACCAATCCTGACCTAGTCACTGTACGTATATCTACCAATCCTGACATAGTTACTATACTTATATCTACCAATCCTGACATAGTTACTATACTTATATCTACCAATCCTGACATAGTTACTATACTTATATCTACCAATCTGACATAGTTACTATACTTATATCTACCAATCCTGACATAGTTACTATACTTATATCTACCAATCCTGATATAGTCACTATACGTTTATCTACCAATCCCGACATAGTCACTATACTTATATCTACAAGTCCTGACCTAGGCACTACACTCATGAATACCAATCCTGACCTAGCCACTATACTCATGAATACCAATCCTGACCTAGTCACTATACTCATATCTACCAATCTTGACTTAGTCACTACACTTAAATCTACTATACATGTATCGAACAAACTTGCCATAATCACTATACTTATATCTACCAAATCCTAACATAGACACTATACTAATATATATATAAATTCTGACATAGTCACCATACATATATCTACCAATTTTCACACAGTCACAATACTTATATCTATCAATTCTGACATAGTCACTATACTTATATCTACCGATCCTGATCTAGTCAATACATTTAAATCTACAACTCCTGACAAAGTCGCTACACTCATATCTAGCAATCCTGACATAGTTACTATACTTATATCTACCAATCCTGACATAGACACTATACCCATGTATACCAATCCTTAGATAGTCACTATACTTATATCTACCAATCCTGACATAGTCACTATACTTATATCTACCAATCCTGATATAGTTACTATACTTATATCTACCAATCCTGACATAGTTACTATACTTATATCTACCAATCCTGACATAGTCACTATACGTATATCTACCAATCCTGACATGGTCACCATATTTATATCTACCAATCCTGATATAGTTACTATACTTATATCTACCAATCCTGACATAGTTACTATACTTATATCTACCAATCCTGACATAGTCACTATACGTATATCTACCAATCCTGACATAGTCACTATGCTTATATCTAGCAATCCTGACATAGTTACTATACTTATATCTACCAATCCTGACATGGTCACCATATTTATATCTACCAATTCTGACATAGTTACTATGCTTATATCTACCAATCCTGACATGGTCACCATATTTATATCTACCAATTCTGACATAGTTACTATGCTTATATCTACCAATCCTGACATAGTTATTATACTTATATCTACCAATCCTGACATGGTCACCATATTTATATCTACCAATCCTGATATAGTTACTATACTTATATCTACCAATCCTGACATAGTTACTATACTTATATCTACCAATCCTGACATAGTCACTATACGTATATCTACCAATCCTGACATAGTCACTATGCTTATAACTACCAATCCTGACCTAGTCACTATACTTATATCTACCAATCCTGACATGGTCACCATATTTATATCTACCAATCCTGACCTAGTCACTATGCTTATATATACCAATCCTGACATAGTCACTATACGTATATCTACCAATCCTGACATAGGTACTATGCTTATATATACCAATCCTGACATAGTTACTATACTTATATCTACCCATCCTGACATAGTCACTATGCTTTTATCTACCAATCCTGACATAGTCATTATACGTATTTCTACCAATCATGATATAGTCACTATACTCATGTATACCAATCCTGATATAGTCACTATGCTTATATCTACTAATCTTCACCATTATACTTACAATCAAGAGTTGATTTGATGTCGAGTTCGGCTGTAGATAGTGTCGCCATCCTCTGTGTGATGTTATTTTCAACCTGGCAAATCTGCCGCTACAAGTTCAAGTATTTAGTTTTAATAATACGTGCAATCTTTCATCATAAACTAAGGAAACATCTTATGTATGACGCACAATTCAAAATAATATCTAAAGCAAATACAGGAACTTCACTACATTATTAAATGTCTGTCCACACAAGGTATGATAACGCTGCTAAAATAATTGTCAGATTTGTATTATTTTATTTTGAGAACGAACTCATACAGACCCAATTAGAGCTGAATAACACCATTATGTTGACTGAAATTTGATTCAGACTCATATCCGATGAAACTTGGACAAAATATGAAAAAAGGAAACTTTACATGCGGATTCTTGAAAAGTACAAGATATGGTGTGCCGTAAGGGTTAGCCACTTCCAAATTTGTTCAAAAATGTCAAAAATTAGATGGGAAATAATTAAACTTTAAGTTAAATGATTTTCGTAATTTGCAATAGTGAATATGTTTAAAAGTACATGTGTGTGATCTGTCATTTATCCTTTCTTTTATTATTCATTCATATATTTATTCTGACGGTGGCCAATTTATCAAAATATGTCTGGATATTGTTCGATAAGATAACATTTTAAATAACATTCATGATATTTTTCGATGCTTGACACATTACTTTCGAAACAAAACAAAAAATATTTTACCAGATTGGAACACATCAGGTCTGGATGATTCAAAACGAGGTCAAGTAGTTGTTCGCTGAACTCTATCAACTGGCTCATATTTGCTGTGTTCATCTGTCCAATGTTTCCAGAAAGATTCTGCAAAGCGGCTCCTAAAACTTGACGAAATAGATATCACGACCTTTAAAGTGTACCCTGAGAGGTCAGCTATGTTGACCTTGAAAAATAGTTCTGCACATAAAATACACTATGCCGAAAACGCGAATGCCGTGGAATGTTGCGACTTTTCTGAAAAACACACCTTTGGCTGAGAGGCGTTGACCTCGTTTTCGGGCACCCAAATCTGTGGCGTCATAAGTTCAACGCTTTTGTTGATGCAGCCATATTGTCTTTACTGTGCTACATGTGATTGTGATCTATTTTGGGATTTTCCGTGGTAATTTCTTTGTTTATTTACGTGAAAGTACATCTTCGCAATATCTAAGGTAGTGAATGAGGGGTAGGTGAATTAGCGCTTAAATCCGCTAAAATGGCTTCCTATCGAGGAGGGAAGCGGTGTGTATGGTTGTCCTAACACTAATACGGATGGGGTGTCGATGCATGAAAAAGTATATTTGTTAGGTTGATATTTTGTTATTAATTCTACAACTAAACATTTTAAATTGATAGGCTAGCCTATGACTTGGGCGGTCATAGGAATATTATTCCTTCGTAATCGTGAACGCCTAATACTCGGAGAAGGCCTAGTCGTGAATGGGTCACGGGAATTTTCACCCCGAGAATTTTCATACTATTATTATATAGTATAGAATAGAATTATTAGAATTTATAGAATAGGTTATGTGTGTATGTTGTTTGTATAAGGTGTATTTGGGTTTTAGATCTTCCAGCAGACGTTGTTGTTCAGTTATTAATTTTGCGATCGTAAAAATAACAATAAGATCACCAATCTTGATTTGAAAACACAGTTCACAGTGTAGAGATGTCATCTAAACTCATAATCACACCTGTGCCAGGATAGGTAATTAGCACCTCTGTGGCTGGAAAAAAACAATTGTGACACCTGTGAGGGTGTTATAATTGGTTGTTGACACCCTATCTATATATATCCATAGTGCTACGAAAATTCCCTGGAAAAAAAATTCCCCTCGGACGAAACTTCTTCGGTAAGAAAATTCCCGACACCTCGTGAATGTATGCATAGTCTTGCACAAACGCGATTTCCCAACGTCAGAAATTGTTGATCGAGACTTGAAGATAGTAAAATTAGTCCAAAACCACACCCAATTTTATTTTGTTTCTTTGAAACGACGATTCACTGTTCGACTACTTTCACGACTACTGGTGAGACCCAGTGAAGTACGTGCCAATCTATGTTGCCCAAGCGATCGTTACTTTTCGAAGGGTCATTTTCCTCCTCACTGGATACATCGTCTTGTAATTCCAGTTCAAATCGGTAGGGCTGGATTCCCTCTTCAGACATATCATTCACACCATAATCAGACTCCTCAAAACTCATGCTCAAATCGCTCTCAGTTGCGGTGTCATCGTCACTGTCAGTCATGTTGACTGCCATTTCTGTTGAACTTATGACGTCACGAGTAGAAGAGCCTCGATTCCGCGGAAATGAAGATTCGGCTGATTAGGTCTGGGCGGACAGGTGAAAATCGACAATTTTGAGCTTTAATAACTCGACACTGGGGCGACGGATTTTGACGGGGTTTTCATTATTATTATTTTTACGGCATTCTTAACATTATATCTAAATATAAAATTACTCTCAGGGTACACTTTAACGCAACAAAACTAAGGATCCTTTCCATACAGACACGTTAATACCACTAATAAGTTCGATTCCGGAAACTCTCACCGTACAGATACGCAATGCACCAATATATATGATATGTCAAATTTTGGAGACACATGCATGTGCGATTGAGGATAGATACTGTGATGATAGAAATGTATTCTCTGTTATTTTGTAATTCATTGTCTGTGTCTGATATTTCTCTGGTGTCGAGCTATACTTAAGAGTGTATTACAGCGCACTTACCTTCATAGTGCTTTTGACACTTTACGCTATAAAACTGAATTAAGCAAACAAGAAGCGCTAATTTTGACGTAGACATTTCTGTATCGTAGGCGAAAGTATATAGAATATTAACTCCTGTGGTCCAAAACACCAGAAACTTGTCTTATGCACAATGAGGATGGTAACATATGGGACCTACGCACTTGAGAGGAAGGCATTTTATCATACTAACTACCTGACGTCGGCGTGACGGCTACGGTGCCTGTAGAGGATACGCCTGAAAGCATCTGAGATGTCGACGTTATCGGCAATGTAGTTTGGTGCATGATACTCACAGAATCTGGAGGCAGGGTTGTTTCTATCACAGGGAGTTGTTGTGGACTACTTGAGCATAATTCTGGGTCAAGAAATGAAACATAAACGATGGGGTCGGTGAGTATAAATGGTATATAATAAATCAAAAGATAATTAAAAATTGTGTATAATATATACAGGAGGTAAGGAGAAATTGCGCATAACGTATACAAGAGGTAAGTAGAAATGGTGTATAATATATGCAGGAGGCAAGTAAAAATTGTGTAAATGTATACAGTAGGTAAAGGTGAAATAGGGTATAACATATACAGTAGATAAGTAGAAATGGTGTATAATATATACAGGACGTAAGAAGAAATGGTGTAAAATGTATATAAATGGTGTATGTATACAGGATGTAAATAGAAATGGTGTATATACAGGAATAAGTAGAAATTGTGTATAATATATACAGGACGTAAGAAGAAATGGTGTAAAATGTATACAGGACGTAAGAAGAAATGGTGTAAAATGTATACAGGATGTAAGTAGAAATGGTGTAAAATGTATACAGGACGTAAGTAGAAATGGTGTAAAATGTATACAGGAGGTAAGTAGGAATGGTGTATAATATATACAGGAGGTAAGTAGGAATGGTGTATAATATATACAGGAGGTAAGTAGGAATGGTGTATAATATATATATATATATAGGAGGTAAGTAGGAAATGGTGTATAATATATACAGGAGGTAAGTAGGAATGGTGTATAATATATACAGGAGGTAAGTAGGAATGGTGTATAATATATACAGGATGTAAGTAGAAATGGTGTATAATATATACAGGAGGTAAGTAGAAATGGTGTATAATATATACAGGAGGTAAGTAGAAATGTAGTATAGTGTAGTGACATATTACAGGAACAAATTCATTATGTTGTATTCCTCTGGAATATCACAATGATGCAAATCGGTTTTGTCTGGTATATCGTTATTAAGGAATTTGTATACACGTATTTAGAAGTTCACTTGGTAGTTTTATCAGTTGAAAACTACTGCAGTTTGCGTCTATCGATTTCTGCACTTATACGGAATAGACCGAGCATAATTTCCGCAATATCAGAATGAGTGCGGGTAGGGAAATCTTGAACGTTTGTCACTATCACTTGGTCGAATACTGTTCCATGTTTCACATCCGTACAATATAAATTCTCTATCAGTAATAACCAGTTATTTTATCAAGCTTCTCTATTAGTGACATCAAATTTGTGAACTTTCTCTATTAGCAATATCAACTTTGTCAGCTTTCTCTATTAGCAATATCAACTTCGTCAGCTTTCTCTTTTAGTAATATCAACTTTGTCAGCTTTCTCTTTTAGCGATATCAGCTTTGTCAGCTTTCTCTTTTTATGAGAACAACTTTGTATTAGTGATAACAACTTTGTGAGCTTTCTCTTTTAACGATAACAACTTTGTAAGCTTTCTCTATTAGTAACATCAACGTTATAAGCTTTCTCTTTTAGTGATAACAACTTTGTAAGCTTTCTCTAATAGTGATTACCCAATGAATCGATGGGATGGCATTTCAACGCGACCATCACTGTTCTATATATACAAAATGTACTTTGATAGCGGTATCTAATACAGAAACCTTATCGTACCTGAGACATGGCTAGTATACACGTCTTCGAGGTTGCTGATACTTGCAGAAACAGCCCCTGGAATCTCGGTTCTCAACATATCTGTGGAGAGTTATAAAGTTAACTATCGGTCTGCAGTTAACATAGGCTGAATTTTTGACATATCCTTTTCAACAAAAGATTCACTCTTACTTGAACTTTAACTGATAAGCGCTCGAAAACATCGAGGGTTTTAAGAATCACCAACCACATCAATATCCCCTCCCCACCCACATTAACACCCCCTTCACAAACACCCAACATCAGCACTCCATCCACACCCACCACAACAACTGCCCTGCCCTCAAAACACACAAACAAACAAACAAACAAACAAACAAACAAACAACAAACATACAAACAAACAAACACACACACACATACACACCCTCAACACCCACTCACATCAACGCTCTTTCCACACACCACCCACACTAACACCCTCTACACTCTCCGGCAACATCTCCTTCACAACCAAACCTCACACACACAAAGTTATTAATATGATTGTATGGTGACAGCACTGATGGATAGACACAAAATCACTGTTTTGTAATTAGTATGTATGAATACTTACCTCTTATGTAAAGGGTACCCTTCATATATAACCTTCCAGAATATGAAGTAAAATAACTACATCTACTGAATATATAACCTATCCCAACAAATCTTTCATGGTAAGCTAAATCATTAGCACAATCAAATAATCCTGGTGCCCTGTAAAATACATTGCCCATTGAAACGTCCATTAAAGTAGCAGCACTGGTAAAACATCGGCCGAACTCTGAAAAAAACATGAAATATTGTTAGTTTTAATATTCCAGTAAGAAATTAATAATCTTTAAGTGTAGACTATTTATCTTACACTTACATTCATAAACACACAGTTATTACATTCCCGGACTTTATGTATTTAGTGTCAGTATATAGTCTTTAATTTTTTACTTGTACGATTATTTACAATACTGAGCTATATAATAGCAATTTAATTCATAAACCATTACGGTAGGGCCTTAAATATGCAGCTGTGGATTTTGCGGACGGTAGATCAAATACAAAATTACCAAACAAAAACATTAAGATGTATTGATGATATCTTGTCTTTGAATATTGACCACGTCAGTCATATATACCCATCAGAATTGGAAATCATAGACACGACGGACTCTTCTACATTAGCAGGTTATCTCGATCTTTTCCTACAACGAATCCAACATGGGCAGCTTCCCACCAAGCTTTATGATAAACTTGATGTTTTCAACATCCATATCCCGTTGATTTGATATTAAATTTTCATTCATGTTCCCTTTATTGCAATTCATTTTTGTCAACTGACTGACAAACTCACAACGGGGTTTCAAAGGATGCAGGTTGATGAAAATTACGGGGAAGTTTCACGGTCGTCATATATGCTTATAGTTGGTCCCATTAGTGTATATGTTGTTCTCATTTGAGAACATGACATTGCTTATTTGGAGTGACCAAAGTTTGGATGGTGGGTTTGTCGATGAAACAGAAGACGCAAACTCTTCAGAAACACCTTGTCTTATTTTCCTCGTACTTTTTCAGAAATCTCCATTTGAATTTTTTTTGTTCATAGTTTCCCCTAGTTTTATTGAATTTGAGCTTGGGTTATAATCATGTTGACATGTTGGAGAGTCTTACTGCAGGAGGAAACCGTAGTATCTGGTGAAAATCCACATGATCGGGCAATTAACCCTTGCGCCTTTTCACGTCCGCTCGGAAAATCACGCCGTGATCGTCTAGGTAAAAGGGGGAGTGGATTATCACTGCGCCATCAAACCAATCATTGGTGAGAGCTACCTATTATTTTCAAAGTCCAATGAATTAAATATGCCTTGCTACTTCTATACTTCTAGAATGAATGGGAAATCGTATGCATATATAGCTACAAATAAAGACATAGAGTTGTTTAAGCCAAGTGTGATTTTCAGTTTCACAGTTGTAAAATAAGGTTCCGCTAAGTAATGCTATGTTGACGAAGCAATAACTGGCTTATTAGCAGTAGAGTTTTATGGTGTTAGCTGAGAGGCAGCGACCTTGCCATATGTATGATTTAAAAGAGAACCTGGAATGCATGACATTACAAGGGATATACCAGCATGCCTGCTCCCCTTTTAAAGGGAGCGACCTCGACAAATGTGTGATGCAACAGAGGGGAGGGTGTGCATCGTATTTGTGGAGTGATGAAGACTAGTCAGAACAGGTAGATTTCCCACCTACCCCGTCCCCCATTTCTTTATCTATTTGCAAGAGTGGACACGTCCCAAGTTAGGTTAGAAATAACCGTGTACCGCGACTATGTACTTTTATTTAGAGAAAAACTAAACTACTTCATTCGTTTGGTGATAAGACACAACAGCTAAAAGTGGTAACAGATCGTTCTTAAAATAAACAAGTCATAACACGTAAGGTCTTACCTCCCTTTTTTCAGGCAAGTTTAGACATATCCACATATCTCAAATGGCTCAAGAGATCATCAACTGCATGGTTAAGGAAGACCCAGCTCTGACTTTTTTTTAGCATTTTTCAGATTGGTCATGTCAATAGAATAGAAGTTTTTATAATACAACCAGTAGAAGATAAGAGTGTGACGTTTCGATGACTACATGGTCACCTTAATCAGACAAAGGACCAGCGTGGAGCGTACTAGCATTTACGTACTTAGTGTACGAGTTGGTAAGGAATCGACCAACTTTTTCGGCTGTACTATAATCCTATGAGCACTGAGGTCGAAAATAGTGTTACGAGATGGTAAACAGATTATAGACCAAAATAAATACACAATGTGGTAACAATGTACTGTAGTCAATTCGGTGACGCTTTGTTTAACACTTGGTGATAAATGTGCGAGAGTATGTGGCCCCCTCGTCCCTGTTTAGGAATGGCCCGCTGCGGCAAATCCAGATCGGTATCTTAACTAGTAAGAATAATGTTGACGAGTTACTTCCCTTGTGTAATATAATGTATTGAATCATGTTTGTACAAGTAAAATTGAGTTTATCATACTTTAGTCTTATTTGCATTTTTGCACAACAGCCGCTTAAACTAGACATGTCTGCCTGATTTATGTAATTACAAAATATAACCTCGACTAAGCGGTTTTCTACTAATAAGACAGTTCAATATTCTCGAAACCCTTCCCTATTCATAGCATATAAAAGCGTTCAAAACCCTATGTAAAATAAATTTGCATTTATAAAAACTTTGAAAAATAATTTTCCATGCATTAAAGTATCAAAACTTCAGTTTTATAGATAAAATTTCATTTGTACATAACATGTAAATTACAAGTAAAACTATTTGAAAAATATAGGCAAAAGTATAATCATATGGTGATAATAATGAAAAAATCGAGACACTCACTTTCACTTATTGAATTGCCTTACCCTCTAACTTCCAGTGCCTTTTTGGGTAGCCACTAGCAAGACCATGTTAAATAATTCCATCTTTTCTGTTGACTAAAATGTTTACAAGAAGTGTATGATTAATAGATTTAGAGTTAGGTTTATGAGAGTGGTGACGGGTATTAGGTTTTCAATTATTTCATTGATCGCAAACAGTTTTAAAACGGCCATCTAATTATTACAGAAGTGTTTTGGTGAGTAAATATGTTAGTATGTTAAAAAGGAATGAAAATTATTATCATCAAAATAAAGGTCATCTATAAATACAGTAATAAAATAAGCATAGAAAATATTGATGTAATGATTCAACACTTGAAGTCATATGTGAATAGTTTTCACTATATGATTTTTCTTAAGAGCTTTCAGCTAAATGAGTACAGACTTCTCCTAGCGTATTATGTATATCAGAAACCTTACAGATCTAATGATGCTTTATAAAACCAAAATTCTTGTGTTTTCCATAAAAGATATTACATAGTCATTTTGCTATTTTGTATGCTAACAAATTAAAAAAAGTTTCCAACCTCAAAAGGAAAGTTGTATCATTTCTATTGATTTAAGAACACTTTTCAGTGGAGAAATAAATAGATGATATTTAATAGTGTCTCCAGTGATAACAAATATATTTCATAAATGTGTCTAATATCTAAATATCTTTCACGAGTGCGCAGTGTTAGACACACGAGTGAAACATGATTGTTGTTACTGAAAACTGATTGATTGACAGTTTTTCCGTCTCCGTGACACGTGACTAGCGTGTTTAGAACAGCTATAAAACATAGAAGCTGACTAGGCTTCTCGTGGACACCTCTAGCTCATAATATTTCGCAGTACGCGACAACATTTCAATGTCTACCTGTTCTGATTAGTCTTAATCCCTCCACAAATCCCTTACATACCCTCACAACTGTTGTATATACATAGATCGTCCCCCCACTGAAAAGAAAAGAAAAAGGGAATCTGACACTACTACCCTTATTGATTTGAAATCAAATTCAATTTTCATTACTTGCAGAAAATTCCAAGCTATGTCCGATATTAATTTAATAGATAAAACAAAGCATACGAGCTCTTTCATGCAATGGTTTTGTAACTGAATTACTTTTAGCATTGATAAAAATAAGAAGTCATTCTTTTGTTTGCTACATTGTTTTTTGATGAATTAACACAGAAATAAGGTAGACAATGTGATAAATAGTATGAACGTCTGTTTCATGACCATAAGGTACAACCTTAACCTAAAACACTTTTTTTTAATGAAAGCATTCTTGACAATTAATGGTTCTGTCAGAGTAATTTCCAAATAGCAGCCGCTGAATCCAAATTATTTGATGGTAATGACATTGCACAAAATGAGACTAATGAGATTTCCGGATTTACTCCTAAAGCATACCAAGTATTATAAGCTTACATTGTAATACTATCATCTCGCTCATCCTTGCCCGACAGCTGATTTCATATAACCTATTTCTTCCGCGTTTCATTACCCTCCTTTTGTACGTCCAGCATTGTCGTTAGAAAGTAAACATATGATTCCATATATCGTTCTTAATAAATAAAAAAGAAAAACAAATGAAATTCAACCAATGCTGCCATATGATACACAAATGACATTGAATCGTTCGAAATGCTTTACCATAAGATGGTTCTTGGCACACAAATGGTAGTGATGTTGTGCACGAGTCTGCCTGAAACGTGTTGCTGTTTGCTAACAGAAAGCATGCTTCGTCGGTTGTCTGATTGGTGTCTATAAAGCTGGTATTAACATCCTTACAGACATCCTGCCAAATGGCTTTCCCGCCACTTGATTGATATGCACCCAGCCAAACGGAACTAGAAAAGCAAAAAAAATTACAATAGATATAACATTGTAACTAACTGTTATCTTTTAAACGAACGCTTAGTTAGATTTTCTTTCTTGTGTTAATTGTAATCAAGTCGGTGTTTTGTGTCTTGCTCTATTCATGTGCCTTTTCCTAAGGACAGATCACCTCAAAAATTGACTGAGAAACTGCTGTCTCTCTTTTGTTCCTACTTTTCTGGTTGAAAAAATATACATTTAAATAACTAAAATACATTTCTGAAATTCAGTTTGGTAGTCTGCATGCCACGTTTTACTTCATTTTAAGAGTGAGGCGGTTCTTAATATATACATCAGTTTGACGTCCTTTTGAAATTGTCAGATATATAAAAGTTGCAAATGAATCGATTGGCTAGTGCAACTCTCTTGGTATATTTTGTCATTGCTTTCAATATTTGTTTTGTGTCAATCGCCCGATATGTTCAAAACTTAAGGTCCTCAGCTCCGTTGGCCAGCCCTAGAAGGACCAGATATATGACGCAGCTTTTTTTCATTAATTTGCTCTGGTTTATTTAATTCAAAATTAGCATTGGCAGCCTGAGTGTCTCTTTGTACAATCTTTATGAAGGTTATATATCAGAATATGAACAACACGATTTTGTTTTCATTAAAAAATACCTTGGCGGGCTAGGAAACAGGATTGGTAGACTGCTTATCATCAAGTTGTAGAGGTAACTATACTGTGAATATGTCGTTATCTGAGCTAGAGTCATATTGTCCTGCTCACAGATCGCTTTGGCGTCAAACCAGGACTTAGATAGCTTATAAAACTTGTACATGCACCATTCGTAATCTAAAATCAAAAAAGAAAAAAATACATCTTTACTTTGAGCTGGTTGTATACAATAGAACTATGCTTTAACGTTGACAGAATTGTCGAAACGTTTAATGGATAAGATAATCAGGTTTTAGCAACAGTTTTAAGACTAAAATAAATAATTTGATTAAAAATTATGAAGATATTTGAAACCACCAGTTAGTTATATAACCCTTTTTATGACAACCAGATATATAAACGATCCAAAGCAAGTTTCATATTTTTCAATTCAGATAAAAGAAGAATTTTCATCTAACGAGTGAAAAAGACCCAGAAAATGACGGGTTTCAAACCCTTATCATTATGCTTTTTTTTCTTATCAAATGTCATATTTGTGAGTATAAACAGAATTGATAAGACTGATCATGTTAGGCTATTTTGATATTTTCCTTTTACAAATTTCTCTTTAGTGACGTTATAATGATCCATATGTCGCCAGGAAGTTTGGACGTCATAATAGATCTAATGGGAATATTGAACCGGTCAAAACTACGCTAGGTCAAATTACACATGTGTAATGACAAACATTTATGTAGCGTAAACTTGATGTTACAAGGTGGCTATGTGATAGAGATATTCACTTGATTTCTTACCTACACACCTATTGTAGTTTGCATCGTATACGCTATAAGGACCACAGTCGGTGCCTGCAAAACATTAGAAAGTACCGTTCTGAATAACAAATAAAGATCTGAGTAAATACGTAGCTCAGAAATTATTATTTCAATGTCTGACACGTTTTACTGCAGGCGTTGCATTACTGGTACAAGTCATACGTAACATACTTACCAAAATCAGTACACAAAAGTAATTTCCTTCTGTTTTTACTTATTGGGTGACCTCTGACCTATGTCTTGTCTGTTTGAATGATTTGGTTCTTGTTTCTTTCGGGGAAAGTTCCCCGATAAAATACTACGTTAGTTACTGAGGGTCTGGAAATAATTGTTTCATAAATTGTTCTTCTTTCAAATGTTCTTGAAGACATCTTCAAGTGGTTCAAGGTCATTCAGTTCAGAATGCAAGTGGCAAACTAGCATGACGAAGGTCCTATAGGTTATAGGAATGAAGTGATTTAAAATTTTGTACTCGATAACCTCCTCAGTGGGTCGAAGTCTTTTATTAAAACAACTGCACATAAAAAACTAGAAATCCCTGATGATACATGAGTTGTTTGAAGGAGTTGATAAGAGGTATAACTTTAAAACCCCATGCCCTAGCATGTTGCAGTCGTGATAACATGTCCCTTAGCCAATTACTTGCTGCGGAGAAGACGCTGATGACAAATCCGGATGGACGAAGGACGAAAGGACGGACGACGCATAAAAGCTTCAGCTAACATACACCAATGGTTGTTAAGGTAAACAATTATTAAAAAAATATCGTATATCATTACAGTAATGATCATCCAAATGTTCGTAAGCTGATACGAGGTCTGATTTTTTTCAGAGAGAAATGAAGTTATAAAAGTGTGATGTTTAAATTTCCTAGCATTATGAATTAAACAGTTTGAAAAAAATATCTTCATCGTCTCCCTGAGTTATACAGAAATTATCGCTTAGTGAATATGTGAAAACCACACGTCACATGCCAGTTGGGAATATCGCCACAATTAGTTAACGGGAAAGGTTTCCATAGATATATACGTACTTGGTGATTTAGCGATGAAAAATCCATTCTTTATGAGAAAGATGAAGACAATCAAAGGTATTCTCCTTGCTGGTGCGAGGTACATCTCGAGAAAATAAATAAGTAAACAAATAAACAACATGAAGATATAACACACCAATTATATGTTGCAATATGTATACATCTTGCTATTTTCGTTATAAACTACACCACAGGAGTTCCTATTAAATGTATCAGGTGATATATTCATAATCATATATGTAACTAAAATTCCTTGATTTACCTTTCTGTCCAATATATTTAAGGTTATAGGATAAAAGCACTTACTAATTAAAATATGCAATGTAACTTTCTTCTTTTTCCGTTAGAATTTATGTAGAAGAGGTGCGTTTACGGTATGACTGCCCTGTTGTTTTCATATAATATTCTGAGTTTTTTGTGTGTTGTATCTTCATTTAAATGATGCATTTTTGTCGGTTTAAATACACGTTCTCGTTTTTTGTTAAATGTATGGTCAACCAATGTTTTACAAAAGACAATAACAAGGATATGTAACGAACTTTGTTAAGGAGTGAATGTGGTGTGACGGAAAAGTTTTCTTATATCAGTAGTCACTGAACAATCAACCTGAAATTGTTTCGTGAATGAGAATAGTATACTGGATAGTGAAGTGTTTGCAGAAAAGTGAAACGAAATTGAAAACCATAAAACAAACTAATTTCTGTAATCCTGGTAAAATACTAACCGGAATATACCACTCGGATAGAGAGAACTTCTCTTTAGCTCGATTGGGAAGTATGTAACCCTGGTAAAATACTTGTCTGCTAGGGGGAACTCTTTCGCTCGATTGGTTGAGCGTCAGACTAGTAAGCCAGGGGTCCCGGGATCAATTCCTATTGGAGGCATGGAAATGAATAATGACCTCTGTTACACTTCATTAGCGAAAACATCAAGATCCAGTTTTAAATTTAAATACAAGGGGTTACTATACTCATACAAGAATGAAAACTGTATATGCAGCAATTCAAACCCTGACTATAAAGATACACTAGTATGTAAGACATGTGTCACTGTGTCCTTGACTATAAAGATACACTAGTATGTAAGACATGTGTCATTGTGTCCTTGACTATAAAGACACACTAGTATGTAAGACATGTGTCACTGTGTCCTTGACTATAAAGATACACTGGTATGTAAGACATGTGTCATTGTGTCCCTGACTATAAAGAAACACTAGTATGTAAGACATGTGTCATTGTGTCCTTGACTATAAAGGTACACCAGTATGTAACACATGTGTCAATGTGTCCTTGACTATTAATGTGCACTTGTGTGTAAGACATGTGTCACTCTGTCCCTTACTATAAAGATACACTAGTATGTAAGACGTTTGTCACTGTGTCCCTGACTATGAAGATGCACTAGTGTCTAACACGTGTGTCGCTGTGTCCCTGACTATAAAGATATACTAGTATGTAAGACATGTGTCACTGTGTTCCTGAATATCAAGGTACTACAGTATGTATGACATGTGTCACTGATTTCCTGACTATAAAGGTACACTAGTTAGTATGACATGTGTCACTGTGTTCCTGACTAAAAAGATACACAATCGTTTAAGACATGCGTCACTTATTTCCTGACTATAAAGGTACACTAGTTAGTATGACATTTGTCACTGTGTCTTTGATTATAAAGATACACTAGTATGTAAAACATGTGTCACTGTGTCCTTGACTATAATGATACACTATTATGTAAGACATGTGTCACGGTGTCTTTGACTATAAAGTTACACTAATATGTAAGACATTTGACACTCTTTAACTGACTATAAAGTTACACCAGTATCTAAGACATATGTCAATATTTCCCAGACTATAAAGGTACAGTAGTATGTTAGACATGTGTCACTCTGTCCCTGAATATAAAGGTACACTGGTGCGTGATAAATTTGTCACTGTGTTCCGGATTATATAAATACATTAATCTGTAAGACATATGTCACTGTGTTCCTGACAATAAAGGTACACTAGTGTGTAAGACATGTATCACTGTGACCCTGGCGAAAGAGAAACACCAGTATGTAACACATGTGTCACTGTGTCTCGGGCTATAAAGGGACGCTAGTATGTAAAACATTTCTCAATGTGACCCTAACTATAAATATACACTAGTATGTTAGAGGTGTGTTACTCTGTCCCTGAGTATAAAGATACACTAGTACGTAAGACATGTGTCACTCTGTCCCTGACTATAAAGGTACACTAGTGTGTAAGACATGTGTCACTCTCTCCCTGACTATAAAGGTACACTAGTGTGTAAGACATGTGTCACAGTGTTCCAGATTATAAAGATACATTAGTGTGTAAGACATGTGTCACAGTGTCTCTGACTTTAAAGATACACCAGTGTTTAAGTCATGTGTTACAGTGACCCTGGCGATAAAGAAACACCAGTATATAGCACATGTGTCACTGTGTGTCTGACTATAAAGGGACGCTAGTATTTTAAATATTTCTTACTGTGACCCGGAGTATAAAGATACACTAGTATGTTAGACATGTGTCACTATGTCCCAGACTATAAAGATACACTAGCGTGTACGACATGTGTCAATGTGTTCCTGACTATAAAGATACACTAGTTTGTAAGACATTAGTCACTCTGTTCCAAATTTTCAAGATACATTAGTAAGTAAGACATGTGTCACTGTGTTCCTGACTATAAAGATACACCAGTGTTTAAGACATGTGTCACTGTGACTCTGGAGTTAAAGAAACACTAGTATATTAGACATAGGTCACTCTTTCCCTGAGTATAAGGATACACTAGTACGTCAGACATTTGTTACTCTGTCCCTGACTATAAAAATACACTAGCGTGTACGACATATGTCACTCTGTCCCTGACTATAAAGGTTCAGTACTGCGTGAGACATTTGGAACTGTATGAAAGATTATAAAGATACATTAGTGTGAAAGACATGTGTCACTGTGTTCCTGACTATAAAAGGACACCAGTATGTAAAACATTTCTCAATGTGAGTATAAAGATACACTAGTATGTTAAAGATGTTTTACTCTGTCCCTGAGTATAAAAATACACTAGTACGTAAGATATGTGTCACTCTGTCCCTGACTATAAAGATACATTAGTGTGTAAGACATGTGTCACAGTGTCTCTGACTTTAAAGATACACCAGTGTTTAAGTCATGTGTTACTGTGACCCTGGCGATAAAGAAACACCAGTATTTAGCATATGTGTCACTGTGTGTCTGACTATAAAGGGACGCTAGTATTTCAAATATTTGTTACTGTAACCAGGAGTATAAAGATACACTAGTATGTTAGACATGTGTCACTCTGTCCCTGACTATAAAGATTCACTAATACGTAAGACATGTGTCACTCTGTCCCTGACTATAAAGATACACTAGTACGTAAGAGATGTGTCACTCTGTCCCTAACTATAAAGGTACTCCAGTATGTAAGACATATGTCACTCTCTCCCTGACTATAAAGATACACTGGTATGTAAGACATCTGTCACAGTGTCTCTGACTATAAAGATACACTAGCGTGTAAGACATTTGTCACAGTGTCCCAGACTATAAAGATACACTAGCGTGTAAGACGTTTGTCACAGTGTCCCAGACTATAAAGATACACTAGCGTGTACAACATATGTCAGTGTGTTCCTGACTATCAAGGTATACTAGTTTGTAAAATATGTGTCACTGTGTCCCTTGCTATAAAGATACACTAGTGTGTAAGACATGTGTCACTCTGTCCCTGAATATAAAGGTACACTTGTGCGTGATACATTTGTCACTGTGTTCCAGATTATATAAATACATTAATCTGTAAGACATATGTCAATGTATTCCTGACAATAAAGATAAAACAGTGTTTACGACATGTGTCACTGTGTGTCTGACTATAAAGGGACGCTAGTATTTTAAACATTTGTTACTGTGACCCTGAGTATAAAGATACAATAGTACGTAAGACATGTGTCACTCTGTCTCTGACTATAAAGGTACGCTCCTATGTAAGACATATGTCACTCTGTCTCTGACTATAAAGGTACACTAGTATGTAAGACATGTATCACTGTGTTCCTGACTAAGAAGAAACACTACTGTGTAAGACATGTGTCACTATGTCCCAGACTATAAAGATACACTGGTGTGTGAGATATTTGTCACTGTGTCCCTGACTATAAAGACACACTTGTGTTTAAGAAATGTATCACAGTGTCCCTGACTATATAAATATAGACTAGTATGTAAGACAAGTGTCACTGTGACCCTGACTCTAAATATAGACTAGTATGTAAGACAAGTGTCACTGTGACCCTGACTATAAAGATACACTAATGTGTTAGAAATTAGTAAGTGTGTTCCAGATTATAAATATACATTAGTGTAAAAGACATGTGTCACTCAGACCTTGGCTTTAAAGGTACACTAGTGTGTAAGACATTAATCATTGTGTTCCAAATTATAAAGATACATTAGTGATTAAGACATGTGTCAATTTGCCACTTACTAAAAATGTACACTAATATGTAAGACATGTGTCATTCTGTACCTGACTATAATGGTACACTTATATGTTATGCATGTGTTACTTTGTCCCTGGCTATCAAAATACACTAGTATGTAAGGCATGCGTCGCTGTTTCAATGACTATAAAAGTACACTTGTTTGTTAGACATTTCTTACTCTGTTCCCGACTCTAAAGATATACTAGTATGTAAGATATGTGTTATTTGTTCGCTGACTATAAAGCTGTACTATTATGTAAGACAAGTGTAACTGTGTTCCTGGCTATAAAGGTACATTAATTTGTTAAACATGCGTCACTGTGTCGCTAACTATAAAGGCACACTAGTGTATAAGACATGTGCCACTCAGTCCCTATCTATAAAGATACACTAGTATGTAAGACATGTGTCAGTGTGTCCCTCTCTATAAAGATATACTAATATGTAAGACATGTGTCAGTGTGTCCCTGTCTATAAAGGTACACTAGTATGTAAGACATGTGTCAGTGTGTCCCCGTCTATAAAGGTACACTAGTATGTAAGACATGTGTCAGTGTGTCCCCGTCTATAAAGATACACTAGTATGTAAGGCATGTGTCAGTGTGTCCCTGACTATAAAGGTACACTAGTATGTAAGACATGTGTCAGTGTGTCCCTGACTATAAAGACACATTAGTGTGTAAGAAATGTATCACTGTGTCACTGACTATAAATATAGACTAGTATGTCAGACAAGTGTTACTGTGTCTCTGACTATAAAGATACACTAGTTCGTAAGACATTTGTCGCTCTGTCCCTGACTATAAAGTTACACTTGTGCGTGAGACATTTTGTCAATGTGTTTCAGATTATATAAATACATTTCTGTGTAAGACATATGTCACTGTGTTCCTGACAATAAAGATACAACAGTGTTTACGACATGTGTCACCATGGCCCTGGCTATAAAGATACACTAGTATGCAAAACTTGTGTCACGGTGTCCTTGACTGTGAGGATACACCAGTATGTAAGATATGTGTCATTCTTTCCTTGACTATCAAGGTACACTAGTGTGTAAGACATTAGTCAGTCTTTTCCAAATTATCTAGATGTATTAGTATATAAGACATCTGTCACAGTGTCCCTGACTGTAAAGATACACCAGTGTTTAAGACATGTGTTATTATGACCCTGGCGATAAAGAAACACCAGTATGTAGCACACGTGTCTGTTTGTCTGACTATAAAGGTACATTAGTATGTAAGACATGTGTCAGTGTGTCCCTGACTATAAAGGTACACTGATATGTAAGACATGTGTCATTCTGTCCCCGACTATAAAAGTACACTTATATGTAAGGATTGTGTTACTTTGTCACTGACTATAAAGGTACACTAATATTTTAGACATGTGTAACTGTGTCGCTTACTTTGAAGGTAAACTTGTTTGTAAGACACTTGTCACTCTGTTCCCGACTCAAAAGATACACAAGAATGTAAGACATGTGTCATTGTTTCGCTGACTATCAAGCTGCACTAGTATGTAAGCTATGTGTCACTGCGTTCCTAACTATAAAGGAAAACTACTGTATAAGAGATGTGTCACTTTGTCCCTTACTATAAAAATAAACTTGTGTGTAAGACATGTATCACAGTCTTCCTGACTATATAGATAGAGTAGTGTGTAAGATATGTGTCACTGTGTCCCTGACTATAAAGGTTCAGTATTGCGTGAGACATTTGGAACTATATGTAAGATTATAAAGATACATCAGCGTGTAAGACACGTGTCAATGTGTTGCTGAGTATAAAGATACACCAGAATGTAACACATACGTCACTGTGTCTCTGACTATAAAGGAACACTAGTATGTAAGGCATTAGTCACTCTGTTCCAAATCATTAAGATACATTAGTAAGTAAGACATGTGTCACTTTGTTCCTGACTATAACGATACACCAGTGTTTAAAAATGTGTCAGTGTGACACTGGCGTTAAAGAAACACTAGTATATTAGACATGTGTCACTCTGTCCCTGAGTATAAAGATACATTAGAGTGTAAGACATGTGTCACTCTGTTCCTGACTATAAAAATACACTAGCGTCAGTGTGTGCATGACTATAAGGGTACTATAGTATGTTAGATATGTGTCACTCTGTTCCTGACTATAAAAATACACTAGCGTGTACGACATGTGTCAGTGTGTCCCTGACTATAAAGGTAAACAAGTGTGTAAGACATTTGTCACAGTGTCTCTGACTATAAAGATACACCAGTGTTTAAGACATGTGTCACTGTGTGTCTGACTATAAAGGGACGCCAGTATTTTAAACATTTGTTACTGTGACCCTGAGTACAAAGATACAATATTACGTAAGACATGTGTCTCTGACTATAAAGGTACACTAGTATGTAAGATATGTATTACTGTGTCCCTGACTATAAAGGTAGACTAGAGTGTAAGACATGTGTCACTGTGTCCCTGACTATAAAGGTAGACTAGAGTGTAAGACATTTGTCAGTCTGTCCCTGACTATAAAGGTACATTAGTGTTAAAGACATGTGTCACTGTGACCCTGGCTATAAAGATACACGAAAATGTAACACATATGTCACTGTGTCTCTGACTATAACGGTACACTTATATGTAAGACATGTGTCAGTCTGTCCCTGACTATATAGGTACAGTAGTGTGTAAGCATTTTGTCATTGTGTTCTAGATTATAAAGATACCTAAGTATATCTAAGACATCTGCCACAGTGTTCCTGACTATAAAGATACACCAGTGTTTAAGACATGTGTCACTGTGTTCCTGACTATAAAGATACACCAGTGTTTAAGACATGTGTCACTGTGACTCTGGCGTTAAAGAAACACTAGTATATTAGACATGTGTCACTCTGTCCCTGAGTATAAAGATACACTACGACGTAAGACATGTGTCAGTGTGTGCATGACTATAAGGGTACTATAGTATGTTAGACATGTGTCACTCTGTCCCAACTATAAAAATACACTAGCGTGTACGACATGTGTCAGTGTGTCCCTGACTATAAAGGTAGACTAGAGTGTAAGACATGTGTCACTGTGTCCCTGACTATAAAGGTACACCAGTGTTTAAGACATGTGTCACTGTGACCCTGGCTATAAAGATACACCAAAATGTAACACATATGTCACTGTGACTCTGACTATAACGGTACACTTATATGTAAGACATGTGTCGCTCTGTCCCTGACTATAAATATACACTAGTATGTTTGACATGTGTCACTGTGTCCCTGACTATTATTATACACTTGTGTGTAAGATATGTGTCAATCTGTCTTTTACTATAAAGCTGCACTAGTATGTAAGACATGTGTCACATTGACACTGATTATAAAGATACACTAGTATGTAAATCATTTGTAATTGAGTTCCTGTCTATAAAGGTACACTAATATGTAAGACACGTGACACTATTTAACTGACTATAAATGTACACTAGTATGTAAGACATGTGTCAGTGTGTCCCTGACTATAAAGATATACAATGGACACTGAACGATGTGTCCAATTATTATAAATGAGCGATGCAATACAACATCTTTATATCAATTACACAATCATAAATAACATGTCAAACACGTATGAGAATACAGAGAGTTTAGAATATAATACCTACACCTCAGTTAATCAATACAATAAAAAACGTTTGGTTTTCTGAAAAACCTGAGCTGCTATACAATTATCCGTTCACAGCGTAAATAATTCATCACCAATTTCGCAGAAAAAACTCCATAACTGTGATTTTCCAAATGTCACACAATATCATATCACCATTTGGAAACTGATATATGTTAATGCTTCTGAAATGTGACTACGATTAAAAAATGTGACAGACGACTAGGTATCTTTTATGTGGCTACGGTTCTGGAATGTGACTAGGCTTTTAAATGTGAACATATTTCTTATTTTTGTGAGATTTGGCCCTCTCCCATTTTTTATCGTTATATAAATGCTGTGATGTGTGAAATGGCTTTCTCCAATATGGTATCGTTATAGTATTGTTGTGGTGTGTGACATGGCTTTCTCCGATATGGTATCGTTATAGTATTGTTGTGGTGTGTGACATAGCTTTCTCTAATATGGTATCGTTATAGTATTGTTGTGGTGTGTGACATGGCTTTCTCTAATATGGTATCGTTATAGTATTGTTGTGGTGTGTGGCATGACTTTCTCTAATATGGTATCGTTATAGTATTGTTGTGGTGTGTGGCATGGCTTTCTCTAATATGGTATCGTTATAGTATTGTTGTGGTGTGTGACATGGCTTTCTCCGATATGGTATCGTTATAGTATTGTTGTGGTGTGACATGGCTTTCTCTAATATGGTATCGTTATAATACTGTTGTGATGTGTGACATGGCTTTCTCTGATATGGTATTTGATATTAAGTATTTTGATCTTCTTTTGAGTTATTTGTGACTTAACCAGCTGGGATACGATTTATTTAATAGCAATGCTATTTTTAATTCTAATGCCGTCCAGCTTTGTCCTATACCTTCCAGATATCATTCAATTAGCCTCAAACCCCCATGCATTCTACATGTACCATATCGTTTTCTATATGATGTTTTGTGCTATATACTAAACAAAAAAAGAAAGGTAACACTACTTTATTCTGTGATTAATTAATTAACCCCTTCATAAATCCTCACCAATCATGTATGAATAAAGTAATTGATCAATTCTGATAAAACTGCAGTCATGGTTCATTATAAAACTTTGCTTTCAGTTAATTTTATTCGACTGTAAAGGACGTTGGTGTCAATTTCAAAGGTAACACCATTAGTAACGGGGATGGCCACCGTTTTCGAGGAGAGATGTTGTTCCATTCAGCGATCAAGGCTTGGGCCAGCTCCTGCAAGTTTGACGGCTGATTTTGACGCTCTCTCACGCGTCGCCCAAGAACGTCCCCGACATGCTCAATCGGTGACAAATCAGGTGATTTAGAAAGCCAATCTAACACCTGTACGTTATTCTGCTGCAAGAAAGTTCTGCTGACGCGACTGGTGTGCGCTGGTGCGTTATCCTGTTGAAAAATGGCGCCAACGCCATGGCGTCTTAAGAATGACAGAACCACTGGTCTTAAAATTTCGTCCCGATATCGAATGCCGGTTAAATTGCCATTTAATTCAACAAGCCTAGTACGAGTCCCCCCACAAATACCATCCCATATCATTACACTTCCGCCGCCAAAGCGGTCCCGTTCTGCAAAAACGCAAAACGCTCCCCTCGTCGCCTCCATACTCTGCGCCTTCCGTCACTGTGTTGCAGATAAAACCTGGACTCATCTGAAAACAGAACATTGTTCCATTGTCGTAAGGCCAAACGACGGTGAACACGGGTCCACGTACGCCGATTATTACGGTGACGTCGCAACAAATTGGGTCCAGTGTAGGGACGCCGCGCTTTCAATTGGTAGGCCCTCAAACTGTTGCGGACTGTTTGGGGAGACACACGACGCCCAAACAATGTCCTTGTAGTCTCTACTGCGGTTACGAATCGATTGCGCAAGTGTATCAATCGTATACGACGGTCATCCCTGGTGGTCGTTTTACGGGGTCGGCCGCTTCGGAGACGATCGGATGTTGACCCAGTTTGGTTTAAACGACTTACCAACTGGCAAATTGTCCTAACACTGCAACCAAAATGCCATACAACTCGACGGCGGGACTCCCCAGCCTGGATCATGCCTACAGCCCTTTCTCTCTGTACTTGTGACAGCCGGGGCATAATGATAAAGTTGATAGATAGCAAGATTCGGTGATTTCTAAGTCCTAAGGATCTAAGGAACAGTTGTCAGTTTGAATGTTTATGAAATTCAAGCGAAGATACAAGTTAGTCGCAGAAAACCTCGTGCAGCTCTTTCGCTTATACAGACTTTCGAGCTTGAATGATTTTTGTAACCCCCTTGGATTTTGTAATGTAAAACATTACCATTTTCTAATATTGTATAAACGTCTTTTTTTTTCGCTGATTTACAGGTTTTCGCCAAGGAAACATGTTAACCTTTCTTTTTTTGTTGAGTATATATATCCAGTGTGTGAAGCTAAGTACACTATACTAGAACTCAAAATTGGTCTTGAAATGAAGGTTTTTGCTTTCTTGAGCACTTTTATTATTTATTGTAGAGATTGGAAATGCCATGACTCACTCTTTCATGACTCACGATTTTGTAAGGGAAATGGTTGTCCCTACTGACCATGAGAAACACAAGAATGGTCATTGAAGATTTCTCCGTGTAGAAGTTTCAGAATGGTAGAAAACAGTCGATGTCACGTGTTCTAACTAACATATATAGTTAGTATATGGAATCAGACCTCCTGATGTTGCGTTAATGTACTAAATCCAATATTCATATTCACAGAAGTGAAAAGACACAACAATGTTAAAATTTCGTAGAGTTTCTAAGTAAAATAAAATATTTTGGTTTAATGAAAAAGAAAGAACAAACCAGACAAAAAATGCAAAAAACATCAAAACCACAACAAAACTATAAACAAAATCGCATGGAAACGTATTTAAAACAATATGTTCATCTGTGATAAAACGCCACCTACCTCGCCTCTATTTTAGAGTTGCCTCTTGATTACTTGTCTTAATCTTCTACTGCTGTTGAAAATGAAACTTTCGGGAAAACTCTTATCTTATCCATAACAAGCAACTCGTCCAAATTGATTCTTTCACACACTGTAGTCCAGCATTCACGTAAATGCGCATGCCTGCTCAACACCAATGAAATTGCCAGGACGGACAATGAAACATTTATCAGCATTCTTTTGTTGATATTTTCGTTGTTGAGTTTAACTGCTGTTATGCAAATATGTATAAAAATTTAAACAGGTATATAATTATAAACAACATTACCGATATGAATACCTCATCCTAAACAGGAAATGAAGTCCTTATTGACAACGTGAGGGAGTTATCTCATTACATAAAACACATACACATGAATAGCATGTTTCAATTCATATATATCATTACATTTAAATACAATATAAAGCAGGAGATAGGCTGAATAGCTCTTACACAGCTGGTTTTCTGGGACTCGTCAGCCAAACTGACGTTTTGATTGTTGTGTTTTTACTGGGTTTGATATCCTCGCAAAAGCCAAAAGGGACACGAAGAGTAGAACACAAAACACAGACAGGAAAGAAAGGAATAGATGAAGATATATTAAGACACATCATTTAATCGTGTCTTTTGATATTAAGAAATCTTACAAGGGACGTCATGAAATCGAGAAATATTTACTTATTTATATTTCCAAATGGTCCACAGGAAATCATTATCTGCGTTGGTAAATGTTATAAAATACCAGAATCTACCATCAAAATATTATCTTAATCAAACCAATGAGATATTTGTTGAAGTGTTTTAACATGACGAGCATGTCTTCATCTTGATATTAACAAAATGGACAAAGGACAATATCAGACAATTTGTCAAAGTGAAGGTTATCGTCTGCATTCAATTTTTCTTTTTCCTACACTAGTTGTAACCTTGACCTTTCAGTTAAACGCATAGTCTCTAACACAGTAAACATATTCTGTCATCTGGTGTGTAGCACTTCATAAAATGAGTTGTCTACTTTCACGACGTACGGAGTAGAAGGAAGAGTAGGTGGAAGTCTGACCTAACAAATATCCGATAACACCGCCTCTGACATGGAAACAAAAACTTTGCTTCTAAACTTGAGAATTTGTTTACAAAAGAAATACCAGCATGTCAACAGATTCAAAATTCGATAAAACTAGTGCAAATTTGTGAACAAAAGATAAATTTGCTTGAGAATCTTTGAAAAAGTACCAGGATAATAAAACCGGGTGTGCCGGAAGTTTAAGCGTCTTCCGCCATGCATTTCTTTATTAATCGAAGTATGTACGAGTATTATAATAAGTTCCCAAATGAGAACACGGTAACAACAACAGAAACAACTGCCATACTGACGAGTATAAACAAGTCCAATTTCATAGAGCATAAGGCAATTTCCAAGTGAGATTAACACAACGACCATAAAACTCTTCTGTCATTTTAACCAACCTGCATCTCTTGCGACCCTGTGTTGTAAGATTGTCCGACAGTTGCCGACATCTTAAAAAAATGATGATACTGAAAACGAGCTCTCGAGTATCGAATCAATTGCGATATGTAAATATCATAGGCTGGGAATGTAGGCATGTTGCTCTCCAGGAATGGAATTTGAAACCATCACGCTTATCATGCAGTTTACAGCTGATCTCGCTGTAGAAAAATGTCATCGAATTTCTGTATGATCATGAGCATTTTTATTTTCCGTTGTTTGATCATGTAGGCAAAATCAAACTCTTCAATTATACCTCTGTAGAAGAATGAGCAACATCATTCAAAACCTGTTTCGTCCTTGTTTGGTTCGTCATTGATACCGAGGACCTAAGGTGTTGAAACCTAAGAATCAACCTCTGAGAATGAAAATGGTCGATATCTAGGAGGTGAAGTTCCAACCCCATCTGACATATCATTAATTATTTTCTAAAGTACAACTTATTTCAAAATAACGTGATGTGCATAAGTGTACGAACAGGTTAGTCCAAAACTAACACTGGAAACTCAATAACAGCTGCGACATTTCCAGATATGATGGCTGTAGTTGATAGATTGCATTTACATTAACCTTTTTGTCTAATTTATTGTTGCTTTACGCCCTATCATCAGCCAACGTCAATTAAGCATATGCCTGTTTTGGATGGTGGAGACGCTTTAACCGCACGGCCACTGTGGATCCTTATTGACACTGAAAAGGTTGTTTATCTAACACCGTTCATTATGATTGACCCCGTAACATGAATGATATGACATCGATAAGGAATTGTTATAGATATCAAAATTGTTTATGAAATATGTATTAATTTTGGACGGTAAATAGGCGAATACAGCTTGTAACTTCGGTGTCATGTTTCCAATTTTCATGAAACAATTTTAAATTATTTAAAGTATTTCATTATTTTGTTTTTATTCAGAACTGCTTTTATGCAGAAATATTGATTTAGCTTAAACTGTTAATGCTGATATACATGACAGCCATAAGTTGATTGCTGTATAGATGAGAATCCCTCAAGGAGTGAAATCCTAGATCACTGAAAATATTCGTTATTGACACAAGGACAGACGGACGAAATGGAAAACATTACTTTGCACTCCACCCATCAACCAACTCACACATGTCATAAGGCTATACTCATGTCAGCAGCATAGACACATGCCATATGTCTATACTCATGTCAGCAGCATGGACACATGTCATAAATATATACCCATGTCAGCAGCATAGACACATTTCATAAGTCTATACTCATGTCAGCAGCATAGACACATGACATATGTCTATACTCATGTCAGTAGCATAGACACATGTCATCAATATATACTCATGTCAGCAGCGTAGACACATATCTTAAATCTATACTTTTGTCAACAGCATCGGCACATGTCATACGTTTATACTCATGTCAGCATCATAGACACATGTCATACGTCTATACTCATGTCAGCAGAATAGACACATGTCATATATCTATACTCATGTCAGCAGCATAGACACATGTCTTCAATCCATACTTTCGTCAGCAGCATAGACACAGATCATACGTCTATACTCATGTCAGCAGCATAGACACGTGTCATAAGTCTATACTTATGTAAGAAGCACAGAAACGTGTCATAAGTCAATACTCATGTCAGCAGCATAGTCATATGTCATACGTCTATACTCCTGTCAGCAGCATAGACACATGTCATACGTCTATACTCATGACAGCAGCATAGACACATGTCATATGTCTATACTCAAGTCAGCAGCATAGACATATGTCATCAGTTGATACTCATGTCAGCAGCAAAAACACATGTCATCAATCTATACTCAAGTCAGTAACATAGACACATGTCATTAGTCTATACTCATGTCAGTAACATAGATACATGTCATACGTCTATACTCATGTCAGCAGCATATACACATGTCATCAATCTATGCTCATGTCATCAGCATAGACACATGTCTTAAGTCTATACTCATGTCAGCTGCATAGACACGTGTCATAAATCTATACTCATGTCAGTAACATAGACACATGTCATTAGTCTATACTCCTGTCAGTAACATAGATACATGTCATAAGTCTATACATAAGTCAGTTACTTAGACACATGTCATCAATGTATACTCATGTCAGCAGCACAGACACGTGTCATAAGTCTATACACTTTCCAGCAGTAGACACATATCAGAAATTTACACAAAGATCAGTATCACAGACACTTTTCAGAATTCTAAGCACATATCAGCAGCACAGTAACGTGTTACAAGTCAATTTACATTGTTGTCAAATGTTGTCAATTTACATTGTTGTCAAATGTTGTCAATTTACATTGTTGTCAAATGTTGTCAATTTACATTGTTGTCAAATGTTGTCAATTTACATAGTTGCACAAACACGTGTCAGGAATCTAGACACATATTAGTCGTAGACATGTGTCAGAAGTTTACACACTTAAACTACAGGTCACGTGGAGACATACGATCTCTACTCTTCACCGACGTTTTATCTTTTCTCATCGCCGCAACTTCACGCTACACCGCGACCTCACGCTACACGCTACACCGCGACCCCACGCTACACCGCGACCTCACGCTACACGCTACACCGCGACCTCACGCTACACCGCGACCTCACGCTACACGCTACACCGCGACCCTACGCTACACCGCGATCCCACATTGTGCCAGCGCAGAGGAACGTAGTGAGGACGGGTCAATGAATCCTCCATGTTTGCCTTATCACTTATCTATAACATAACCTTCAAAATATGTAGCAAATTAAAGATAGTTGGTTATACATGTTGCTGACAGTGGAAATCACCACGTTACTTTTTTCAATACATGTCAAGATAAAATAAAATTTGAAGTCAGCTATGATGTAGGCATTGATAGCAATTTTTTAAGTAAAACAGACTTATACTAACATTATATAAATGTACTATTAATATTGACCCCGTGACATGGACGTATGTGTCCGTATATACAAGTACGTTTATAGGCAAGACAAAAAGTAGTGTTGACAGTAGTTTGAAATTGGTTCATCTACAATACATGGAATTATAGAATAATAGTGAAATATTTCACAAAACTACATTAATCTTAAATTTTGTTGCTCGGTCTTTTCTTTCAAATTTCCACAAGAAATATTTAAATAACAAGTGAAAACCCTTACTTTAAGACACTTCAACAACATTTCTCTGAAGAGCATGTGACTGGTTTCCCTTTTGTTGATCGTGAAGGTAGCCGCCAGCTGCAACAAGATCACCTCGCCTCAAAATGACACTCACTATTCATAAGGTGATAAATGTGGCAAACGATTAGCTATCATAATGAATAGGATACACTCTAACATTCGCAATTTGAATGTGAAGACGACGTCACACAAAACATCGGCACATACACATGTACTGATGTATCATCATCATCGTCATCATCATCATCATGCTTGATCATAGCCGTGCGGTGTTCAATTCCCTAAAGGGATACGGGTTTCCGTCAACAGTTATACCCCACGCATGCTTACAACAAGAGTGATTTTGATAAGATGAAATAATGAAGTTTCTATATGTAAATTAGTCATGCACATACAATCATACAGCATGAAGACAGACAAAGGACAAAACAAAATACGACAATATAACGCAACACGTGACATTATCCTTGCACCCTGCTGTTGAAAAGAAAGACACACAACCATATTTATATGTCAATATTACAAACGATTAACTATCACAACGAATATAATACACACTAACATTCGCAATGTAGGTCTAAAGACCTATTTCACACCTGAAAATAACCCCATCCAATCCCGCCCTTATTCATCATGGTGTGCATAAGTGTGTGGTGTGACGTCTATAATATGTGTGTAAACAACATTATTTTTATTTTCTTTCTTTTTCAGTTTATTTTAACTTTCTGTGACGTCACTCTCCTCGGTGATTCATTTCGTGTTATATAACGCGCCATCTATATCCAGTTTAGGGGTTTACATTTCACTTTGGAATGTGTTTGCTAATCACAAGACAAACTCTAAGATTTTGTAAACGTAGTAAATTGATTAAGAAGGGTAGAGAACGCGAAGCTTGCACAAGAACAGGATTGCAGATACGTCAAACATGCAATTGGGGTTTAGAATCATTCATCATCAGACTTGTGTTATCAGTGTTGTGAAAACTTTGGTAAATTAAGAATTTTGAAACTGATTCTGGATTACTTGTAGATGTCAAGATCAATAAACTGTTGAGTAGAAACTCTTTGTGGGGATTCCTCATAAGTGAAGCTATTTTGTGGGGATTCCTCATAAACCACATTTCTATTAATCTTAGAAAATGAAGCTATTTTGTGGGGATTCCTCATAAAGTTCATCTCTACTGATGTGATTAAGTGAAGCGATTTTGTGGGGATTCCTCATAAACCACATCTCTAGTAATCTTAGAAAATGAAGCTATTTTGTCAAGATTCCCTAAAAACCACATCTCTCATCACATCTTAGAAAATGAAGCGATTTTTGGGGATTCCTCATAAGTGAAGCTATTTTGCAGTGATTCCTCATAAACTACATCTCTATTAATCTTAGAAAGTGAAGCTATTTTGTGTGCTATTAATGTGATTTGAAGCGATTTTGTGGGGATTCCTCATAAACCACATCTCTAGTAATCTTAGAAAATGAAGCTATTTTGTCAAGATTCCCTAAAAACCACATCTCTCATCACATCTTAGAAAATGAAGCGATTTTTGGGGATTCCTCATAAGTGAAGCTATTTTGCAGTGATTCCTCATAAACTACATCTCTATTAATCTTAGAAAGTGAAGCTATTTTGTGTGAATTCCTCATAAACTACATCTCTATTAATGTGATTAAGTGAAGCGACTTTGCGAGGATTCCTCATAAACAACATCTCTCATCAAATAGAAAGTGATGTGATTTTATGGGGATTCCTCATAAACCACATCTCTATTTATCTTAGAAAGTGAAGCTATTTTGTGGGGATTCCTCATAAACCACATCTCTATTGATGTGATTAAGTGAAGCGACTTTGTGTGGCTCAATATAAACAATATCTTTCTTGTTGTAGTATTACATGATTCCCTGGTTCTATTTGGAAGTGAAGCGACGTTGATGGACTCCCTACAAACATTTACCCTGATACAAGGGTTATCGTTAAACCTTTGCGACCTTGACAAAGATAAATGACCAGATAGTATACCAAGTCACTCTCCAATCTGCTATATCTGACGTATAACGCATTTTTGAGGATTCCTTGTTGTGTAGAAATATTGTAGGATTTTTGTGAATACATATAATTGTCCAGTGAATGAAAAAGGGTTGTAACATTTTATAAGATTCCCTTTGTATCAAAAGAGAAGCAATATCGCAAGAAATACCTATCAAAACGTTCATGGTGGTTTCCCGTTAATCATTTCGTGCTGTCTCCTATATGGATAAGTGGAGAAATTGTGAGATACATATTGTCATCAAACCCTATTAAAACTAAGAATTTTTAAGATTTGGAATTCGCCATACACCATATCACGTTTAATTTACGGGTCAATTTTAACAACAATTTGGGGACTCCCTTACAGACCATATCACTGTCTGTTATTGGAGATATTTATTTTTGGGGACTCCTAAGCGGTGAGAAGATTGGGAGGGTTCCGAAAAATATCTGGTTCCCCATATACCCTTTTCTGTAATACACGGATATCTTCATATAAGAATGGTTAATGAAAAGAGTGTTTGTATAGAGGAAAGGTTTTAGAAGGGTAGTAGAGCAATTTGCAGTGAAATCGGACTTGTTAAAGAGGTTTCCTCATAACTCAGGTGTTTAACCAATTCCTCATAGTAAACTGAGAGAGAGAGAGAGAGAGAGAGAGAGAGAGAGAGAGAGAGAGAGAGAGAGAGAGAGAGAGAGAGAGAGAGAGAGAGAGAGAGAGAGAGAGAGAGAAAGAGACAGAGAGAGAGACAGAGACAGAGACAGAGAGACAGAGAGACAGAGAGATTGAAAATTGTGTTCAGTAAGACATATGTCAGATTTTTAATCATAACTTATTTGCCAGAATGAGACTTGCTTAACTTAGTTATGATATCTATCGATCAGTGGTGAATTATGTGTTGACCAGTGGCCAGAGAGATACTCTTGTTATCTAATCTACTGCAGAGAAAGCAACTAAATATGTCGTAGAACGTTTGCATATAAACATCTTATTGTATAAGCAATGGACGCTCTTTGTAACTAAACAAAATATTGATACTTGAAGAAACCCTTTATACTAATTATCTGAATATTTTATTTGGTATATTACCAGCACATCGGTACTTCAGAACTCCTGCAATAGATTCATGGAAAGTGAAAATAAAAGAACGGTTATCGATTCAGGTTTACTATAGAGAAGGCAAGACATCCTTGCTTGAAAGACATTTGCCGCTTCAGGTTTACTACTGAGAAGGCAAGACATCCTTGCTTGAAAGACATTTGCCGCTTCAGGTTTACTATTGAGAAGGCAAGACATCCTTGCTTGAAAGGCGGTTGCCGTTACAGGTTTGCATAAGATATCTGTCGAATGCGAGACATTTCTTCCGGGGACAGCTTTCTCGCTGTGTCTACTATTGAGAGAGGAGGAAGATGAATATTTCTTCTATTTATTTTCTCAGAACAAAGACAGACTACCAGTACGAGTACGATTGCCTGAAATTGTAACACATGTTAAAGTTACTTGAATATGATCAGAAGGGTGTGTGACTTAAATTTGTGTGAATGAACTAAAATTTGTGATAACTAACTAGTCAAGCAATGTGATGTGTTCAAATCATACGTATAAAAAAACTATAATTCATTGTTTCTTTCTGGGAGCATTTTATCTTATATTGATACGCCGTACGAATGGTTTCTCTCCCTGAATATTTCTATTGCTGAAAATTGAGGTCATAATTACTGACGGAACAACTGTTATCACACTTGACATCAACCCAGTGTATATCTCCTTATAACCGAGCTCAAAAAACGCTGTCTTTAGGAGAGGAAGTGTGTCATCAGAAGTATTATAAAACATAGTAGAGACGACCATTGAAAGGAATAAGAGAGATGCTATGCTCCACAGTCTCTGGACTCTTGTAAACCTACTGTAATACGGGCGGAACAGCAGCGAAAACCACAGATGCTCGTCAAAAATGTGTCGACTTCAGAAACATTAATCATGATATCGATATTATTTCAATTTTAATTTCTCGGAAAAAATTAGAAAATACAGATTGGAAATCTATCATATCCGGTGGTATCATTTTCACGCTGGCGGTAAAGGTGCCAAAGAAGTAAGACTTCAAAGTAATTTCCGCGTTTCCTCTTCCGACAAGCTACAGTATAGAACTCTTGTTAATTCTTGATAATGTTCTAAAGTAAAATGTTGCTATGTTTATCTTAACAACTAAGGTCCGATGGCTTTAGATCCTCGTGACACTTGGACGTCTTCATCGTAATTCTAATTTTCCATTTTTATGACATCCCTACTGACATATTATTATTACGTTGCAATACCTGTTCCAGACATGAAGGGTAACTTTCAACTGAATCTGATTTTCGTTATATTCGTCCGCCTCATCAACCATTCCCCACTACAGAAAAAAAAATATGACAACGAGCACGCTGCGATAAGCCCATCAATACCCTAGTCTTCAATGAATAAATATAGGTAACTTTTATACAAGCTACGAAATTCTGGAAACTGATAATATCAAACATTTAAATGATAAAACACAATCTGCTTTAAGAAACGAAAAGAAAAATGTGTCTTAAAAATACTTTGTATCATGAACTTGATGCGACATAACACAAACAAGGCGAACTGAACAAAATGTCGTAAATCAAAACGTAATGGTCAGAAAAGAAATAGATATACATGAACGTTTTCGGTTAACTTCCATTCTTTTCTTGTCTATGACTTGTGGTGAAATTTTGTTGACGCGTATCTTTGGGACGTTCCGAGGTTTGGCGTTTTTTCTCGCTTGATCGAAATCAGGAAAAGACGACTATGTTATTTTTAGAAACAGTTACGTAAATAGACTGGAAAGTCGGACTTAGTCAACGATATCACTAAATTATTGTAGAAAAACGCTTCATTTGAAAGTCTTTCTTATCAAACTTCACTATGATACAGTTTGTCATCAAATACTAAACTAATGAACAACTATATTTAATAACATGTCTATTTATAGAGGAAAATATGCGAACCTTTTTAATCACGTTGCCACTCAAGCGATATCGTCCATTCCTTAAGCCCCTAAGGAACTACAGCAATGTTAAGGACCTCCATGCTACTATGCGGCGATATTGTGCTTACTGTATATAACAGGGACGCCCACGAGGACACTCTTTTGAGTCTTACAGTGTGTACAAAAGAGCAAAGCGGGAATTTCGAACAACTTTGGATAAATATGATCAAGATCAATTAGAGGAGTTGCAAGACACAACTGAAGTAGACATTGCAACTTTTTATAAAGTTTTAAAGAAAAATAAATGCAAGACTTTCTCCTCAGTCGAGTTGCGCATCAGAGAAGAGATCAATCGCGATCCGGATACCAACAGGAAAGCATGGAAAGAACACTTTGAAGTTTTAGCAAAGCCAGTGATAAAACCTCACTTAGATGCCATATTCAAAGAGGCAGTCGAATGCGGCATCGACGGAATGTATAAGCAAAGTTTCACGAATCAGAATACGGTTGCATGGATCGCGTAGAAATTGGATGAGTTGGATAAAGCGATCAGAGATATGAAAAATGGAAAAGCAGGTGGACACGACAACATTGTTATAGAACATATCGTCATGGAGGGATTGTGTTAAAAAACGTGGTAGTTATGCTCTTCAAAGCTATTTTTGATATAGAGGTTTACCCAAGGCATTTTGAAAAGAGAATCATTATAACACTATTCAAATGAGGGAAAAATGACCGACTGGACATGAATAATTACGGAGATATCACTTTATCATCAGTGCTGCAAAGCTTCTTGGGAAGATTCTGTACAGGCGAATAGTGAAGCATTGTTCAAAAATTAAATTTCCGCACAAATTTCAACAAGGATTTCGGCCTCAATGTAGCAGTATAACAGCCACTCTTACTGTAAAGGAGTCGATATGTCATTATCTGGAACGTAACTCTGAAGTTTTTCCAGCGTTTCCTGACAATGTATAAGCATTTAACAACGTCTGGATACAGACACTGCTGTACAAGGTGTACAAATTAGGCTTTAACGGAAAATTCTGGAGGACACTAAAAGATTCTACATATCAATTGTGTTTTCCTAGCAGACGATACTTTACTACTACCATCTTTAATCCGGAATCTACAATTGCAGTAAGACATTGTTCACGATTATGCAAAAACTTGGAGACTCAACTACAAGTCATCAAAGTCAACATTGTTGCAGTTTACCTGTCGGAAACGTCCTCCAAATGAACCAGGGGTTCAGTTTAGGACATACTCCAATACTCATCAAAAATATACGCGGGAATAACAATGTGTTCCAACCTTAAACTCGACAATCATATCGTAAATTCGTTCGGAAAGGGGCGTGAAACTGTTAATAGCCTTATAAATATTAAATAATTATGAAAATACGCTGCCAGGAGATGTCAGGGTTTCGAAAATACATCGTCATCAGCAATAACTACAAGGGCTCTTGGGCAAACAGATGTTGGATGTGAGGTTGAAAAACGCAAAGTTATGTAATGCTAGCAGTGAGTTCATTTGGAAAACCTGATTTATTGTTCGATTATGTAGTTCCGTGTTTGGACAATACACACCCCTCAAAGCTAGCTTTACTACAGATATATCGGAGACAATGCTAAAATTTGGTATACATTCGTTCTTTATAGAATTTGTATTTTCTTTCTTGAACTGCAGCGCGGGGCAATGTATACTGTATATATATAGATAATACTTGTATAGCCTCTACAGTAGATATATATATATATATATAGATAATACTTGTATGGCCTCTATACTGTATATATATATAGATAATACTTGTATAGCCTCTATACTGTATATATATAGATAATGCTTGTATGGCCTCTACAGTATATATTAGATAATACTTGTATAGCCTCTATACTGTATATATATATATATAGATAATACTTGTATATAGCCTCTATACTGTATATATATAGATAATGCTTGTATGGCCTCTACTGTATATATATAGATAATACTTGTATAGCCTCTATACTGTATATATATATATAGATAATACTTGTATAGCCTCTATACTGTATATATATAGATAATGCTTGTATGGCCTCTACAGTATATATTAGATAATACTTGTATAGCCTCTATACTGTAGCCTCTAAGTATATATATAGATAATACTTGTATGTCTACTGTATATATATAGATAATACTTGTATAGCCTCTATTGTATATATATGGCGGATAATACTTGTATCTATACTGTATATATATTAATTTGTTAACCCCACATTGCCTTTTTATTATAATTACTAAAAAATAATCTTTTGTTCATATATATACGGTTTTTGTAACTGTATATATATGTTTTTAATTTCATAAATAACTGTATATATATAGTCACCCTCTCTATATATATATAGGGTGGCCTTTTTGTATATATATCATAATGTTGTATCGTTTATATATATATATATATAGTATACATATATATATAGATAATACTTGTATAGCCTCTATACTGTATATATATAGATAATACTTGTATGGCCTCTACCGTATATATATATAGATAATACTTGTATGGCCTCTATACTGTATATATATAGATAATACTTGTATAGCCTCTATACTGTATATATATAGATGATACTTGTATAGCCTCTATACTGTATATATATATATAATACTTGTATGGCCTCTACCGTATATATATAGATAATACTTGTATAGCCTCTACAGTATATATAATTGTATGGCCTGTATAATGTGTATATAGATAATAGTTGTTTAGTCTCTATATTGTTTCATTGTTATGATGTGTCTCGACCTTCTCCGTCATGGTGTCTATTTAAACCATTGTTTCGATGTGTCTCGACCTTCTCCGTCATGGTGTCTATTTAAACCATTGTTATGATGTGTCTCGACCTTCTCCGTCATGGTGTCTATTTAAACCATTGTTTCGATGTGTCTTGACCTTCTCCGTCATGGTGTCTATTCAAACCATTGTTTCGATGTGTCTTGACCTTCTCCGTCATGGTGTCTATTTAAACCATTGTTTCGATGTGTCTTGACCTTCTCCGTCATGGTGTCTGTTTAAACCATTGTTTCGATGTGTCTTGACCTTCTCCGTCATGGTGTCTATTTAAACCATTGTTTCGATGTGTCTCGACCTTCTCCGTCATGGTGTCTATTTAAACCATTGTTTCGATGTGTCTTGACCTTCTCCGTCATGGTGTCTATTTAAACCATTGTTTCGATGTGTCTCGACCTTCTCCGTCATGGTGTCTATTTAAACCATTGTTTCGATGTGTCTCGACCTTCTCCGTCATGGTGTCTATTTAAACCATTGTTATGATGTGTCTCGACCTTCTCCGTCATGGTGTCTATTTAAACCATTGTTATGATGTGTCTCGACCTTCTCCGTCATGGTGTCTATTTAAACCATTGTTATGATGTGTCTCGACCTTCTCCGTCATGGTGTCTATTTAAACCATTGTTTCGATGTGTCTCGACCTTCTCCGTCATGGTGTCTATTTAAACCATTGTTATGATGTGTCTCGACCTTCTCCGTCATGGTGTCTATTTAAACCATTGTTTCGATGTGTCTTGACCTTCTCCGTCATGGTGTCTAAATAAATCTTTGTTCTGAGTATTTATAAATTCGAGGATCTTACAATTTTAACTTGCCTCTGTCTCCTCCTGCATTTCTGACGAGTCCTAGAACAAATTCATCATTTGGCTCTCATGTGTCTAATCCTTTAGTTGTATTGAGGAGTGTTATTCACGTGTGTTTTTCCTACAGGCCCTAATCATGAGTTATGTAACGGACTTCAAAATTTTAGATAAAGTACAATTCTCAACATCTGATGTTCAAGAGAGCTTAGATGCACCTTTTTAGCAGTTGCAATCAATCACACATTCATTTTATCAGCATATCAATCACTATCGTTGGCCAGGATAGAAACGGGTGAGAGGTCTTATAGTAGCTGGAAAATGGCGTACCGAGGAAAACCCTGGTAGTCCGGCAGATAACCACCACTCTTTTCATGTCCTCTGAGGGATTTGAACCGCGGTCGCCTAGGTGAAATGTTTATGTGTTTCAACTTCGCAACCCGGAAATCATATAAAATCTTGTTTAGACAGTACCTGATTGTGAAACCGTATTTACGACCTTTTCATGACTACATTGTTTTTTAACGTTTACAATGTTGATAAAATCGATTTTGTTTCAGGTAATATTACGGTTGATGATGAAGCGGTTTAGCATTGTGTTGTTTAAAACATGTGACGTCGTCCCTAGTGAAAATATTTCATTATATGCAATTTGAAAAACAAAACAGGAAAATGTTGGTGTAATTTAAGAGAACTAATATCCGTTACATGTATAATTTTTCTATGAAATGTTCATCAAATCAATAACAAGGTGGGGTCTTTATACGGCAATTCTGATATTTATTATTGATATCGATTTTTGTCATTAGTTACCAGACAGAAGCATTTTAGTTGGCGTGTATGTTAAACTATCCCTATAAATATTTTAACCTGTACAGTTCGTTCGTCTGGTTATTGTAGTGTCTATGTGTTTAGCATTCAGGAATAACATCATGTTTGTGTACAAGTAAATGTTTCTTTATTCCAGCGTGGCTGCTAAAAACAGAATGTATGAGCATACGCAGTCACAACTACAGTTATAAAAATTGCCACAAAGGACATGCTGTATGAACGTAATACTAATAACCGTGACATGCGCTTGCAAGTAATTACAAACATAGCACTTTTCTCCCATTATAGAAATAATTACCACCAGTAATTATCAGTCATTAAATCATAACTTCACTGCAACTTATACCAATGATTACAGGTAGCACAGTTCGTAATGTTTTAACTTTAACACAAATTTAAATAGAAATCTCTTTGAAAACTAGTAAACTATAAAATAACGATTACAGTTCTAGTTCAGTTTTGGAAAATCACATGGTCTCAATCAACCGGCTTGGTTTGGAATGTTCGCGACACGGATAGCGTGGTTCTATGTCCCTCGGCTCATGGTGTGATGCCGTACCCCTAGGATCTGGATCTGGCACTGGTTTAGTCGCTACTGGGGTCACGGCGCGATTCGCTTGGCCAAAGCACGTTTTGGGGAAGATACTTTTGTTGGACTGTCTGATACATTTCCCGGATATGGAATGAGGGATGAAGGTTCTGTCTCATCATTCTAGGTATTTTTAGGTGAGACAAACATATCACTAGTACCGCGCGACTCAACCACACCTGTCTCAGATTCACTATCCACTATTCACAGTATTTGTGACTGGTCCAAGTTTCCTCACAATAAGTCCTCGAACCCATAATGGTTTACTATGACCACGATAATCGCGTACTATTACCAAATCTCCAAATTCAAGCTCGCGACCTTTATTTGGCCGCACTAGAGTACTCCTTTAAACTGACTATTCCAAACTCGGTCTCATAACATCTAAACGTGTTCTGAGTTTCCGACCTATGAACAACTCTGCAAGGGTATTCGGTGTGGTCCTGTACGATAACAGAAATGAGGCCAACTTCTGATTTAGTGAGCCTCCCTCATTCTCCATGTTTTTCATGCCAGTCTTAAAAGTGCCGACTGCTCGTTCCGCTTCATCTTTAGAACTTGGGTGATACGGTGATTATTTTACGTGCCAAACACCGTTGTTCTTGAGAAATGTTTCAAATTCGGTTGCGATGAATTGCAGTCCGTTGTCGATACCACTTCTTTTGATAAACCGTACGCGGAAAACATGTTTCGGAGAGTGTTTATAGTACTCTCAGCACTTGTCGAAGACATTCTCACCACATCCAACCATTTTGAATGCGCATCCACCACAACTAGGAACATTTCATTCAGGAACGGTCCTGCAATGTCGATATGAATCCGTTCCCATGGTTTGTAGTTTGTTTCCGACAATTTCCACACTTAGTCACTCTAGTTTCTATGTCTGTGTCCAAATTTGGCCATCACACATACAATTTAGCCAAGGCTTTCATCCTTACCATACCAGGATGATTTCCATGGAATTCATTCAATATCTTTTCACGGTACCTTTCAGGTATGATAACTCTAATACCTCTTAGAAGGCATCCTTCCTCCACCGTTAACTCGTCCCGAACCCGTTAAAATGGAAGATCATTTCCTGATCTCATGTGGTCAACCACTAATAACAAAATGAGTTAACCTAGACGAAACAACATCACCGTTTGTCACCTTAGCTATCTGTGTTGTTGTCAATGGTTATTTGCTCAATTGCAGCTGTTTCACCTTTGTGGCTTCCTCATCCACGTCGGTGTACTCAGTGGTATCAATGGGGAATCGTGATAGTGTATCGGCGTTTCCATTCTGTGTTGTTGAACGAAATTTGATGTCGAACTGGTAAGATGAAAATTGTAAGGCCCAGAGTTGTAATTGAGAAGTTTTTAGTTCAGGAAGGCCTTTCTTTGTACCCAAAATCAAAATTAGGGGTTTATGATCTGTCAGCAAAATAAATTTGCGCCCATAAAGATACTGGTGAAATTTGCAGACACCGTATATCATTTCCAAAGCCTCTTTTTCGATTTCCAAATGATTCCGTTCATCGGAATTCAGTGTTCGTGAGGCGTATGCTATTGGTCGATCATCAACTGTTACTGGCTTTTCAGGGTCATAGTGAACAAGAACTTCTGAAAACATCAACAACGTCTTGATATTTTTGCATGCTTCGTGACAAGCTGTTGTCAAATTCCATTCCACTTTGTGGGCAATAAGGCTTTGAGAGGTTGTACCACTGTTGACATGTCAGGAATGAACTTCCTGTAGTACAATATCTAATCATGACTGTAATTCTTTCTTGTTCTGAGGATCTTTTAATCCTACAATAGCCTCAGATTTCCTGGGTGAGGGGTGAATTCCGCCTTTGTTTACGACAAAGGCAAAGTATTCAACACTGTCTCTCATAACATAACATTTGGTTTTCTTTAACTTTATGCCATGTTCATCCAAAAGCTGAAGTGTAGCATCCAAATTATGCTGGTGATCAGCATCATCTGTCCCAGTAATCAGAACATTTTCCAGAATAGCTCCAACTCCGTCCAAGCCCTGCAACACAGTCTCAATGGACCTGTGGAATACTGCTGGTGCTGAGGATACACCAAACGGAAGTCTAGTGTGTCGATATAAACCAAGGTGGGTATTGATAGTCACATATTCTCGAGACTCGTTTTCCAGTAGAACTGGGTTTTAAGTTTGTGTTAAATCCAGTTTAGAAACCTTTTGTCCTCCATTAAGCTTTGTGAACAATTCTTCGCTGGTAGGATGAGGGTAGTCTGGTACATCAAGTACAGGGTTAATGGTTATCTTAAAGTCACCACAAATTCTGACTGATCCGTCCGGTTTCATTACAGGAACTATTGGTGTGGGCCAATCGGAGCTGTCCACCTTTTCAACTATGCCTGCTCTCTCTAGGCGTTCAAGTTCCTTGGCAATTTGATCCTTAAGTGCATATGGTACAGTTCTGGCCTTGAAAATTTGGGTTGGGTATTATCCTTCAGTTTTATGGATGCTGTAACCCCCTTAACTGTTCCTAATGTTTCTTCAAACACAGAATACTTCTCGGTATTTACTGACACCATGTTAATTGATTTCCTATCAAGCTGTAATTGTGCCAACCAATTTCTTCAAAATAGCGCTGGCCCACCACCGTCGACAACAAGCAAAGTCTGCTGTTTTGTCTGTCCTTCATATGATACATGAACATCAGCCTCCCCCCAGTAGTGGTAGGTGCTCAACAATGTAGGTCTTTAACAGAAATGAACTGTCCAGTAGCTTTTTTATCCTTATAGTGAGCATTATATGCCTTTGCTGATATTAATGAAACTGGAGAGTGTCTAACTCCATAGTTTATGGTACCTGCTCTATATCCTCGGAAATTTTCATTTCTCTCTGCCCTTTACTCTTGATTGAGAAAATTGGCCATACCGAAGTATTTCCTTTCGCCGATTCAGAATCCTCCATAAAATGAATTTTCGGACTCTTTTTCCCTTTTCTCCTAGATTTTTGATTATCTCCCTTGTTACTGGCCTGGCTTTTAGAGGTCATAGCTCTGTCCTTGTGAGGTTTACCTTTAGCCATTGGACACTTCTTGTGTAAATGTCCGGTTTCTTTACAAGTGTGACACTTACTATTCTTGTAAAAACTCTTATCAGCATTGTGATTTGTTTTACCGCAGCGAAAACATTCCATGGATGCATGAAATTTGTTATTTTCTGACTTGTCTAAACTGTCATCTTTCAACTTCCTGACCTCATTTTCTGCCATTTCCATGCTTAAGGCTATATATCTAGCTATACCCATATTCAGCTTCTGTGAGTAATTTACTTTGTGTTGGAATAGATGATAAACCTGACACAAACCTGTCCCTTAACGCGTCATCGAAGAAAGTCCTAAAATCACAATGTTCACGTAAGTGTCTAAGTTCACCGACATATTGTGAAACACTTTCATTTGGCCTCTGATTTCTCTGATAAAATTTGAAAATTTCAGCAATGATGAGCGGCTCTGGTTCAAGATGTTGGGCTATCAGTGTTTTTAATTCATCATAAGTTTTCGTAGAGGGTTTATCGGGTGATGTGAGATTACGAATAACTCCGTACATCTTTTGCCACACAACTGTACGCAAGATTGAACGTTGCTTGTCAGTATCATCAACACTGTTAGCCATAAAATATTCACCAAGCCTTTCAATATATTCATTACAATTCATGTCAAAGGCAAATGTTTCAATTTTCCCGTACACAGCCATGCTTCCGGTGTTTACAGTTAGCGAATGGCAAAACAGAGAACAGTTCCTTACTTACGGTCGCAGTTGTCACTTAACATTTTTACAGGCCTTTTACGGCGCCACGGTAGTGTCTGTATGTTTAGCATTCAGGAATAACATCAAGTTTGTGAACAAGCACGTTTCATTATTCCAGCATGGCGGCTAAAAGAATGTATGAGCATGCGCAGTAGCAATTGCCACAAAGGTAATTACAAACATAACATAGTTAGACTCAGCAAAAGAACCAAATTTAGCCTTTTTTTTTTTTTTTCCCTGTGAATTTTACCAGATTTACATTGATCTGAACGTACATTGTACGAATAATCATTTACAGATTATGTAGGGGAGAGAACCCTTACACATGTTTGATCATAGATTTTAAATTAGAGTGATCAAATTTCGTATAATATAAATTGATAAAGAAACTGGAAAGTTAGGATAATTATTAGAGTAATCAAAATGTAACATAATTTGTTTGTTTTGTTTTTTCGTGTTGTGTCCATTCTTTGGAAATTTTCAGTTACTTGTATAACTTTTTGGGATCTAAATTTCTTTTATTCCGGTAAGTGTGTGTCACAGGGCAAAGAAAACAACCAGTGGTTTTGCTCCTTGTAATTATTTATTGATGAACCGGCGGACGAACATGGAAGAAAACCCTAAAAAACAAACAAACGGCCTTATAAGAATACCTATTACATGCGTATTCTGTATGACAATAACTGGAAATATTTGGACCGATATGGAATAATTAAATAATTATGATTCCAAATTCCGCAACTATTAATCAAATGTATAATACAATTAAACATTAATTTAATTACCTTCCAAGACCGGTCAAAGTCCAAATCCAGTTGTCTTTTCAATATACTGTACCAAGCGGACTCCCGAGGATACGTCCCCACCCTGGTCTACGGCCGACTGCGACAAATGCGCGATTGTAAAACGGTTTTGTTTAATTAACTTTCACACTCGCATGCTTTCTCCAAACTTACACCCTAATTAACATATCACTAAATAGCAACACCAAATATGGGCAAGACAGGACGTACTCGGGACGTACACAGGACATGTGAATACGCTAAAAATAGGAACAGGTGTTTTCCCGTTTCACTGCAGATATATGTACCTGTCACATGTGTATACATGCAGAGTCGTCTTTCAATGTTTTTCTTTGACATATAATGCTTGTACTCTTGTTTTTTTATGCTGTTCATGCTACTTGTGAGAAAAACCATAATTCAATTCCGGAATTCATCACAGTATTTTACCTCCAACTAATATGCTACTTCCGGTGTCTTGATGTTCACTTCCTGTTCAGCGTTGATGGGCATGAAGTGATGAAAGAAACAACAAATATATGCTGTTAGCAGTATTCTCTGTATAATGATCACTTTAGTAACGTCTTTTATTTATTCTTCATTCTCTCAAATCTCTCTGTCTGTCTGTGTTCTTCTTCTTAACACTGGAATGGTCCTCTAATACCTGTTTTGATTGACAGCTATGACTGAAAAACAATTACTATCGGCAGATAAGGGCCTGGCCTGGGGAATAAGCATAAGCGAAGAGATCTAAAATCAACAAACTCTAATGTTTTATGCTTACAAGATACTCATTTTACTGAAGAACAGGAAAACATTGTAAGAAATGAGTGGGATTTCCAATGTTATTTTAATTTTTTTTTGAAATCGAATGCCAGATGAGTTGGTATTCTTTTTAGAAATAACTTTGCAATTAAACTCATTAAAGAAAAGAAAGATATTTCAGGCAATGTTTTAGCCTTAGATGTTGAAATTGAATCTTTTAGAATTACTCTCATTAATGTCTATGATCCAAACAAAGATGACCCTGGATATCATGTAGAAAGAATTTGCTGATAAATACACTTTTATCTGTGGGGATTTTAACTTAGTATTGAATCCTAAACTAGATTATAACAAAATTACAAAAACCTTAACAATCCTAATACTAGAGATAAATGATTATAAATCATTGCTAATTTTGCATTAGTATATTTTTATCGAGAAGATTGTGAATATGTAAGAAGGTATACTTGGAGGAAAAGTAATCCATTGAAACAAGCATGCTTAATTTTTTTTCATATCTGAAAATTTACTTACAAATCAAATATAGAATCTGGTCAACGATTAGAGAATTCTTTTCCAACAATATAATTAAAAACTTCATGAATCTGTAGCTGGTAAAGGGGTATGGAAGTTTACCAATTGTCTTCTACAAGATACGGAGAATTTAGAAATGTAAAAATGTATCGATGAGACAAAATACAATACTGCCTTACAACATAACAAACTAAATTAGCATTTCAGATGCCGATATTTTGTTCAATATAGATGATAAATCATTTCTTGAAACCTTACTTTTCATATCTTTTTGGATTTCTAACACAAAATAAATTATCATAAAATTATTACGAATTATTCATTGAAACCATACTTATCATATCTTTTTGTATTTATAACACAAATTATAAAAAAAAATACTCATCATTTTGAAAAAGCACAAGATGCGATGTCTTCATAGCTCTTTGAATATAAATGCACTAATTACCACAATAAAAGACCATTATAATGTTCATAAGTATATAGCAGGTGTGTTCTGTATGCAAAAATCGTCATACCAAACGTTGAATTGCAATGATACATTTCCTAGTAATGAGAGTTTCAAAAATGAAATATGAAAGTTTATTCTGTCTGGCCAATCTTTGTCGAGTATTCTGGATTAACGATACAGAATTCAGCTTCAATTATTAGCTTAAAAGATACCCGAAATGTCGATTTGGAGATCGATGTGGCGTTTGGACACAGTCGTGTCTGACTACTGTCGTGTGTGACTACCATACAAGGCAACCGTGTATGACCCCTTCATGTACCGTATACGACCACAGTATATAACTACGTGTACCGCGTATGACTATGAGTATTATATATGTTTAGCCGTGTATGACTACTATTTATGAGTACTGTGTATGACTAATGTGTATGACGACTGTATGGGACTTCTGTATATATTCATGACTACCGAGTGTGACTACTGTGTATGGAATCTTGTATGATTACTGTGATTGACAACTATGAACGTGTACTGTATATAACATCCGTATGTTTCTAATCTGTATGAATACTATGTATGACTGCCGTGTATGAGTCCCATTTATGACTATGGTGTATAACAACTGTGTATGGCTATAGTGTATGTCGATTATCTTTGACAACCGTGTGTAACTAATTATAATGTGGCTGACTAACATGTATTTCTAATGTGTTTACCGTGTAAGACTACCGTTTATGACATCTTTGAATGACTAAATGATATCTTTACGATGTATGACAAAGATGTGTTACTCTTGTGTGAAAAACTATATATGACAGCCTATAAAGTTTCCTTTAGTTAACATTTTGTGTCATGCACATAACTTTGCTTGCATTAAAACTAGGATAATCAAACATGGTGTATGCATTGGACATACTAAGATAATGTGTAGTGTACCAAATTCAAGGCCGGCAACTCTTTAAATTACAAAATTGTTGCCCTTTGTTAAAATTTTGTGCCCAATAAAATCTTTCACTGATACTCTTGTTTTATTTTAATTATTTTTCTTTATTTATGTGTTTGTGATTAATAGACTACCTATGCTAGGTAGAAATTTACAAAGTAATTAGCAACCAATATTTTTGTATCTACGACAATAAACTATGATAATGAAATAAGAATGAAAAATAGAATTAAGTAAAATCCGTTGGATATCATTAGTTTTTGTATTGGTGATTTTACGATCCGTTCATTACTTACAGCCGAAAACTTAGTCACAAGTTGCCTACTAGCAGTACTGAAAAGTTGAACATTTAAGTGGAAAGTTTACATTGTTTTGACGGGTAGGTTGACGGCATTTAAAGCGCCTGCATGTGACAAAACCCGCCTATTGAAGCGGATATATTGAGGTTCATATGTATGTAAACATAAAGCCACTCATTATACCGGCTTTGGATTAAAGTCTTGGATAATACGAGGCAATCATACTACAACAGAACTGCGTCGAATACAGGGTCAGTATGTCAGATTGAGTAAAAAGACTCCCGCTTTGGTTAAAACGCAAAGCCGTGAAAATCAAGTTCAAATCTGCCGGAGCTGAAAATTCGGTCTCTATTTCTGATTGTGTCACCTTCAACTGATATTGACAGGGGGTAATCTCATGAGAGTGTGGAGTGGTTTTCACTTGTGGTTAAGCTCTAGTTTTGTCGATGTTCGTGACTGGTTAATTCAACACAGAGAACGGCTATTGATATTGCCGACACTGTACATGTGATCTACTTTGCCTTCTGGATGGTTTCTTCTGGGACATGTAAAATCCCTTTAAAATCACCAACGAGTGGGGGAAGAAGATTGATCACCGGCTGTTATCTACAGCGTTCTGAGGTAAGATAGGAGAGATACACCATATTTTTTGTTTCAATTCCATTTTAAATGTTTCATTTAAAGGAATAAGTATTGCAGACGTGTTCGTGTAAACGATAATGTGACGTGAACCTTTTGGAAATCATCATCGACCAGTATGTATGTGATCTAGGTTCATGAGAGAGGCGTTGTTTCATAGAAACAAATAACTTAAGTTTAAACTGAGGAAACGGAACATACATAAATATCTTAACTTTGATTACAAACTTTTCATCATGTGACTCGCCTGTTATATCCCATATATTTATGGCATAAATATCATGACACATGTTACAGCACTATTGTGACGTCATATATACGTCACGTTTTGATGACATCACATCATTGTCTCGGTAACATACCGTCGGCGTAGAAATAAATATGTCTTATAGGGAAATTTATTTTGCCGACTTTTCGCTTATTTTACTGAAATGCAGGATATATTATAAATATAATCTTATTCTCGTGCCGATGTAACATAAACTTTATCAGACTCGTGTAATAGTTTAACACTCAAGTGAGATTCTCTGTTTATTTTATCTAGTTAATAAAGTTATATCTGATGATTAAAAAATTGATATATATACATATATATATATATATATATATATAATTGAAATATCATCGAATGTTCCTTAAAACAGAAACACGATTTGCTTGTTTTTTGGTTTGCTTGTTTGTTTGGAATTTTGTTATCTAAAATATTGTTCATAATGGCATTTTTCAGAAACCTAGAATTCTGATTCATAAATATCTTGATAATCATTTACAACATTTGTATGCTTGAATAGGGTATATACATGTGTAATACGTTTTGATCGCATTTTCTCAAGCTTAATGTCAAGATTTGAAAAAAAAATACGATCCGAACACGTTTGTTTATGGCTAATACAAGCCATACATTTAAAAGTGAAGTATTTAAACGGATTCGATTAAATATTTACATAGCCTCACCTTGAGTTTAAAAAATATTTACGTTCCATTAAAAAGACGTATGACTTCAATGCTAAGTCGTATTTGATTGGCATATCATTTTCCGTGTTATACACGGAGGCAAACAATCACTCATTGTGTGATTTCTCTCCTGGACGTATCGTACTAAGATATATCACACGGATTAAAAGGGTTGTTTTTAGTTCATCTCGTGCAGACTAACCAGATCCTCATCGTTCTGACATATTGATTATGTTCTGTGCTAGAATAGCAATCTGAACTAAATGCTTTTTATATAATGTACTTTTCATTCCACATTTCTTCACATATAACAACAAAATGGTACTTATGATCAATTTTACAAATCAATCTACAATAACGATTCCACATTTCAAAAGTGATATCAAACTTATAAATCCAGTTCATTCGTGAAGATCGATTGTTTGGATACTGTAACCAGGGTGCTCTACCTGCGGCGCTTAAATCTACGCAACAAATTCAATAATTATCATTTTACTGTAGACAATAAAATGCATCTGTCTGCGCATTAAAATCTATCAGTATTGAATTTTAGATTTAGAATACCACACCTCACTATTTTTTTTTTTTTTTTTTATTGTTTTTTTATTTTTTTTAATGGATTGATTTGGATTTTTCTCCGTCTCCTTTTGTGTTTTAACGACTTAGACAATAAACATAGATGACGAATGATATAGGATGAACAGCTGTATCATGTACTATTTATTATTCAGTACTGCATCTAGTGTTCGGGATAAGAGTCACAAGTTTGGTGTAGATATATTTTTAGAAAATGTTTATCTTACACACCAATCCGTATTGAAATCAATGTCTCCGAGCTTCCGAAAGCGTCTCTTTCTTTTAAGAAAAAAATTACAAATGACGCTTCCTTGTCGACAGATCCACATTTTGGGAGTGGAAAAAAGTGTGAAGTCAACTGTCAGATTATGACGACATATTACTGTTTTTTTACTGCAGGCAGTCTGTGCAGCGGTTGATATCTCATCCATTTGTTAAAATGACACAGTCTCCATAATATTTACATCAGAAGAAGAGACAGATAGAAGGATTCCCTTCTTGAACACCTTGACCGTAACTAGGTGCGGTGAGTCCATCAATTTGCTGGTATACAAAAACTAACATATATATATATTAGTACCTCAGTTTGAACTCCCACAATTCATTGAGCCAACAGTGGGGGCTGGTTTGCACTCTCCTGGATAGAAACAGTAACATCGTAAATAATTGTCATATCAAAAATCCTCTCACACAATGTACTTATTCAGGTTGATTGATAAAAAAACTTCGAGAAAATAAAAAGGCATGCTGACCATACCTTACATCAAACGGGTGTCAAATGCTATAGAGAGGGTTTGTGTAAACATCAGATCAGCACTCCTGTGGATGCGATCTCACAACACCGTCAAACAAGAGTCATTCTGATAGCCCAGAGACAATCTTCCTCGACGATGGTATCGTGAGAAGCTTGTCAGCCGATGGGGCCAGAAATGACAAGTTTTAGTGCATCAAAATGACAAAGGAATTCTGTGCAACAGCTGCAGTTACGGTGGTGAAATTGAAAGAAGATTCAGAACACACAGAACTCATAAGATTTATTCCATAAGATATCGTTCTCATTTCTCATACCTAATCACAAAAAGTCCAACTGATGTTGATCTTGTATGATTGGTATAGACAACTTTCACTACTAAACATGTTTTTCCAAGAAATTTTAAAATAAGAATCATCTTCTTTAAATACATATCATTTGAGATTTTATCGCACTAGCCAATCACATTGCTGCTGTCCATGAAATATTGATTTTGAATAAAACCAAAAGAAAAAAAAAACACGAAAATTGAATTCCACGGAAATGATTTTATTGTACACTGAATAAGCTAACTTGCGACGAAGAGAATTATTGTACCTATATTTACAGATTGTGTAAGCTTTATATAACACTTTTTTACATTCTCGCACAGACGCCATGGAGCCGCAGTACCTACGAGATGTGACCGTGTGTTACCGCACATGCGCGTCACCGGTACTGCAGGAAAGGACCTTTAACCTCCGCACAATGTCCGCAACTTCAACACGACCAGGGTCTGTGCGATCTTCCACGCCACGAATATCCGTAATGACATCACGTGCAAGCTCAGCTCGGCCCTCTATCAGCCTAGACGTTAGAGACAGAATGATGACAGAGCTAAAGTTTTACTTTGGCAGGGATGAACGTGTATGTATTTTATCTAGCAAGTCTATGAAACATTTATATCCACGCAAACGTACAGATGTTGATGTGTTTGCCGTTGACAGATGTCAATACAGCCTATCAGATGTTACGCGTGTAGTTCAGCATTAATTAGTGCTACTTTCAATGCGGGTTTCATAAAATACTTCGACGTACACGATTGTTATTTCAAACTGGTCAATTCTAGAATTATATAATGTACCACGTGGTCTAGTCTAGAATGTAATTAGACGGTAGTAACATATCATCTTTGTGTATTTGTTTAGCGATATATCACAAACGTCAATACATTGATAAGTAATGAAAAATACTATCGAGAGACATTTTGAATACGACTAAGAGACTTTTGTGCAATACTGTACGAAACATGACATAATAACATAACACTTTATGATATCAGGGATAGAAACTTGTTACAGTCGATCTTCGTTATTGCGAAGCCAGCAAGATCGTTGGAAAACTTACGAGTTACCCGAGAATTCGATTTAAGTGAGATCAAATGTTTGGTGAAAAGGTTGGACGAGACAGACGAAATACTAAGAGTTAAACGTGATCTTCGAGTTATACGCGTTCGAGGTAACGAGGTTCAACATAATATTATTATGAGACATTTAATACAATATGGAAAGAAACGATGAGAGGTTTTGAGATAGTATTGCATGAAATTTGCGCCATCTCTCTCTCTCTCTCTCTCTCTCTCTCTCTCTCTCTCTCTCTCTCATTTCCTTCTTGGAGACTGTACAATTTGGAGCTATTGGGCTGTATACTATGCTTCTTTTTGTTTCCATAGGAAATGGATGTATTGAAGACTATTTATAAGGGAAGACAAATACCCTTGTTTAACGAAAGGTTAGAATTGTTAACCATCAATAATATTTTTTTGCATTGATTACAGTTTAACTTCAGACAGACGCTTGTGCCCAAGTCTACAGTGCGGTCTGTGGCAAGTAAGTACTTCTCTAAATACTATTTCGTTTGCATATGAACTATTTTTCCAAATGTTATAACGTTCCTGATGATGTAAATAAGAGGCAATATAATGGGTATTTTAGTAAATGACCAAATTAACAAACCCGCAAAACTATCATTAGATTGGGATATATTTGATAGGCATTGACTTTTTCCAGTTTGTGCATCTAGAATAGTTTTAATAGTTCAGAATACCTCATTTTTGCGTAAATATCAGATCATTTTCCAACTTTACTTTATTGAAATATGAAGAGAATTGAAACATTAAGAGAGTTATATACATTCTTAAAAACCAGATTGTCATCTTACAACACCTAGTCTTATTTTCCTTGTCCTTTTTCAGTGTAAGTCTTTCTTTTGTTCATATTTTGCCCTTGTTTTGGATTATGGTTCTGTTGACATATTGGTATATTCTTGATTTTTTTCCATGCCAATAAAACTAAAAAATATTAACTTTTTTTTTTATTAACGAATGATTCTTGTGTTGTTTAAAGTTCTTTAACATTTTACATGCGTGACATTGTTCTAAACGAATCTTTGAGCTCATCATTACTAGCTTGGAATTGAATGCAGACAGAAGTATAGGAGAAAATGCTATAAGCATTAACACAAGTTTTATAGTTTGACTGAGAAATCAAATTATTTTTTATCGTAGACGATGCTTATCGAACGAACACTAGCGATGCCAGTCGACAAATGTTCCGGGTAAGTAGGCCAGAACGATCATGTTTTCAATATCTGGTACAGTACAATAATCTTATAAAAATTAACATGGTGATCAGAGGAAATAACCATTCCATACTGTCTCAAAGCTATGGACGAAGTGTAAATTAAGCAAATACCTCTGGCCTTATGTTGATCACGAGTTCTTCGTCATAACATAGATCACAATATATCTACATCGTACGAACAGTGTCAGTACTTACATATACAAGTTGTAACCAGGTATATTACTTAATCTGCCTTGTATGCAATGAATTCGACTAAGATATATTTTTACATATGTCACTAGTATAATATACCCTAGAGTGTTTTTCATTGGCTACATCACTAAAAAATCTATTCTGACGTCATAATATGAACAATGATGTTACGTCATCAACTGATAATGACGTTTGATTTTGTCCTCCACACTTTGACTTACACACTTGTCAAAATAGAATTTATTTAGTTATTTGATAAAAATTATCTTCGATTTGTTTTCATTTTATTTAAAATTTTACGAAACTCTTCTGCAAGTTTAAATGTTTACTGAACAAGGGTCACATTAAAAAACTTCAGAGACTCGTTTTACGATTAAAGTCAAGCGTTATGAATCCTTTATCTATTATATGATATTTGAAATGTTTTTTTTATAAAATAGGATGTAGGACATCTCTTAAACGTTTTCTCAGAAAGGTAATGTTTTGTAATGCATATATTCAAATATTTTTTTAAATCATTCTTGAGTGATCTCCTCCTAATGAAGACCTCAACTGTTTACCGACCTACAACTGACATTAACTTTAAAGTAATGAATAGTTCACTGAACGAACAACGGTACATAATATGCTGCCATACGTCGTATTTGAACTAAAGGTCATTTTCTTACTATATTCGTTATATTTAAAATGCTTGCTGTTGAATTCCTGATTTGTCTCCCTTTTTCAGTCATCTCTTGGAAGTCCAAGGTGGCGTATTTTTACAAGAGGTATTCGTGTTGGAAGTGCTCGCACGTAATTGATATTGTTGTGACCTGGGCTGTTTATTCTGCCAGTTGGACCATTTTTATTCGTTTAAGAAGGGCGGGCCTACTGGTCTTATTTTGCTTAGTGGCGAGCTAAGACTAACACTTTCAAGACCTGTATTAACATTTTCCGCGCCGTCCTCATGTTCCTGATAGCTTACATTTAAAGTGCAGTCGAACCAGCTTGACCGAATAAATGAACATGCCCAAGATGGCTGAAAGATGTTAACGGTTGTAAGCAAGTTATCCTTTGCACTTGAGTAGAGTATTCACTTTCCTTGGTCAGAATGTTAAAGGTACAACTAACCACAGTGAAAATATATTCAGCTACAAACGAAGTTCAATGTGTGTTCATCATGTTATGAATATGTATTTTGTTGCAATATGAACCATAAATATAAATTTTGTGATCGTTCGTTTGTGATACATGCAAATGTTCCATTTGTGCAATTAACGTAGAAGAATGTTCGTAAGCATGTGGTCCGTATCCTCGACATAAGTGTGTGAAGAACGAGAAATGTGTTTAATCTATACTTTTAAACTTTGAGGAAGTTTAAATATAACGTTTGCGAACGAGTCATCAATGGCGGTAATATGTGTAACTTTGACAACATCATCACTAGAGAGAGGTTGCCGGTAACAATATATTCTAGGTAGACATTTTGTGTTATTTTAATATATTTAATTAATGATGAATCATAAGATGTAATGGTGTCATAAAGGGTTCTGTAAAGGATTATTTCTGCTCTAGGCTTTTCGGTCTCGTCGTCCGATTTGTTGGCAAACTAACTCGATATATGACGCCAAATGATACCTTAATTAAAATGATTTCTTTTTTATTGTTCGTACTTTCGGAAAAACGGTTAGGAGAGGGAGATTTGATTAAATAAAACGAGTCGAGAAAAAAATGCAGTTTTGACAGTAATATCGAAGAGAAATATAATGATACTGTGTAAGATATATACTTATTTATACCAGTTTCGGGCTGGCATTACGTAACAAAATCTGCTTCGCGTCGAAATCTCGAACTCGCACAGAGGGCCAAGTCGATTATGTCTGTTTTAAGGGAAAATGCCATTAAAAACATTTGTTTTCTCTACGTTTTATGAATACTGCTTCATTAGTGATATATTGACACACGCAGAACATACCACCATACATACAGAGTCAGTAGAAAAGAAAACAAGAACAGTTTCAAAACTCTGACAAGCATTTATTATGACGATTCTATGTTGTTTTGAATATGAAAATTCTATCTGGAGGATTTACATACAGTCGACGTGACACTGCTACACGTTAACATGAATACCATGTACAGCGCCCTAGTGATGGCATGTGCATTTTAATGATGTACTATTTATAAAGCGCCTACTGAAAATAGGGTTTATTTTGTACAAGTCGTTCAGGCAATTTATACCATGCCTGTTCCACCATACCGATTGTGTAAATACGTGATTACGTTAAATACAAGTCTATATAAGCATATAATTGATTCACGATTAGAAAGACATCACATGTATTGGAAAAAAATAGAAAATGACAATACAAATAAATTTATGTCATTGAAAATTTTAAAATTACACACAATGCTATGAGATTTACTTTTTCTTACTGTAGGTATAATATCAATCAAAATTATGATCTGTTTTTCTTTTTAATTTTCATCATAAATCACAAATGTTATACCGTATTAAGCCAATAAATTCAACATACTGATTTTTGTTTATAATTTAACACATAAAGTGTCCATTAATAATAAAAATAATCAATAATTTTTCAAAAAAAAATATTCTATTTTCTTTCTCCGTAAGAGCGTTTAGCAATAAGTCGTAACTCACAATAACAATGTTTACTCTATAGGTGCATACCTTTTAAAATAGTAAATGAGCAACATAGCAATGATAAATGACACGAATATACACCAATTTGTTAACATCTGACACTGGAAGATGAACTCACAAAAGTAAATAAATTAAAACAATACAACAAATACTTTGAGTTCGATATGATATGAATAAACTAAATTAAGGAAATGTTTACAACCAGTCAAAACAACCTTACCGAGTAAGAGCACTCTCTCTTCCTCAAGTTAATTTGAAAGTTTGTTTTTTCTTAAAACGTATATAAAAACCGCTTTCAACTCTACAAATCTTACTGTTTTAAAACATTGGTCTGAAAGACAAAATCAGAAAATTATTGACAAATATATTGCAAATTTCTTGCAAAATCAGCATTTCGGTTAGAGCTAATATTTTTTTTGGATGTTTTGAATTTAGATTTTCCAAGATTAAATCAGGTTAAAGATATGACAATGATATAATTATATTTTGTTTGCGGGGAAATATTGTCCACAGTTAATTTCGCTCTCATGCAAAATAAGTCTTGTTATATTTTTGTGAAATGTGTTTTGTCTTTTGTCCATTGCTTAAACATGAAAATTAAGACCCGATAGTCCTTTCGTCCTAATTGTAAAATACATGCAAGTATTGGAAAATAATAATTTTGCCAAACCTTTCACGAATATAGCATAACGTCATTTGCACGAATTTTTATCTAAAATGGACATATATTGTTTAAATCATGTATTTCATCCAATGGTGATCGAAAGATAAAAGACTAAAGGTGAATGGAAAATTACTTCCTTTGTGATAGCAATACGTTTGTTTTCACTATTGAATGAAAAACATATTCCCAGGACATGTACTATCAATTTCGTACTATAATGTATTATGATGTGATTACGTATTGAAGACGAACATCAAACCAGTACTATCTATCTTACGTAGATGCTGTGATATCTAAAAGCATGTTTCCTCTGTTGAATATATACATATCTACCACACTGTAAACTAGTATTATGATGCGGTGTTTCAACATGAAATTAGAACATTGACAGACGGTTAATTGGTTTTACTGACCGAGTCATCAAACTTTCAGTCTTTATTACACAATTATCCTACAACACTTGTGTAAAAGCATCGTTCTACAACAGCTTTATCTGCAGTACTTATTTCATGATAAAAACGTTATTAAGTATCCTGTCCATCAATGAAAAGAGTTTCAGAGAGATGAACACCGTCATATGAGTCGAATCTCTCTGTCGGTTTCAGTGTCAAACAAAAATATGTTATTGCACATTTCCATCAGACTGCGATCAATTTCAATATTTTATTTCCCTAGTAACAATTATCATTCATTGGAATACGGTATATGAAGAATATGACGTAAATGTATTTTTTTTGGTCTACGGCATCCAATTCATACTGTACAAAGATGGCGTTTATCTTAGTTACTGGTTTACAACCCACACTTGGAAAACAACACACAAAACCATTCCTTTGTCTTACAAAGTGTGAGGTTTTGGTATATAAACATGTCTATATCTATATAATGTGTTCTATTTCGTAACCAGAGTTGAATCAACAATCGACTTAAAGACCCTTTAAAAGGAACGAGTATATACAGCATGGGTGAGAAGATCCAACGCTCAGAAGTTCAAACGAACCATCAAATCACTTTCTAACATCTCCTTTTTTAACATAAGAAATATATAAGTCTTCCGCAAGTTTGTAAGGTATAGTAAAAATGTTTTCGCACGTTATGGTTCCAAAAGTGCATCATTTTCATTTCTTTATTTCTCGTGCTATTAATAGAAGTAGTGTTTCTGACTTGCAGTTATTCCCACAGCGCTAACCTCACGCTTCTCGTAACTATAGGTGCCTTTTTCTCCATTCAAAAGATGCTGTAGTAGAGAACCAGTTATGTTCTAAGGAAACGAGTTACCTTAGATGTCAATAGCTTTATAAACGACTCTGGCATCATCGTACGAGATGCGTTGGCGTATTTGAAATAGTGATAAGGTTGTGCGATCACTTCCATTAGCACGCTGAGCATCTTCCTGTCCTGTTAACAAATAGGACAACATATATTATGTAGAAGTCTATTGAAATCAAACCTTAGACACAAATAATGTTACAATGGATTATAAAAGTGCAAGTTCTTCTGAAAAAATGCAAAATATAATATGGAAAAATACTCTCAAATGTATGTATCGTCAACCCACAATGGTCTTACGCTTGAAAATTTACATATAAATTACGAATCTACCTTACCGAAACATGCATAGTTTCCCCTGACTATCGCTTGTCCCCAATCAATCTTAAATTAAATAATTATTGTTCTCATTATGATGAATAAGATTAAATTTATATTTAGAATATTTCACAGTTAAATTGATATTTTTAATGTATACACTTTTTAATTTATATGATATATATATATTACTGATGCGTAAATTGTTACACTTCCAAAAGCAACACATATTAGTCTAAAGCAGAACTTATAGTTATTTCCTAAAAGTTAGTTTAACTCGAATTTACACTTGTTTTCCCAAAACTGGATTGATATCATGATGATGATGATGATTCTATTTTAGTGTTGCAAACAACAACATTATGATGATAAATGTTCACAATACTGTTAACCAGCTTCAATTTTGTCATTAATGAATACATATTGCAGCTGGTGCTGCCATTGTCAGAACACCAATTCCTCATATATTTTGGCTATATAAGGCAGTGACGGAACACAACTGCATATTAGATCATGCATCAATTCGACAGAATTACTTTCTGAATTTACTGAAATATAATGTTTACCAATATAGATAACTGTTGAAAAAAGATTTTTTTTGTATCTTGTAATGAACAATGTTATTTACGAACATTCATATACTAGCTGTCATATCCGTTGAAGTTGGCAACTATATTACTGCGCGAAGCAATTATTTTGGGGTATATCATCAAACAAAATTCAGCGTAATGTCAACATCAGTTTAACAAAGATTGAACAACAAAACTATTGAAGTTTTGATGGTTTCATTTGCAATCAGTGTTACAGGATAAATAGAATACATGGTTAGTGTTTTTAGATATAAGCTGCATGACTCGCCAGATGCTCGCTTCTTTTTATTTCTTTACTGTCGCCAATATACAGCTTATATCTTTTAGAAAATGACCATGTATTCTCTATATATAGCCTTCCTAACTCCGATAGGTATTGTAGGTGAAATAAAAAGAAATAACTACCTAATCGATGCTCGGTAAATTTAATGAAAGACAACAGTGTAAGTCTAACAATAACAAACATTTTAGAAATAACCTTATTTGAGCGTTTTCCGCTAAAATATTATTGTTCTTCCTTCACGAGCAGCAACAACCTTGACCTATGATGGCTGTTTTATCAATAAGATAGTTAAGTGTATAACTGACCTTCAGGATTGACTGGTGCTGATAAGAATCGTAAAGTCGACCATCTCTGACAATGTCTTCTATTAACTGCTGATAATCCTCTGCAGAAAACAAAAGAGCATTTTACATTTTCACTTGTAAAAAAAAATACATATATTTAATACATAAAGTGTCCCATGTGGAACACCCATGGAGGATAAATCTATCCCACATGACTGCACTCGGTGACCTCAGTCGGCTATCACAACTTACTCAAACCGACGAGTGGATGCTTTGTTTGCAGGTTCCGTAATGCGCGACTGTAACATCACAGTTAACATTAACTATATCAATCCTTGTCCAGTGAACACAAATAACCGTCGGAGGATCATCTATGACTCTGATTCTGAATGAACACACGCGTGACACTCGCACCATTGCAATTTTTCGCGCGCATAAACAATTGACGTTATTATAAACTGGGAAATCCCCTTTTTATCCATGACATCGTGGCAAGCCTACCCTACCTTAATAAATGATACGGAGTTAAATGTTGTTCAATACAAGTATTTCCATGTAACTATCTCTAATTAAAATATTTAATTTCCACAAAATTAATATTTCTAATTGTTATTCATATTGCGTTTGTAGTCTGTCATTTTTGCTCTCGCGGAAGAATGTAGAATTTTGGAAACGTGAATGGTGATATTCATGCGCCATTCAGACACTTGTACCGTGGGATTTTTTTTTTTTACGTCGTGGCAGAAATAACGGGGTGGGAGAAAAATAATCAACCCCTACCCTCAGAGGATGTGACAGAGAAATCTCCAACCCTCGGGGTGATTTTTTTGTAGTCTAACCCTCGGCAGAGCCTCGGGTTAGACAACAACCAAAAAAAACCCCTCGGGTTGGAGATTTCTCTATCACACCCTCAGGGTAGGGGAAGATTCTATTAATCTCACATAGTGCAGGGAAACACAACTTGCACACTCTATGACGCTAATTACAATATGTTAGCATCATCATTTTATGTAATGTAACCGTGTCGAGAACTGAAAACGTTATCAATTTCATTTCAAATTCATGGGGAAATGATGATGGTGCGATTAGTAGATTTCATGAAAACTGTCTAATTTTTACTATTTGTTTGAAGTACGTGATATAAAATGATTAATATTGTCTGACCTGATTGTTGATACAACATCCTCATATTTCTCCATTAAAACTGAAAATCATTTTACCACATAAGCAGTGCTATTATCAAGGAGAAAGATTTATTAGCGCCCTCTATATACCTACCGTTATATGTAACAAACGGAATGGAGAATCCACCCGCCGAGTTTTGTCCATCTGATTTAAACTTTATCCAAAGTCTGTGTGTCTGTGAAGTAAATGCTATCGGCTTCTCCGTGCTCTCACATGCTTCATATGTTGTGAGAGAAGACGCTTTCTCTGGAACAAAGGAGAATTTAAATATTGATACAATGGCATTGTATAAACATATATCAGTTCACTTGTTGCTAATTGCTATATTCTTTGTAATACTCGGTATTCATGTATTGGGGTTTTCGAGAAGATAATTTGATGCGCTTTCTTCTTCAGAGGGGCTTTGGTTATTTCTCGCATTTTTATATTGTATAAAGGACAACTTATTAGCACTATTCAATATGAATTAGATACAGTTAAGGCATAGAGTGGAGAAAACTGTCCCGTACAGCAATTTCCTGATGTGCAGAGAGTCTAAATTAATGAAACCTATGAGGCCTCTCAAATGCTAATTGGTCTACAAAGATGTCAAAATAAAGATGACGCCAACTAAATGCAGTTTAATGCTTAAGTGTTATGCTTAAGTGGTGACTTGATGACAGGGAAGCGGTGTAGTTCGGAGGAACATTTGGTGTTGCAGTGTTGATTTTTGAAAGGAAGAGAACGTTCGTGTGTTTGTAAGCCCCTTAATGCGTTGATTGCTTTGTATGAGCATTCTTAAGTGTTTTGTGGTTTAAATGAACATTGTGTACTACAGTTGTGACGAATACCGTGTTGTGGCGTGTTTTGTTATTGGTGAAAAGAAGCTGTATGTCACCGTTAGGATCATTGTGACTTTTATTACCGTATTCGTTCTTCATCGTGAAAATCGCAAGGTTTTTGACAAACTTTCAAAAATCAATTTTACATTTTGAATCATTATTAGACACTTACTTGACTTTCTCATAACAAGGCTATCTCCACATTGGTCTTCTCTAGGTAAAAACACTTCAGGGATAATCACAAGAATCCTCCGTTTTTTACTTGGTTTAATCCTCCAAACACACTCAATATTGTTTGGATAATTTCCGGGATAGTTAGGACTTTGTATGAACCCTTGCAACCGCCCAATCATTCCACCACAGGTAGCATCTGCAATATAGGATAGTATAGGTCATATACAACTTATACTTTTTACACTTAATTGTGAAAGGAAAATATATTTATAATGGCAAGAGGTGTGTGCTAAATTAGCGTAATAAAAGAAAGTTTGGTGATATATTCTGTATTGCTTTCAAGAATATCTGCCTGTGAATATATTGCAGCTGCTATCCAATAAATATATGTGAAGATTGTACAAAAGAAGCACAAATGAATAACATCATTTAGTACAAATTTGGATAAGATACAGTAGAGTCAAACAATGAATCAAACTTTATCACACAGGCGTTTTGTCCCAAGACTCGTCAGTGATGCCAAGAGAATAAATGTTTAACCAAGGAGGCGAATTAGAAAAATTGAAATTAATCGATAGAAATGTAAAAAGATGGGGAGGTGCACTATCCCAACAATTCAGTTGATTTTGTAATTTTCATATATCTGATGAATAACTGACAATACATACAGCAATTTTCACGAAAAATACATAAATTTATATTCAAAACTAAATATAGAAAACAAAATATAATCATCCAGATTAGAAATTTAATAGAATATTTGCAGTGATATGAAAACGAATACAGATTGTACAGCATTTTGATGTACCATTAATGACTTTGTTCTCAGAAAGAGAAGACATTAATTGTAAGACGGATTTTACCTTTGCATTCGGAACTGTTGATAGTTGCTGGCGAATCCGTTACGGTAGATCCCGGGCATGCGTAACAGAATGATTGGCCTGAATCAGGCTGATAGCTCGCAGTTGGACATTGCTGACACGTATGACTCTGGACATCATAGAAATGACCAGGAGAGCACGTCACTACAAATCAAAAAAGAAAATTCCAAGTCGAGATAGTTAGGTGCATCACTGGTCCCATCCTTCAATAAATTTCACTTTTTTTTCATATATACATAACTTTAATATTCGACAATAACATCTGTATGAATCAATACCAAGGTTACCACAAACCTCGGGAACTAAATGTCCACTAGCAGTGTACACCATTGTAAATCGCATTTGATGTGACTTTGTAAGACCTTTTTCTTACCTCTTGGAGAACATTCAGCGAACGTCCTGGCTCCATTGCTGTCAGTGGTCAATCCGCCTCCACAGGGAAAACAGGATGTGCGACCGTACTCCGGTCCGTATGTTCCCGCTTGGCATGGCGCGCACGGTTTTAGACCATCGTGTGAGAATGTCCCCGGTTCACATAATACTGAAATCACATTGTATTTATTTTAGGTGTGAGGCAATAATAAAGACCACAGTCGGTGTTTTGGCGTGGTGTGATTTTGCTTGATTTTAAATTCCATCCTGTCGTCAGTATGAAATGTATGAATTTTACAACGTTTCATAATTTTTATTCAACATGACACTAACAACATCTCGGTGTTTCACCAATGTCGCTTCATCAAAGTTTCCTAGTGCATTTATGTGAAATTTTACCTGTACATTCCATTTCAGTTTTAGCTCCTCGGATGCCCACACCCGGTATACGATTTGGACATTTTACACATGATGTCTGACCCTCCTGGTCTTGGTACGACCCTCTTGAGCAAAGAGAGCAAACAGCTAACTTCCGCTTAAAGTACGAACCAACACTACAGGCAACTACAACAGAATCAGTCTATAGTGAGTACGTATTTCAATACATGTCAGTACGTTCGTTATAAGTACAGTAACAGAATTATGTGGAACAATAGATTAATAATTAAAATGTATTATTTATGAAGTAGATCTAAATGTACTTACCACACTGGTCACCAGCCATTACTTTGCCTTCTGGACAGACATATCCTACAGTTTTTTTGTATTTGAAGGACTTTTTTACCACTACACGACCTTCGCCATCGTAGCTGAAATCATTGTTAAGTTCTCATTACAAAAAAAAACAAACAAACAAACAAGAAACAGATAAATACATATTTTATTGCCTCCGAAGAGTTAATTTACGTGTTTAGATAAAACATATATGAAGACAGGAGTTAGCTGATGAACGAACACCTAAGAATAACCTTATTATTGATTAACGACTTCAGTTGTCATGTTTCCGACTTCCGCATTTCAGATTTGAGTTGAACAAACAGAAGTTCTATCGAACGCGGTTTCGTCTGTTTCCAATGTAAAACATGAAAAGACAATTCTTATGCATTTACCTCACTACAAACTGAGATCTATTTATAAATTTCTTCATCCTCTTCAATAATTTTTTCATGCGTCTTTCAGTCCGCTTTTTTGTGCACTTAAAATCACATTTTTCTGAAATAGAAATTAGTAATGCAATCATTTTCAGGAAATGTTAAATCAAATCTTTAACTCTTGAAATTAGTAATAAAACACAGTTTTATTGAAATTTTGATGGAAGACTTCGTGCCTTGAATTACGCAAAAATCAGAGAAATAGTCATATGAATTTACTTTTTGTCTTGAGCGGCGCCACCTCTATCTCGATATCCGCAGCTACGAGCGCCCCCTTCAGGTCTTGAACCAGTCGACGTGACTTTCGGGTATCACAATCAATGTTGACAGAACTAACACTACACTTTCGGCGACAGCGATACTTTTTCAACTCTGTTTAAAAAATACGATATTATAACAGTATGAAACTAGAACGTTGAAATAATAATCAAAATCATCACATCATCCGCTTGTTTCTAATTAATTCGCTCGTGTATATTTTCACATATGTCACCAATGTAATATACACTGGAGTTTTTTATGCGCTGGTTGCTCCAGTCAGAAATCGATTGATGGCATAAATATTGTGATATTTAAAACGACGTTACATTATAAATCGAAAATGATGCAACAAAGTGGCTGCCTCTATTTCATATTGTCATCCACATTTTGAATTTGAAAATTATCCAAAAGTTATATAAAGCTCATCACGAATTTTTAATTTCTGCTCGCCAAGGCTCGCAAACATAAAATAAAATACTCGTTTAAGGAAATCTCCTAAAAAATTGAAAACTTATCTGAAATTCTACATATACATGTATATATGCGATAGAATACATACATAAGATGCTTAAACATAAATGAACATCATTAAGCTTTAAAAAAAAACAGTGTCTAGGAATATTGAAAAAATCGTACCTAACTGCGCAGTAATATTCCGTCGAACTTCCTCTCGAATACTTCGTCGGACTCGACATTTGCTGGCCACGAATAAAATTCTTGCAGACTTCCTTACAACAGGGACCTCAGCTGATTCTAATGTACAAAGCAAAAGGAATTAAATACGGTTCAAGCAGGGGTTGAATTAAAATTGACATATTTGTATTTAATGTGAAAACAAATAATTCATTGAAACGTTTGTACAACTTTGATTCCATACCTGAACACGACGATAAAGTTTGATTCAAGAGTCTATGTAACCATTCATAGCCCGTGCTTGCACCACATCTGTAGACATTCTCAGCTTTCGGGCTGGTGGAGTAAGTCCGTGGATTACATTTTACAGTGCATACTTGATCTCCATCCTGCTGGACACACGTCATGCTTGATTTGGCAGGTGTCCGCAGAGGCAGACATGTCTGGTCAGCTAAATCAGATAGGCAAAATATTGAAGAGCTATTTGTGTTTCCTTTAATTACACGTTTGGTCAATTACGTCTTGTACAGAAAAAAATAACTAAGTACTCCATTTTTAGAAGGCAGCATATTTTAACCTGTGTTTTTTTTAGGAAATGTCTGTAACATAAGTTATATTCGGTACGCTGCATCATTATATATCTCCAACCCAAAAAGATGCATGCATGATTTATCATCATAATGCTTTACTTGACATGTAACACTAATTTCAAGCACTGTCAAATCATTTATTTTCGTAGGAGATGTCTTTTCGCTTAAGGTGTAGGTACTCTAAATTCAAGAAAATATATGTCCACGAAAAAATAAAGGTTTGAAAGTTGACATGAATTATTGTACTAGCACATATTTCAATATTTACCAAGGAAATCAAAATCCAATGAAAAATGAACCCCGTGAAAAAACATGATTTTACAGTAAATGCTAAAAAAATGAACCCGACCTTATGTTCCTATATACTTACACACACAGTCCTTCCGGTTGGTGTGTAGTTTGAAGCCAGACGGGCAGTGACACATGAAACCTCCCTCAGTATTTTCACACGTGTGTTGACATCCGCCATTATTGTGAGCGCATTCGTTTGCATCTAGAAATAAAAAAAACATTATGTTATGATATACATATCATATACACAGTAAAACGACAATTAAATTAGTACCTTTTTGATGGAATTTAATACTTATTTACAACCATCATCCCATTTCATGTTGTGCCGTTTCTGAAAAGTAACGTATATTTCACATCAATGATAAGGGCACAATTACAAAACAAATGTTATATAAGTATATTTGGTGTATATCTAAAATTTTGGTTTAGTTACGTATCTTTATATAGAATCAAAAAACACGAATTCCTCTTATTTTTATCTGTATTTTCTCACATATATACCCTTAAAGTCCTTAGTTTGTTACTTTCTTACCACATTGTAATTGAGGAAGGGAATCCATCTATTATTTTTTTCAGTTAAACAAGTTACCTGCGCAATGCGTGAGTCCATATAACTGGTATCCTGATTTACACGTGCAGTGGAACGTGCCAGGAGTGTTCACACACCTTTGGTCACATGTAGTGTTTAATTCACATTCGTCTACATCTGAAACAGTGATCATTTTGATAGAGGATGAGTAGTGGTGAATGCCCTTTTACCCTAAATAGGTATGTCATCAATTGTTTTCAGCGATGTGAGATTTCCTGGCTGTGTCGAAGGAATTTTATAGTTCATAATCATGACGACACATCGACAATGCATTGGAATTTCACTAATAACTGATAAGAGAGATATAACCGTGTTTGCAAACTTAATTACGTCTTCCCTGTCATATCCTCTATCTCGCCGCCAAGTGGCTGAAAGATAATGTTACTCCATACAATATCCATTGTCTACATCAAGCTACAGTTCAGTTAAGGCCGGACTCTTTTTGTTGTTTATCCATTCATTATTTAAACATAAACCTCAGCCATTCTTTGAAACGATTACCAATATTTTAGTGTATAAGCAATGAGTCAATAAGATATTTAAAGAAAAAAATATATAGGTATATGTCCCACCATGTCATTGCTGTCTGGTTTGAATAATCATAAATATTTAGTTGTACCAATGTTAACAGCATATTTGTTTTTTAAAGCATTTTATAGTACATTGTGTGTATATCTACGTTAAATACATACACATCTACTTCAACAAGTTTGTTATTAACCCAAACGACACCATGTACCTGACCTCATCACATTTACATCAACTGTTGTACTAATTACATTTGATCTTACCTGTACAGGTGCGATGGTCCACTTGTACCTTGAAGCCTTTAGGACATACACATTCATATCCACCCTTGGTATTAACACACTTGTTACTACAACCTCCGTTGCCGATTTGACATTCGTCTATATCTGTTATACGATACATGATACATAATAAACAGTACAATTATTTCCCTGAACCAGGAAACATGACAAGTATATTTTTTTCTTTTGACTCGTTTATTGTTATCAGAATTTTTACTTCATTTCAAATATTGATTATTTGTATCTAAACTAAAATTAAAAACGGTTATCAAAGCTCAATTTCATTTCAATAAACTGTTTCAAAGGTTAACAATTAGACTGTTGTATCAGTTATACACAACGGCAAATTCTCCTCACAACGATTGTTCATAAAGATATATTATGAAAGAAACAAATAATTCATAATGGATTGTACAAGATAAGATACGTTTCTTAATACATTTATATATATATATATACATATACTTAGTATAAACTTGTTTTTTCGCCTTTTTATCTAAGTTTTAATGCGAAAATTATGTGTCTCAATTGATTTTTAATGAATCAATTTATCGCAATATTTATTTACCCTCAAAATAATTAAATTCGCAAAAAAATTCATCCCTCTTATCCGTATATAGCTGTAAGTAACCTATCTTACCTAGACACGTCCTGTCATCCTGGTGTAGTTTGAAACCACGAGGACAGGAGCACTGAGGACCAGCCTTTGTGTCTATACATTTTCTGTCACAACCGCCGTTATTTACTTCACAAGATGCTGGGAAATACAATTACTCGATAATGAACCGATCCAAAAGAACACATGGCAAGACAGCAAATGCAAATGAATTGTACGGTTAAAGTTAGAGTTTTGTCCCTTTGACCACTATTAAGTAAACAGAAATCGCATGTATCTCGGAACGAAACGCAGTTTCAAACGCTTACAGTTTGAAATATGATATAAATGTTTCCTTATGTTCAATCTAATAAGATGTCTCACCTCACATGAAACAAAGCAACATGGGAGAAATGGTTAACAAAAACATAACAAAACATAAATATTAAGATGATTTATTTGTAATAACTTTAGATGATTTATTTCTCATAACTTTAAATTATTTATTTGTAATAACTTAAGATGATGTATTTGTAATAACACCGTGTTACTAACTATCTAAGAGAGGTAATTTATTTGCTTCGGACATTATTTTTCGTTTCCTTACTTAAAACCTTATCGTTATTTATCAGAAAACTCAACCATGATCACTTTCACTCCAAGTTTGTAAGACCATCTTAAAATTTATGTTTGATCTCTAATTCTCTATGAACCTAGACAAAATAAAGTGATTTGAATTGCATGTTTTGCTGATATTGATAAGAAATAGAATTAAATTTTAAATCCTATATCATGTTAATATTACTCGTGTACATGGATGTGATGAAATACATTTGAAGATAATCCCTGATATGTTTGAAGATATCGTCACCATGTAATACATCCTTAGTTGCTATCAGTACCGCTGTCGGACAGCAGTTATAACACTTACCAATACATGTATGGTTGTCGTCCCTCAGAATGTATTTAGGAGCGCAAGAACATATCGGGCCCAGCGGGCCATCCGTACAGTTATGTTGACATCCACCATTACCTGCTGCGCACGTCTCTGCGGTAGAAAAACAGTACAATGATACCCACAGTACAACAGTCAACATGTCGCCTTAACAATCAGGCGAGTACAAATTTACCCAGAATACCACAGTCAACATGTCGCCTTAAAGCCAGATGACACATCCCTCCCCACAGTATGCCATTCCACATGCAGGCACGGTCATATGTTTAGGATTTTTTCATAGTTTTTCCTCGAGAAAATTTTGTTTATACTTGTGTACTTGAAAAATAATCTGGGGTTTGGGTTTTGAAATGGTGCGGTCGTAAGTCTCGTCTCCAATAAAACACTTTTATTATGGCACGTCAGTGAAAAGGTTGATAAAAAGCAAGAACGAAATTGCTTGGCAAAGAAACAAAGGTTTTTTAAATGTGCACGTTTACTTAGAAGTCATGACAATTAAAGTGCCTATCCCATAAACACACATTCGCAGTTTAATAGGTGCGGAGAGTTAACTTCCCACACTGGTAACAAGTGTTTAAACTACACAGGACATGAACAAGTCTATTTCAAGTACAGTACAGTAAAGACATGTAACACCAAGAAGAAGGTTCAATCAATTTACGTTAAAACGACGTGACTTATCCATTCGATGCTTGCATATGCCACATTATAACATATGACAACAACAATACGAGTTCCAGTGGTTGGTACACCTCCCAATTTAGAGTTTTATATTTTTTGATCAAGTTTTCTTTTCATCAATCTCCTACAAGGTTTCATCACTGACGAGTCCGTGAGCTAAAAAACAGCGGTCTGATACAATTTATTACTTAATTATACAGTAATTAATTATAATTTTGTGTTGAAAGGTGGTATTTATAACTGTTGTACAACCTTCAAAGCATAACACAGCAAACCAACATATCTACCAAGGAATGCATTCGTTACTTATTCAAAGAAAAACAAGATTATACATAAAACTTTGCCACAACGATGATATGTCATCAGTTAAAGTGCCCAATATATGACAATCCAACATCTGTCAATTTCCACAAATACAAAACAACAGAGGTAAGAGAAAAAAAACCACCACTGTGAAGAGATTGTTGAACAATCGAACTGTGCTGAAGAGTTGTGACATCATCAACGAAATTTCCTATAAAGAGTAAAACAAGACGAGGACACAATAATCTACATACAAAGGTATGAAGTCAAATCCACTTAAAATCACAAAACAGAAAATTCCAATGTGTGAATAAAACCATTATAGCAACACGAAATGGATAAAACAAGAAAATTTCGGCAAAAATGACTGAGTTTGAGGCGAAATACAAAGAAAGGGGAAACGTAAGAAAGTCGCCTGCTTTATCGGGAACGTCTTCAATGTAAATTTCGGTAAAAATACTAGTAGTGTTACGCTCTCAAAATAAGAACTGGTGTAGTGATACATGACCGCAGCAACATAAACGACTAAGGCACTCTCTCAAATCTCGTATCGAAAAAAAGGTGCATGACTTTTCCTTGGTTCATTAGAATTTCTCAGAGAAATCTTCAACGTTTTAAATTTGTCAACGAATAGTCGACATGTACTATGTTAATCGTAATATTTAAAGGAAACCAAATTTACATTATGACAAGAGACCCCCAATGGGCCTGCAGCGCTCACCTGGTATATAAATACCAGCCTAATAGCATGCCTCTCGGTCTTTAGTTCATAGGGAATAGTCATTTAAATGTTTTCAAAAATTTGACTCCTGTGACCTTGAACACAGGTCAAGGTTATTTCTTTTTTCATCCCTAGGAACATATCAGCCAAATATCATGCTTCGAGACCTAATAGCTTCTGAAAAGAACTAGTTGAAAGGATTTAACACATTTGGCCCCTGTTACGTTGAATATCAGTCAAGGTCATTTCTAATCGCACACTTTGTCGCGCTTCATCCTGGGAACACACCAGCCAAATATCGTGCCTCTAGCAAATCTGACCTCTGTGAACTTGAATATAAGGCAAGGTTAATTCTTTTCGCAATCTTTGTGTAGGGTTTCATCCTCGGAACATGCCAGCCAAATATTCTTCTAAGCCTTGTAGTTCATGAGAATATGTCGTTTAAAGATTTTAACAAATTTTATCCCTGTGACCTTGAATATAGGACAAGGTCATTTAATTTTTAAAACCTTTTCATGCTCTATCTTAGGAACATACCAGCCAAATATCAATACATTTGGTCCATTGGTTATTGAATTTTTAGTTATTTAAAGGAAAATGTTGCGACGGACGGACGACGGACGCCGCGCCACAGTATAAGCGCACTTGGCCCTTTGTGGTAAGTGAGCTAAAAAACCATAAGATTAATGGACTAATTGTCAATAACGCTTTTCTAAAAGAATATTTTACATTACAGCAATTGTCGATGTTCAAGTATAGAACAATAAAGAGAGGTTCCATGCAGGTGAGGAAAAACAGTGAATATGGATCCAAGCACGTTAACATTCATGGAGAATTTCACAGAAACTATTTGTGAAATACGTTTATCGATGGTTGAAGCATCGACTGACCCTAGAAAGATCGAAACCTACGTACGAATACAGTCGAGGGCATTGTTATGTAATCTGTAGCCTTCCCGACATCCACAAACCAGTTTCCCAGCAGGGGTGTGACAGAAATGTTGACACTGGAAATTCTCCTGACAGTAAGTTCCATCTGAAAAATACATAACACAAATGGAAACATCTATTTAAAACATCAGTTAAAGAATTAATATATTTCACTGAGAATCTGATTTTACCACCTTTCATACTGAAATATTAGTCGAAGACATAACTGTGTTTTTTGTAATATCTGTTTTTTTTTCCAATTACTTAAGATATAGAAATTCATCGTTATGATCAGCTACAAAAAGTGACTATGCACTAAATTTCATACAGTCGCAGGAGGTTTAGACTTAAGATTTTATCACTCTTTATGATAATATCAATCTCTGTCTCTTTTTCCCGAGTTTCTAGGCACCAAAGATGTTTATGATAAAGTGTTTGTTTTATAACCTTTTTGTAAGGAAAACGTTAAATATTTGAATAGTATTATGTAATCTTACATAATTGCATTGTTAAGACGCTTTCACAATTTACTAACCTAGTCATCAAGTACTGTATAACTTTCGTTCTTTTCGACAGAAAATGAAAACACAATTAATCAAATAAGATCTTCAGATGAAGGAATTATGCAGAGCTACTATAGTACCCGTTGCCTGTATCAACAGTATTAAGCATGACCAGATGGTTCGGTGCATACTGTATGCTACACGAACAACCGTGGTGACAGTCGTAGATAATGTTGTTACTCTCTTAAGAAAAGAACTTATTCTCGAGACACTATTTCATTATGAAAAATGCATGATAACATTAACTAAGAGTTAAAATAAGCCTATTATATAAATATATCATTGAATTCCTTCATGCTTAGTCAACTATGTTGACCGCAGACGAGATGTAGCGATCCAGGCTATTTTGGGTGTTTCGTACCCTATATTTGTACTTTGAGGTCTTGAGTTAACCTCTGTGGACTTCTATTTTCAGCATATTTACAATTATTTAGTCGAGATTGCCTAGTGAGGTGTAATACTGTAGCCCTTTATCGATGGTGAGTAACGACGGGTATGTATGTGTTAAGTCTCCAAATTAATTCGCCGTGAAATTGATTACGATCCGACACCTGTACATACGAAGTGGTACGGCCTTGGTTTAACGATACCTTTAAAATATGTCGGTTATGTACAAGTCAATCCTAATTCAAGTATGTCTTTCTTGCTTAAACACTATAACTAATGTGAAGTAATTTTCAATAAAACACGAAGTCATTACTTACATCATGCATCCAAATAGCCATACTTAGTGACCTTTACCAGACCGGTAGACTTGTACAGTATACAGAACAATCGGCATTGGATGTCTGTCCGGGTCCAGGACAGCCGGTTGTAATTATTCACATCGCCCTATTTAACCAGCCTACTTCCCTATACTCTGTGTTTTTAGCACGCATTTCAAATCAAAATTGCATTAATTTTTACTTGTATATATGTTACCTTTAAAAAGTAACATTGCATAATTTTGCAAACAAGAATACAGCCTTGTATTGGCTTTACATTTTAATCATCATGATCCCACCACATTTTCCGGCATACAGGTAAATGAAAAATATGGAACTGACGAATTCTTGAAACTGTTCTTTTATTTGAAAGTAGTCTAGTGTTTTAGAATAAGGTACGGTTTCTTTGACATAGATTTTCACAGTAGGGACACGGTAGCAGCTTTCTTCTGACTGGGAAATAGTATATTTTCTATAGCATAATAAGGTTGCTTTGGCATGAATTTTCGCAGCAGGAATACAATGCTGCAATTTTCTTTTGGTAGAAAAACAACCTATTTTCTTTGGAATAATGTCACTTTGACAGATTTTGCGCAGTAAGCACATTGGCGTAGCTTTCTTTTGATTTTGGAAATAACCTTTTTCCTTGGGAAAAGAAGGTCAGTGCGCATGGATTTCTATTGCAGGCACAATCGATGTAGCAGAAGACATATATTTTTCCTATGTAAAATACTGCCGGTGTTTATATTTTATTGGTATTGCAGCAGTTTCAAGTTCGATAATGATTTTTTTTCTGTCGTTCGTTTGGATATCATTTTGTACCCTTACAGGATCGTATTGCCTTTTTTATCTGTGAATATTGCTTCTCACCTTTCATAAGATTTCACAATAGCGACGTTTAATCGGGCGATTGCATTGACGTTCATTTAACACTATAATTGTTTTCTAATGGTTTGAACTGAACAATAAGGAAGCGAAGATTAAATAAGTCCTCTTTGTAGCTTAAATGTTCCTAGACACATTCATCAGCCAAAATATAATTCAACCTATCTACATAACACGCCTTCATATATATACTTACACTGGCAAGATCGGCCATCTGGAGCCAACGAATACCCTTGATTACACCTACATTCATAGCTCCCTAGGGTATTCACACACTGAGCTGCACATCCGCCCAGATTTTCTAAACACTCATTTTTATCTGAAATAGAATCATCAGTAGTAAAAATAAAATCAAAGTTTCTTAACTAGACATACAGTTGTAGGTACATGAATTCATATTACCGAACATCCAATGAAATGTATCAGTCATCAAACCATTGACGTCACTTTTGATGACATCACCATTGTAGTATTAAATAGCAAAGTGCGAACTCTCAAAAGGGTGTTTGTTTTATTAAAAATTAATTTAGTCACCATAGCAATGTTCATAAAAACATAGATATAATGTACCGAACCGTTGACATTCGTATCCGACATGGTTTATCAACTGACAGTAGTTTACTGTTGAAATGATTGCAATCTCACTGCACAATATGATTGCTACCTCCCTTCCTCCCAACCCGAACATATATATCCCTCCCCATTGGAAATAAAGAGCGACCACGTAGGTTTTCCCCGGGTACTCCGGTTTCCTCCCACAATAAGACCCCTTGTTTCGCAACTGTTGTAAAATGAATAAAGTTTATATAAAGAGCGATATGGATATTTCGTAGTCTAGTGTCGGCACAACCAGTCTTAACAACGAAAATTTACTGGAATCACATGTCTCGCCTTTCCCGTTTTGGATTCTTGTAAATGCCGTTGATTCAAATATAAGTCCGACATTTGTCATAAAAAAGAAGCAGTGTTCATAATTTCTGTTACCGCTCTAATCATGATCTTAGTTACACATTCATTGATATATTTTAATAGGAAAGTGGTTGCTGAAAGCATTTTTTAAGAAAGTGATGCAAATGAAATCAGTTGATGTGCACGCCAATGGAAAAGTAACACAATGGTCTTTCATCGACTACAGAGTTGTAATTAGAATAAAGTCCATCAACCAGTTTTTGATATCATTTAGACATATTCTTGATCTCAGTTGCCTCAAAGTTTTGACAACGCTGATGAGTCCTAAAATGGACGAAAGAGGCATATGAAGCATTTTAATTCATCATAGGCTCTACTTATATGATGTACAGAAAATTGTTATTAAAATATGTGCCTTTTGTAAAATCTTGATGTAAAAATGAACGCAGAAGTCTGCATATATTGGATGGAGGCCAAAATTGTTTCCTTTGTTGAAACATCTAGCTCTTTATGTCGAAAAAAATAGCTCGTTTCAGATTTGCATAAAACTAACTGAGTATTGAACAAGACATATTTAGAAAAAAGGTTAAAAAACATTGTGTATAATATAGGTGACATCTTCGTTCATTCTTGGATACATAAAGTATTACCACATACGTACTATCGAAACACTTATTTGAATCAACATTCCTGAGTCTACATGAATTAAAGGAGTGTTAGACGCCCCTTTATATCAATTAACGTCATTAAGGGACACCATACCACACATCTTTACATTAGATGATATCTATATCTGTGAAATGTACATTATGACCTGTGTTATGTATTAGCGGTGTCGAAGTGACAGTCCGACACTTCATTGTGTTGTTTATTTGAGTGCCTTATTGATTCAGTCTTATGATTGGATATAAGCCCATATAGATAAAATAATAAGTAACTAAAAAACAAATTGATAAAATAAATGCAATGTGTGAAAAGATATATAGATCAACACACACAACCATACTAACCAACATGTATTATATTTCATTCGAAAGCTACGCGAATGAATTCCCTGTTTTGAAACAAAACAGAAGGAATGTATTTACTCAATGACGCGTGGATAATTTTTTAAGGAAGCTTAAATGTCACTGGCCGTCACACTACCAAAAGTCATCGTCATGGCGCAAATAAAAAATATCCATTTTTTCTTGTGTTATCTAATCAAGTTTGATAGCGATGATATGTCTCGGGTAATTAATGTCAGATTGATTAAAAGTGAAAAAAATCTAAGCGTCTGTATTTAATGAACCCTTAGTACTGAGCGACATTTCTTAATGTCGGCATCAATGGCATTCTTGCTTGTTTCAAAATAAACTTGATACATTAATAAACTACTGTAAGACTGAGAAAATCAGTATAATACACAATCCATACTGTAACAGCGTACATCTATACCCAGAACAAAATCACTCTATTTGGATCAATTTTCAAAGCGAAATAAATTATAAGAATTGAAGAAATTTGCTACAATGATGTATGTGTACATGTTCGTGGTTGTGAGATATTACATAACGGTGTGAAACATGTATATGTATCGTATATACACACAATGTTATTGACCTCGTCTTATATTCCAGATGTATTGCCCCTTAATACCAAATTTCACGGATATCATTGCCTGCAATCAACTAGGATCGGGACCTCGAATGCACCCATTTAATCGACAATACAAACTCTTCTAAATAGACTATATCTTTTAAAAGTTTCATTCTATATAGTGGAAACTGTAACAGGTTCACAGCTACGGTGTTAACGATTGATAATAACAAGCGTTTTGTGTAAGAAAAAGTCATGTTAAATTCAGAAAAGAACAATTTTTTATCATTTGTGTTATATCGTAATAGTTAAATCATAGTGATTATGTTCATCAATAATACTTTTAATGTTTTGGAAACATATGGTAGCATTGGGCTGGAATAGAACTGCAACTTTGGAGGTTTTGGAACCACAATCAGCCAATTTGATTTACCTGACAGGTGTAAAGCCAATAATGCCAACCCAGGTACAAGATCTATCGTTTCTTTCAAAACAGATATGATTATTTATGACCAACTACTACCACCTGTCTTGCCTATACAATGAAGTTTCACCCGAGTCAAAACTAAGCCTCCCCGTAGTTGTCCATCCATGTCTAACACAAATCATCCTTTTCTATACATTTGTGTCAACATCCCTGTCCAACACAAATCCTTCCTTATCTATACAGCTGTGTCCCCATCCCTGTCCAACACAAATCCTTCCTTATCTATACAGTTGTGTCCCCCATCCCTGTCCAACACAAATTCTTCCTTATCTATACAGTTGTGCCCCCATCCCTGTCCAACACAAATCCTTCCTTATCTATACAGTTGTGTCCCCCATCCCTGTCCAACACAAATCCTTCCTTATCTATACAGTTGTGTCCCCATCTCTGTCCAACACAAATCCTTCTTTATCTATACAGTTGTGTCCCCCATCCCTGTCCAACACAAATCCTTCCTTATCTATACAGTTGTGTCCCCACCCCTGTCCAACACAAATCCTTCCTTATCTATACAGTTGTGTCCCCACCCCTGTCCAACACAAATCCTTCCTTATCTATACAGTTGTGTCCCCCATCCCTGTCCAACACAAATCCTTCTTTATCTATACAGTTGTGTCCCCATCCCTATCCAACACAAATCCTTCTTTATCTATACAGTTGTGTCCCCCATCCTTGTCCAACACAAATCCTTCCTTATCTATACAGTTGTGTCCCCCATCCCTGTCCAACACAAATCCTTCCTTATCTATACAGTTGTGTCCCCATCCCTGTCCAACACAAATCCTTCCTTATCTATACAGTTGTGTCCCCCATCCCTGTCCAACACAAATCCTTCCTTATCTATACAGTTGTGTCCCCATCCCTGTCCAACACAAATCCTTCCTTATCTATACAGTTGTGTCCCCCATCCCTGTCCAACACAAATCCTTCCTTATCTATACAGTTGTGTCCCCCATCCCTGTCCAACACAAATCCTTCCTTATCAGTTGTGTCCCCCATCCCTGTCCAACACAAATCCTTCCTTATCTATACAGTTGTGTCCCCCATCCTATACAGTTGTGTCCCAATCCACTGTCCAATCTATACAGTTGTGTCCCCCATCCCTGTCCAACACAAATCCTTCCTTATCTATACAGTTGTGTCCCCATCCCTGTCCAACACAAATCCTTCCTTATCTATACAGTTGTGTCCCCCATCCCTGTCCAACACAAATCCTTCCTTATCTATACAGTTGTGTCCCCATCCCTGTCCAACACAAACCTTTACTTACCCATATTTTGTATCCAATCCTGCCATTTAAAACCCTTCCTTACCTATACAGTTGTGTCCATCCCTGTCCAACACAAACCCTTCCTTACAGCTACACGTGTAATTACCACTCTGGTTCTGACAGAAATGAACACATCCTCCATTTTCGTAATCACATTCGTTTTCATCTAAAAATAAAAAACAAAATTCATGTATACGTCATAAAAAAGGCAAGTGATCATCACATGCAATTGGCTCAACCTCGGTTAGTGTCTGACCATGAGCGAGAGTATACTGTATGCCGATTTTTTCGCCCCGGGTTATTTTGGACCTTGTACCATTATGCACGAATTCGCCTCATGTTCATTTCGCCCTATGCGGGTTACATAAATGGTTAATAACATTTTTACTCCTATCTAAAATTTGCCTTCCCCATTCAGTGACGAAGAGGGCGAATATTAAACAGGGGCGAAAATAGCCCGGTATATTCATTATGTTACGAAGAATGACAATGATCGAGTGTTTTTTGCCAAACCATTCAGTGCCAATGTACAGTTCGACTGTACGCGATTTGACAGTCATCTGGTACATTTCGCGATTTGACTGTCATCTGATACATTTCGCGATTTGACTGTCATCTGATACATTTCGCGATTTGACTGTCATCTGGTACATTTCGCGATTTGACTGTCATCTGATACATTTCGTGATTTGACTGTCATCTGGTACATTCGCGATTTGAATCATCGAGCACATTTCGACAGTCATTGAGTCATTGAGTGTACACGCGCTGAAAATACACTCAACTGGTCTATTGTCAGGTGAAAGTAGGTAAGAATTCAAACATCAACTATATCAATCTTATATGTTATTCTATATCAGCTTGTATACAATAGATGGATCCTCTAAGGTTTCTTCTATAATGATCAACTGATTATTTCTGCGTTACATGAACGTTACACTCAATTAAGAAATAGATATTCCAAGGTGAACTAAATTACTTGGCTAGCGCGCTTTCCCATTTCCTAATAAAAACAATCACTTCTTTGCTACCAAATTCCAGCCTGGTTAGATTGAAGTTTTCTGCATCCCTTTACACATCGAAAATTTGATGACATATGTTAGAATTCATTAAAACGAAATGCATGTTATATAACAAAGCAACCGAAACTATAGATATTATTTTGTATTCTTAAATATTGTTCTGTATTGCACCCTTTCGATTTTATTTTATTACAGAAACTTTGAATTCAAATACCAGTACTGAACAATACATATATTAGTAGCAAGCCAAAATGAGATAAGTGAGTGTTTATAGCGCTCATGACTTTCAGTGCTTTTAAACGTTTTTCCCCCGGGATCAAAACTTTCTTGGTGGAGAGAGGATACACGCATGCATTAATGTTTAAATTGTGTCATCATGGATACAATAGTTTTGAGTAAGAAATAATAGTTTGATTTTAAATCATCTATGCTATTCTAGATATATAAAATTTCAAACTCGATTGCCGCTCTGATAGAATTAGATACTTCGACCAAAGGTCATTGTTTTTGTTCCAAGGTCATTCTTAAAAATAGTGTTTACTACATATACGATAAGAAGAGAAATTGGATTAGAGTGTAATTTTAATGATCATCTTATTTTTTATTGTGGGGCGCTGGAAAGAATGAAGAACCTTTTTAAAAAGTGAAAATTCTTGATAAACATTATTTGCTCTAATTGTCTAAAAAGTCTTATGTGTATGTTCGCTAAAATTTTTGACATGTGTGTTTTGTACGCAGGACTTATCGTGACATGTGTCAGTAGTGTTTTTCTGTCGGACGATTATAAAAACATTAAACTCTGTTTTCTGTTATTTTCTCTTTCATGTAACGTCATTTAATCGCCCATGTTGTTTCCAGGCCATGTAAATGTAAACACGACCAAAACTTTGCGGTTACATTTACACGATGTTAGCATCTTGTAAATATTTCTGAATCTTTATTCATAGGATAATTTGGCATTTAACAACTCACAAAAATGTATACATCTGGAGTTCCTTTTTACATGCAATAAGGCTGTCTTAATTGTCTTCACGTGTGTTGCTATTTTAGAAAGGTTCATAATAATTTAAAATCGCTTTGATTCAAAACATCAATTACGATTTTACATTTTAATACGAATTCATTGCAATATTTGTCACGATTTGACGTCATTTCTATAAGTATGTATTTGTAGATATGTAGATGTACTTCCATATTAACGATACTTGATTGTTGTATTTACGGAACTCCATATGGAGTAACGATAGCCTAATATTTCCACGGTGACCGTTGGTCACAAGGTTGAGAAGTTTCGCAAATTGATTCATATCTAGCCTTGCCAGAAAGAACATAGATCAAGTTACACCGGATATAGGGATAGAAATCAGAAGCGGAAATCTGTTACATAATGATAATATTTATCAGCTGTCGTTTATACAATTAACACATTACAAATGTATTCAAACTTAGCCTGAAGGTTTTCTGTTCATAGCAAAGACCGGTTTATATAGGTCACCGATTACTTCCTTAATGACTGAACCTCTATATTAAGGTCACCTGCCTAAAACGGTCATATTTCTTTCAAATTCTGTGTGGCATTTACTTATTGTCTCCTTATACAAGGCATAATTTACAGTTAATTGTTGTCACTGGGTACATTATGCGTAATAAATGTAATTGTCGTCTCCCATTTTCGAGTGTGTTACGTTTAAAAGGTGTCGACTACTAATACAAAATGAAAATTACGTATATTTAATGTATTCTGAACATACATCATTACGCAGCCAACTCTACATACACCTATAGCTGATGTTAAACAACGAAGACAACAAAGGTAATGTCTATGAATCAACAACTAAACACCAACATGTCAATATGATTATAATTCCAAGTCCAATTCAATAAAACTAGGACAAAATATGAACAAAAACAAAAGATTAACACGGAGACTAGCTAAAAGGTTCAAGGAGAATAAGGACAGTTTTTTTTCGAAAGAGTAAGCGTCTTCTGCCTCATCGACGACACCTGCCAGGTGAATTTTGGTCAATCCAAGTAAATAATGTAAGTTTCTAAATTAAGATACAACAACGAACCAACACGCAAACTAACGAGCATCAAAAATGTCTACCTTCCTGTCGCACAAATACAACATGTCTCAACGTGAGAGGACATACACTGCTTGTTTACACAGAAAGAACACACACTACTTGTTTACACAGAAAGACATACACTGCTTGTTTACACAGAAAGACATACACTGCTTGTTTACACAGAAAGACATACACTGCTTGTTTACACAGAAAGACATACACTGCTTGTTTACACAGAAAGACATACACTGCTTGTTTACACAGAAAGACATACACTGCTTGTTTACACAGAAAGACATACACTGCTTGTTTACACAGAAAGACATACACTGCTTGTTTACATAGAAAGACATACACTGCTTGTTTACACAGAAAGACATACACTGCTTGTTTACACAGAAAGATATACACTGCTTGTTTACACAGAAAGACATACAGTGCTTGTTTACACAGAAAGACATACACTGCTTGTTTACACAGAAAGACATACACTGCTTGTTTACATAGAAAGACATACACTGCTTGTTTACACAGAAAGACATACACTGCTTGTTTACACAGAAAGACATACACTGCTTGTTTACACAGAAAGACATACACTGCTTGTTTACACAGAAAGACATACACTGCTTGTTTACACAGAAAGACATACACTGATTGTTTACACAGAAAGACATACACTGCTTGTTTACACAGAAACACACTGCTTGTTTACAAGACATACACTGCTTGTTTACACAGAAATACATACACTGCTTGTTTACACAGAAAGACATACACTGCTTGTTTACAAAGAAAGACATACACTGCTTGTTTACACAGAAAGACATACACTGCTTGTTTACACAGAAAGACATACACTGCTTGTTTACACAGAAAGACATACACTGCTTGTTTACACAGAAAGACATACACTGCTTGTTTACACAGAAAGACATACACTGCTTGTTTACACAGAAAGACATACACTGCTTGTTTACACAGAAAGACATACACTGCTTGTTTACACAGAAAGACATACACTACTTGTTTACACAGAAAGACATACACTGCTTGTTTACACAGAAAGACATACACTGCTTGTTTACACAGAAAGACATACACTGCTTGTTTACACAGAAAGACATACACACTGCTTGTCTACATAGAAAGACATACACTGCTTGTTTACACAGAAAGACATACACTGCTTGTTTACATAGAAACACATACACTGCTTATTTACACAGAAAGACATACACTGCTTGTTTACACAGAAAGACCTACACTGCTTGTTTACACAGAAAGACATACACTGCTTGTCTACATAGAAAGACATACACTGCTTGTTTACAAAGACAGACATACACTGCTTGTTTACATAGAAAGACATACACTGCTTGTTTACACAGAAAGACATACACTGCTTGTTTACACAGAAAGACATACACTGCTTGTTTACATAGAAAGACATACACTGCTTGTTTACATAGAAAGACATACACTGCTTGTTTACACAGAAAGACATACACTGCTTGTTTACATAGAAAGACATACACTGCTTGTTTACACAGAAAGACATATACTGCTTGTTTACACAGAAAGACATACATTGCTTGTTTACATAGAAAGACATACACTGCTTGTTTACACAGAAAGACATACACTGCTTGTTTACACAGAAAGACATACACTGCTTGTTTACACAGAAAGACATACACTGCTTGTTTACACAGAAAGACATAGAAAGACATACACTGCTTGTTTACACAGAAAGACATACACTGCTTGTTTACACAGAAAGACATACACTGCTTGTTTACACAGAAAGACATACAGTGCTTGTTTACACAGAAAGACATACACTGCTTGTTTACACAGAAAGACATACACTGCTTGTTTACACAGAAAGACATACACTGCTTGTTTACACAGAAAGACATACACTGCTTGTTTACACAGAAAGACATACACTGCTTGTTTACACAGAAACACATACACTGCTTGTTTACACAGAAAGACATACACTGCTTGTTTACACAGAAAGACATACACTGCTTGTTTACACAGAAAGACATACACTGCTTGTTTACACAGAAAGACATACACTGCTTGTTTACACAGAAAGACATATACTGCTTGTTTACACAGAAAGACATACACTGCTTGTTTACACAGAAAGACATATACTGCTTGTTTACACAGAAAGACATACACTGCTTGTTTACACAGAAAGACATACACTGCTTGTTTACACAGAAAGACATACACTGCTTGTTTACACAGAAAGACATACACTGCTTGTTTACACAGAAAGACATACACTGCTTGTTTACACAGAAAGACATACACTGCTTGTTTACACAGAAAGACATACACTGCTTGTTTACACAGAAAGACATACCTGCTTATTTACACACAAAGACATACAATGCTTGTTTACATAGAAAGACATACACTGCTTGTTTACACAGAAAGACATACACTGCTTGTTTACACAGAAAGACATACACTGCTTGTTTACACAGAAAGACATACACTGCTTGTTTACACAGAAAGACATACACTGCTTGTTTACACAGAAAGACATACACTGCTTGTTTACACAGAAAGACATACACTGCTTGTTTACAAAGACAGACATACACTGCTTGTTTACACAGAAAGACATACACTGCTTGTTTACATAGAAAGACATACACTGCTTGTTTACACAGAAAGACATACACTGCTTGTTTACACAGAAATACATACACTGCTTGTTTACACAGTAATACATACACTGCTTGTTTACACAGAAATACATACACTGCTTGTTTACATAGAAACACATACACTGCTTGTTTACACAGAAAGACATACACTGCTTGTTTACACAGAAAGACATACACTGCTTGTTTACACAGAAAGACATACACTGCTTGTTTACATACACTGCTTGTTTACACAGAAAGACATACACTGCTTGTTTACACAGAAAGACATACACTGCTTGTTTACACAGAAAGACATACACTGCTTGTTTACACAGAAAGACATACACTGCTTGTTTACACAGAAAGACATACACTGCTTGTTTACATAGAAAGACATACACTGCTTGTTTACACAGAAACACATACACTGCTTGTTTACATAGAAAGATATACACTGCTTGTTTACATAGAAAGATATACACTGCTTGTTTACATAGAAAGACATACAATGCTTGTTTACACAGAAAGACATACACTGCTTGTTTACACAGAAACACATACACTGCTTGTTTACACTGCTTGTTTACATAGAAAGACATAGAAAGACATACAGTGCTTGTTTACACAGAAAGACATACACTGCTTGTTTACACAGAAAGACATAGAAAGACATACACTGCTTTTTTACATAGAAAGACATACACTGCTTGTTTACACAGAAAGACATACAGTGCTTGTTTACACAGAAACACATACACTGCTTGTTTACACAGAAAGACATACACTGCTTGTTTACACAGAAAGACATACACTGCTTGTTTACACAGAAAGACATACACTGCTTGTTTACACAGAAAGACATACACTGCTTGTTTACACAGAAAGACATACACTGCTTGTTTACACAGAAAGACATACACTGCTTGTTTACACAGAAAGACATACACTGCTTGTTTACACAGAAAGACATACACTGCTGGTTTACACAGAAACACATACACTGCTTGTTTACATAGAAAGACCTACAGTGCTTGTTTACACAGAAAGACATACACTGCTTGTTTACACAGAAAGACATACACTACTTGTTTACACAGAAATACCTACACTGACAGTTGATACAATAGATAAAGATTATTAGGTTACAAAGTGAATAACAAATCAGTTGATAATAATATTGGTCGCTCACCTACACATATTTTCCCTGTCCCATAAAAACCTGGTTTACATCGACATTTGTAGCGCCGCCTTGTGTTGATACAGATGGCGTCTCTGTCACATGTATGTGTTCCTGTTTCACATGCGTTACCTGTAAACAGAGAACAGGAAACAGTTAGGACACGCTTACAAAAAAAACAATCTTCATCATACTCCTACACTGTTTGTTCATATATCTTTTCTAATCTCGCACAAAATAAGATCTGAACATCCTGGCAGCCTGTCCAAACAGATCAATTTAATGTACACGAAATGTTGTGTGAATCGAAGTATTTCTCTCCTTTCTGTTACAGTGTTGTTACCTGGAAAGTATTATAAAGTATTGAAGCCTTAATCAAAACTTTAATTACTGGTCTTTGTTAAAGGTTGTCCTTGGCATCAGCTGACGAGTCCTAGAGGGCCGAAACAACTGTATGATGACTTTTGTACAGTCGTTGTAATTACAAAATATATAAAAATACCAAATTTATAGAGATATGAAACTAGAGCACCGATAAATCTCGATTTTGACCATTCTTGCCATCATTTTGGATTTTCTTTCTTACGTGTCATAATTTTTGCATTGTGAGTCCTAGAAGGGCGAAACAGCTTTATAATACAGTGGACTGTCATGTTTATAATTTCACTCTTTTGCTTATATCGTATATATTATATATAAGGATTTGTACAATAGTCGAATTGCTTGGTTGAACAAAATAGAAAAAATTCATAGAAACATGTCATATCTGACCCTATCCATTAATATTCGTTGACGTTGTAATTATTCCTTTTCCAGAAGACACTCCCTCAGAAACGAAAAAAGAGACATATCATTAAACACAGATAATCATTGAGATATATGGAACTACATGTCACACATGATGGAAAGAAAGGGCTTGACGGCCCGGAAACCCCGCATCACCTTTGTATTATTATTGTTTTTATACTTAGTGTCCCGTCAGGTCTACAGAAATACATTTTACAAAATATAGTTACAGTTTATATACATCTAAGAAATACCAATACATACACTGACGATGAATTCCGACACATCAACAGAATGTTAATTAAAAGTGAAATTCCATCAAATCGCGGCAAAATGTAATAAAAATGTACACGGAGACTTCTGAAAATCCAAAATGATAAACTCACATCAAAGGGACATTTTTGCAAATATGAAATATCATAACAAAAATGTTTTCAATGATTATGATCAATCCGGTCAGAAAACAATTATTTTTGTGCACGAAAATGAGAATCTCCAATATCACACTATTAATGAAATTCTTCATGAAGCAGATTTTTAAACATCTATTTAGAAATATCTCATAATTTGATATATGCAAATTTTTACAGGTATTCCAAAGTACATAATACGATTCTTCAAACCTTAATACAATACTCTCTTCTTAGTCTATTTCATTTCATTTTATTAATTTATTTTTCCAACATATACGATAATATAAAAACTTATCCCCAACTAATTGTTACAGAAATGTACAAATATACCGGAGGGTTGATGTCTACGTTGTCTCTGTATAGTATTCATCTCATAAAAATCTTATATAACCAGAGAAAAACAACTACATATTTCCCCGTTATGTAATAAAGCAACTTATCACGTATTTTGTTCCTTGAGCCGTGCTTTTAAAAAAATAAAGGATTATAAAGATTTGAATTATTTTCCGATTGTTACCAGGATCTCGATAGAGACATAAATTGGTTCGGTAATACCATACTGAATTTGTCTTACAGAGTATTAAATTGGACAGTTTTCACAAGTTTTGTCCTAACACTATGAAATAAATAATGCCTTAAAACTCGTTTTAAAAAAATGTGAAAAGATTCAGATACCTTTATCTTACTAACTTGGCAATTATGAAATAGTAACATACAAATATTCGAAAACTACGCCATGAAAATAGAAAAATCGCATGCATTTTCACGGTTTTCACACATAAATATTTCACAAGGCTAATAAACTTGATAACTACAGGTTACATAAAATAGGTTCTTTAAAAAAAGAGGAACAATTATTGTAAGATTTTAGGCAGTAAAACAGGTGCGAGAGATAGATTTTTAGAATGACTGATTTAACCACCATGAACCCCTTCCATCTGTACATATTGACCCATTATACTCATTAAACACACTGACCAGTGAAGGCCGGATGCACCTGGCCCCATGTGACCTTAGCCAACACAACTCTTACTGTCTAGACATACATTGTCCAGATTTAAGTACGACCGACCTTTCTTGCCTTAGTACAAATCATAGTATTATCAGATATTTGTTACATCACCGCTTTTTATGTATCTCATGTAATTCAGTTACAGCATCATTAATTAGAAGTCATATGCTTTTAATGAGTTTATAATTAAGTACATTCATAACATGAAACGCTTTAAGACGATCATAATACTCCATCGCATACTGTCAAAGTGGTTGCTTCGTGTGTTATGAAAGCAGTTAAAATTCCTAATATATATCTTAAAACTTTAAAAACAGGCGAAAAAAACCCCACAGAAATTCTTATGTTAAAATTTCGATCATGAAACGTAGAAAACTGTAAAATAAAAAATAGAGGTACAGACGAGAGTAACAGTATCAGTTAGAGTAAAAAAAAATGAAAGCCATGTTTCTGTAGAAAAAAATCCGTTTTGGTTAAGTTTGCCCCTCAAATGTTTCACAAAATTATACTTTCAGTTAAAGAATTTGCAGTATTGTTGTACTGTGTCATATATGCATTCTGAAAAAAAGTTTCCACATTTATTGAACTTATTACGAGATACCGGTAATCAATAATGTATCAAATAAGAGAAATAGCCATCAGGTATATACGTTCTTTATACATACGTTCTGTTAGACATATAAGGTCAACAATACTCTCCATAAATCAACCCTCGAAATCTACATTATCACGAACAAAGATATCGATTCATACTTTTTTTTTTAACTATTATATTAATTGAACAGGGCACTTATTTTACATTTGATAAGTGTTATGGGCGTTTACTATCCCTTCTTTGAAAAAAAATATATTGACTACCTAAATTGTGTTTAGTATTCTACTTAAATATAAGTTATCGATTTTTTTTATATTTAATGTATATATCTAAATATGAAAAACATTAAAATAGTATTTTACAACACAGATATGATGAATAATGTACCACATGGCTTCTGATTCAGAGAATGGAAATTTGGGCTATGTAAAGACCCCGTCATCCTCAACCATATCCAAAAATGATGTCATCCTTACAGACTCGTCACTTAAACGTTATTAGTACTGGCAGTGGAGATGGTTCTATCTATGTGTATCTACATATGTAGGAGACTCTTAACCCACAATATATTGTAGATAAACTTCCGGTAACAGAAAGGTCAATTTAATGTGAAATCCATGTTTATCATAAATAATTAAAAAAAATACGTTGTGAGCAAATTACGCACAGGATAATGTATCTGTGAAAAAAAAACGTTTACAATTTTTCAGTGAAAATTTCATTAAAAATCCTTCTTACATTTTCAGTTATTTTCCTTTATTAAAGAAATAGTACAACATGTTATTTTAATATTTTACTAAATTTGTCTAGAACAGATCTAAAAATAGATTTTTGAATAGCATCATTTCTCTACGGACTGTAGGCATATGCTATATTCATTCGTGTACGTATGATATCTTATAATTATTTAATTACTTAATTCCAGACTTACAGATCTCCTTGCTAGATACATTGCCGGTCTTTCCACAGTCGTATTCCTGTTCCCAAGTTGTAGCTAACCGTACGCACAACGCCATATTGAGAATAAGACCAAGATACCCAGGTTGCATTGTTAAAGCACTTTCACACTGTCGACACTAATACATCTCATTCATTGTTTGAAGAATTTTAACTAATTAAGCAGAAATCAAAATCTGTATCAATATAACTGATTTGTTCAATACATGGCGTTTGCAGCGTTTGTATTTGAACATATATGCTAATAATATGTTTGATTGACAGATATGCATACTGATTGTACAGTGGAACCTGCAAGTGCAAGTGCATCAGAGGGCACCTGTTTGTGTATTTTAAGATTTAGAATGAGTTCTTTTATGACCGATTGAAATTGAAGTCAAAAAAACGCAATCCCACGTGTGAAACAGTGTGGTGTAGAAAATATGCATAATACGTCACTGTTTATTGTCGAGGGTCACGTGACCTGCACAATCATCGCAATTTATGTTTGCATATGTACTAGAAGAAAAGAAATTGTTTCCAATTAGTAAGTGCATTTTTCAACTTAAACTCACTGTGTCGTAGCGAATTCCGTAAGTTTAAATACATAACTTTATAATTCAATATGAAGTGAACATAACAAATATTAGTTTGTTAACAAACTAGACAGAGGTGATTTATATAAGTTTATTGTACTTACTAATATAGTAAATGCATTGGATACAGTTCTGGGTCGTATGAAACTCAATCTCGGGATCGGATTTATATTACCAGACATTGCGCCCATAAGTTGGTATAAATGTACCGCTAGGATTTTCCCAGTGTATAAAGTATTCTATACGACATATTTACAAAATACATACAAGTAATAGTATCTTGCAATAAAAAAAATTAGATACAGCGTGACCACATAATGAATATAACTGTATCATACAGCTGTTTCGTCCTTCTAGGGCTGGTCAGTGACCTAAAAGGAATTGAGAAGAGGAAAATGCAAATAGGTCGAAATGAGTATAAAAAACAGACGAGGAGGTGCGCTAATCCCAAAAACTTAACGCAATCATATCTTTCAAAGAATGTATGTTTCAAGTATGTTATATACTGACATATAAATTTTTGAAAATCTTTTTCTCGCTTGTCTATTCTAAAGGGATCATTTTGCTTTGTTTTTGACATATATTTGCAGATATTAAGATCAAAAATACTTTCCTTACAACACAATAATGGCATTGCTAGTCTCCGGCTTCAGAAGTCAGCACCTTATGATGTCATTAGTTTTTGCCCATAGGATATACAACAAGACTTTGAATAGGGATTTTATAGCAGTTGCTACGTCTGTAGTATCACACAATTCATCATCAAAATGCACGTCCTTTGCACGATGTACACTAAATGATGAATCAAGGAATAGCTTGGTGTTCATGAATTACACGTCAAAATTTTAGCCAATACAAATATACCTTTTTTTCAAGATTTTCACGCTACTACCGTTACTATGGTAATAAGAATATTTACAACATCGATATAATTCGAATATTCCATGTCTCAGAGTTGTGTTCAGTTATACATATAGTTACAATACAATTCAAGAATTCCACTCTGAACAATCAACATTGTTATAAATACACCTACGAGACTGTACAAGAACATCAGGCGAAACAGTCAACATTGTTATAAGTACACCTACGAGACTGTACAAGAACACCAGGCGAAACAGTCAACATTGTTATAAGTACACCTACGAGACTGTACAAGAACACCAGGCGAAACAGTCAACATTGTTATAAGTACACCTACGAGACTGTACAAGAACACCAGGCGAAACAGTCAACATTGTTATAAATACACCTACGAGACTGTACAAGAACACCAGGCGAAACAGTCAACATTGTTATAAATACACCTACGAGACTGTACAAGAACACCAGGCGAAACAGTCAACATTGTTATAAATACACCTACGAGACTGTACAAGAACACCAGGCGAAACAGTCAACATTGTTATAAATACACCTACGAAACAGTCAACATTGTTATAAATACAAGAACACCAGGCGAAACAGTCAACATTGTTATAAATACACCTACGAGACTGTACAAGAACACCAGGCGAAACAGTCAACATTGTTATAAATACACCTACGAGACTGTATTTATCTCATGTCCAATACATTTCAGTTTAAACAATTTCCTATGCTGACATAATTTTTCGTTGTCTAGAGTTAAACATTCATGAAGAATATATTCGGCCATAACACTTTAAATACATGAGAAAGGAAAAAACCGAATCAGCGAAAAATGAATTTTTATTCGGAATTACGTGAAAAGTTGTATGCATTAGTGAAAACACATAGTGAATAACGCTTTGAAGTACTTTTCCCTATCATTAGGTTTTAATTAATATCTAAAGTATTGCTGTGTGTTCCCAGGCTTTCATAGAGATAAGATAACAATAATTTAAATTCTAAATAAATCTTATTATCGGCTCCTTTGGCCTGGACAAAGTCTAGCCGTATCTGAAGGTTAAGTTGGTCCTGATGTTATATACGCTAGGGATAGACATTGCCAAGCCATTATCTTCTGTACATAACACTGCAAAATCTGACAATATCTTACAATAAACCAACATACGTTTTTAAAGGAAATTTGATATAATTTATAGAGTCCCAGTCCCGACCTGTTGATATGCTATCCTGATTAAATCGTTCAAAACGACCCATTCGCTACCTGTGTACTATCTTTATGTCTATTTACACAGCGGTGTAAATAGACAAAATCTGCATCGGCACTTGACTATCACAGCGGCACGCGCCATAGCAGCAGAGGCTGAACGCCGAGCCAGTCATCGCGGGAATTAGTACAACTATATAAACTCTCAATGAAAAAACAAAGTCTCAGTCACGTGACCTGGTGGTCTGGTTGATGTATAGTGGCTACCTGTCAGACATTAGGTAATCGGGGAGCCGAGCACCAGGTCTGCCATGATGTACCACATCACGTGTGTAGTCTCTGTACTACAGCGGTCTTACGTTGTGATAATGGATGTTCGACTTCTGTTTTAAAGTAGCTCCTCCAAAACGACCGAGATAATGATAAGTTATGAAATAGCTACTTAGTTATCTCTGTTCTATAGTAAGATATAGTAAGTGGTAAGTACTCCCCCTACAATACCACAGTTCTCAAAAAAGTAAAGCCTTGAAATGCCGACGTGCCACAGTAAAGAACTCCGTACAGTACAACAGTACTATAATTTCATATAGGCTACAGAATTGTTTTAATATGATTCTGATAATGAGATCATGATGGCGTGGTGTAAATAAGTCCTATATGTTACAATAGTTCTATTGTACTTTAGTAATGATTTCTCCCCGACCACTGCGCTGGTCCCTGGCTTAAAGATGTTAACAAGAAATAAAAAAAATCAGATCTCTGACATAGTTCTGATTCTGAGGTTCACGGGAGATGTATTGATAGACAAATACAGCGAGGTATTTCTGGTAGTCATTCTATCTACATGACTACACTTCCATTGTTTAAATGGCGATTTCGACTTAAGGTCGAGTTCATCCTTCAGGTCACGGTGAAAGGTTTCCTTCTCTTTCACACTCAGTCTCAGCAACGCTCCTACACATCAATCAAGATTCTTTCCTTAACCTGATCATACTCCTAGATGTATATTCAACACAATAGATTCATTTGTCAAACGAAAATTATACCTTACCCGTTCATTGTGTCTTGTGTTAAATATCTAGGTGATTTTATAGAGAACATTGCATTTCTTGGTTATGACTCAGATTTATTCACTATTTTTCAGAGCAAAAATATTACCTTTTCGGAAATCTGGTTTGATTTTCCTTCATTATTGAGGTTCTAATAGAAATCTAGATATTTGTTATTATTATTTCATTAAGATTTCATTGAAACATTTCGTTTACACTCTTTATTGTCTTTCCAAAACAAGGAAATGCTGTTGTTGTTGTTGTTGTTGTCGTCGTCTTTGTTTTTATTGTTGACCGTTTTAATTTACACAAAGTAGAGACGACCGGTCCTGTAATTTTGCATCAAATATGTCATATGGTCATAAACAGCTATCAGCACGGAGGTTGATATCATACTTAAGTCATTTTAAAAGCCATCCAACTGCTCTATCAAATGATAAAGAAGAATTTCCTGAATAAATCAATATTCATTTTAGTATGAAGAGATTAATATCCATCCATTTATTACCGCGTATATATCACACTACTATAAGAGTGTACTGTATGCTCTCTGTGATACCGTACATTAATTAATTGATTTAAAGTAGGATAGGAAGAGGCAGTGACGAGACTACAGCACAGCGTTGCTCGAATTGATGTATAGCATTGAAAACAACAACGCTAGCATCGTTGATGAAACAAAATAAGAAATGGTAATTTTGATCAACCATATATCCATGTAAAAAAACCAAAGACGTATACGACACGTCAGTATCACATAAGATTTCACATTACTCACTTAGATTGACCATGATTTACAAGTAGGGTGTTGTCGAAGAAGCAGAAGACGCTTACTCTTCCGAAACACCTGGTCTTATTCTTATTGTACTTTTTTAACGAGTCATCGCGTAAATCTTTCTTTTCTTTGTTAATTGCCCTTGTTTTATGGAATTTCATAGTGGATTATGGTTATGTTAACAGGTTTGTATTGTTTTTTTTCTCTCTCTCTCAATAAGATGGGTTTATCTTATCTAGGTCTTATGTAATGCTAATACCTAATGACGAATTAATTAGCCTATACTCAACAAATTAGCTTCCAGCACCGAAAACGAACGACAACAAGAACAGAGACGAAAACTTTAAAATATCATAAATCACTATCAACGAAGTGTTCAAATAGGGTAGTGGTATCTAAATTTTAAATCTATTGCCGAGTTCAGAAAAGAATCGAAGGGACAGCATAAACTTAAAAGGATTCCTTATCAATATTTGTAACTTCTCTTTCTATGGTTATCAGTTTTCTTTGTACTTGAAAGATGGTTAAATAAATTAATATCCGCTGCCAATTTAAATTCAATTTCAGTTCAATACCTTGTAAAGAGGTAACAAAATAACAGGTGCTAATTAACGTAGACTATTTCCATACTAATTAATAATTAATGTAGCACACAAATAAACAAACTACATTCCTTCATATTTTGAGTACACGAATGAATGACGCATAAATGTTCTTACGGTGATTACAAACTATTTCTTTGCTAAGGTCAGTGAATGATGGCGGACTGAAATGAAAACTGTACTAACAAGGTCAACTCATTATGAGGGGACGACACTAATAGAATTTCGTTTATGAAAGTCGAGATACGAGTTTGCTTTGACATGAAATAAAAGTTCACCACGTTCACGTATTTGAGATTTATTAAAAGATTACATCAGGGATGGTGTTATTTGATATCACAAATATTCAATTTTTCATGTAAGTTACACTCAATTTGAAATCACTTCACACATTCCGTGATATATCTGAAGTCGGTGCCTTTGATGTATTGCGCATTGTCAATTACATGCATGTAGCGGAGATAGCAGGCAATCACTCTGTCGGGTCTCTTTCGATTAAGCTTTTCAACATCCAATATATCGGGGTCGATATCTACTACACTATCATTCGTTTCATTTTAAATTACTCGTTCGATTCGTCTGTAGATTACGACGGTGGTGGCCAGCTAGAGACAGTCCCAATGAATAATATTTCAAAAGTGTTAGATAAAAGGTTCATTTGAGCTACAGAAGTATAATGACGTAACCTTATACGGATTTTTTTTTCTCAATTTTAGATAGTCAGATTTATTAACTCCAAAAGCTTACACTTAACAGTCTGAAATAATCTTTTTATATGGTAATATTATTCCTAACCTGTTTATGAACACTACCGACCGTACCTGCATTCATACAGCTATCAGTGTTTTCTAGAATAGAAGTTCTATAACACAACCTGTAAAAATCAGAATTTGACGTTTCGATGACTATATGGTCACCTTCATCTGACAAATGACCAGTGTTGAGCGTACTAGCACTGACATACGTAGTGTACTATACTATAACCTTTTGTACACAGAGGTTGAAAATATTGTGACGGGATGGTAAACATACTATAGTCCAAAACATACACAAGATGGTAACAATGTACTGTAGTCGATTCGGCCACGCTCTGTTTAAAGTTTGGTCATAAATATGCGAAAGGCTGTGGCCCCCTCGTCCCTGTTTAGTACTGACCCGCTAAAGCCTATTCAGATGGATTCCTTAAGCAACCGTTTGAAAAGGTTGCTTTCCCTGTCGACTATTTTGGAATTTTTCCAGTCAATGATATGATTTTGCTGAGTGAATGGATTTAAGAGTGGAGATTTATTGATTAGAGTCTGAGGTTGTTTCCGCTCTGATCTAGTGATTTTTTTCCTTATATCTCTTGTCTGTTTTTTTCAGTTCTTGCAGACGATATTGTATACGCATTCTGCGACATTTTGTGTTTTATCTTTTTGATTGAGCTTGCATAATACGGGATATGGCGTCTTTCTCCAAGAGCTCCATGCGTAAGTTGGCCACAATCGGAGACACCTGGCTGCCCATAGCTTTGCCAAACCGTTGCTGATAGAGGGTATCTCGGAAGGCAAAATATATTGCTGTAAGCACAAATTGTGGTAAATCCATGATGCCTTGGATCTGGAGGTTGGTGTTCTTTCGCTATAACCGGTCTTGATCTATCCGGCTCCGAATTGTATCAAGAAATTTCTCATTGGGAGTGTTGGTAAAAAGAGACACTTCATCGTGTGAAATAAATTCCTGATAGTTTTGGATAAGTACCGTGAATATACTTTTTGCAAAGTCTATCTCTCGAATATCTATGAACAAGCGTTAAACAGAGCGTAGTCGAATTGACTACAATACGTTGCTACCATCTCGTCACACTTATTTTCAACCGTAATGTATAAAGGGTTATAGTACAACCGACAAAAATTGACCGATTCCTTACCATCCCGTACACTTCCTACGTCAGTTGTAGCAGGCTCCACATTGGTCATTTGTCTGATGAAGGTGACCGTATAGTCATCGAAACGTCACATTCTAATCTTCTACTGGTTGTGTTATTAGTAAAGGTGACTGTGTAGTCATCGAAACGTCACATTCTAATCTTCTACTGGTTGTGTTATTAGTAAAGGTGACTGTGTAGTCATCGAAACATCACATTCTTATCTTCTACTGGTTGTGTTATTAGTAAAGGTGACTGTGTAGTCATCGAAACGTCACATTCTTATCTTCTACTGGTTGTGTTATAAGATGAAGGTGACCGTGTAGTCATCGAAACGTCACATTCTTATCTTCTACTGGTTGTGTTATAAGATGAAGGTGACCGTGTAGTCATCGAAACATCACATTCTAATCTTCTACTGGTTGTGGTATTAGTAAAGGTGACTGTGTAGTCATCGAAACGTCACATTCTTATTTTCTACTGGTTGTGTTATAAGATGAAGGTGACCGTGTAGTCATCGAAACATCACATTCTAATCTTCTACTGGTTGTGTTATGAGATGAAGGTGACCGTGTAGTCATCAAAACGTCACGCTCTAATCTTCTTCTGGTTGTGTTATAAGATGAAGGTGACTGTTAATCATCAAAACGTCACGCTCTAATCTTCTACTGGTTGTGTCGTAATATGAAGGTGACTGTGTAGTCATCGAAACGTCACATTCTAATCTTCTACTGGTTGTGTTGTAAGATGAAGTTGACCGTGTAGTCATCGAAACTCTAATCTTCTACTGGTTGTGTTGTAAGATGAAGGTGACCGTGTAGTCATCAAAACGTCATACTCTAATGTTCTACTGGTTGTGTTATAAGAACTTCTATTCTAATGACATTACCAACTTGAAGAAAATGAGCAAAATTGAAAAAAAAAGTCTATGTTTCTTTCTGGCCCTTTTACCTTAGGCAGTATGGTTAAAAGGCATTAATACATATACTTACATAACAATGGTGTCTTTTTCATTCGTCTTAAAGTTGAGTGTCTTAAGCCGATGTTATGAATAAGACCTGTGGTGATGGCCATCATGATAACAATTTCAATGTATAAGTGATACAAATATTGTTTTGAACACTTCTTTAACCTTTAATATGATTTCATTTATTAAATATGTTAGTCAAGAATACCATCGATCGTCTATCATGCACAAACTATCAACGGGAAATTGAAAGGCATTTTTCCGGCTATGTCGTCAGTGCAATAGCTATGCTTATGTTCAAAGTGTAATATGAAATTTCCCCTTTCAAATTTCAATTTTAACAAACCAGTGTTTTAATGAATAACATTCTGTGGCGTAAAGACGTTATTAAGAATCAAGACGTGTGTATTCCTTCGTATTCATTACTCTTAGAATATTAGAGAAGACGAAGATTAATTTTTTTAAATGACGCAAAACTGACGTTATCTAGTAATTATTGCCAACGGAATGCTATAAAATTGCTTTCAGACACTATTTACAGCTCTTTACAAACATTAACAGTAATTTATTGAAAATCGAAGTTTCCATAGTTATTTGCAGCATCAACATTTGCTCTTAATTACAACGCGTAAGGAAATTTGATAGCAATTTTAGTATTATGTAGGGACGAATTGATAGCAATTTTAGTATTGTGTATAAAGCATATTTTATCCGAGATGATTTTCAAAGAATTATAATTGTCTTTGAAGTACAGGACGAAACTCTTGAACATATCTGCACAAAACATGAACCAGTCATGATAACACAAGATGCTGTGTGATTTTTTGCAGTAAAACAACCACAGGCGTTAAAGCGCTTGTTGATTTATCAACTTCCATTGGTATCACGGATACGAAACAGACGAAAAGATGCAATATTGCATATTCACAGATAAAAAGCAGACGAAGTAATGCATATTCGTGTATGCGAAACAGACAAGATAACCCATATTCATTAACACGAAAAGACGAAATAATAAAAATGCATATTCATTAATACAAACCAGAAGAAAGAATGTATATTCATGTTTAGAAATGATTTATAATGCATATTTATTTATTCGAAAGGGACAAGTGATACAGATTCGTTGAATTAGATTTGATTGAAAAGAAAACACGCCCCTAATACATTTTTACAATTTTAACAGAAAAAAAAACATTAGAATTGAAAGTATGCAGGCGACGATAAACATTCCCAACATTTAATCAACCTGCATCTTTCAAAACTTTTTGAAGTATGGTGTCCCATTATATATCAAGATAACTCACAGACGGTTAGATACAATACAAAACTAACAGCTAAATGGGGAAGATAATTTAAGTAAATAAGTCGTGTTACAAACACAATAAATAATTCAACTGGTACTTGATATAATTTATGGTTTATCATTGCAATTCCGTTGAGGTATATAAATACTTAACTCACCTGAATCATATTTTATAACCTTGTATCAAGAACATGTTACTGAATAGAAAATACAATATTTATGTATTTGGTATTTATAATATATAAATAGGGTAGGCATATCATGGAATCCAATGTTCATCGGATGTCTAATACATACTTTGATAACATTCGGTCTTTTATCCAAATTACCTTAATTTAACAATATGTCACTAGAGTAACATACCCTGGAGCGTTTTTTATTTGTTGTCCCAGTCAGTAATTGATTATAATGTTGTAATATTGAAATATATATATTGAAACCTGTCAAAGCAAATTTTTGCTGACGTATATGATATAAACTATATGATTTATTATTATTATTTTTTTGCATTTTATATGAGATTTTGATCTGAAAACTTCTATAAGGTGCTATATACTTGTGATGGTCAGGTACTACTTATATATTTGTGTGTTTATTCAAATACACCGAGATATAACAGCGGCAGTGCTGGCAATGAAAAGTATCAAGATTGTGAAACAGTGTACCACCTGCGACACCAACATACACTTATTTGTTATAGGAAATTTGCTAAATGTAGCTAGACTGCATGTCTAATACGCACAACATGTAACATCCATTTTACGTAACAATCAAATGTATCCAGAAACATTACTAAAATTGTGTTCAAGCATTTATCTTTCCCATGTCAGCAGCAGCTTAAAACAGATTGGTAGTTAACTTATAAAGTTATCACGAGGCTTTTCTATTCAACCACGAAAGAAAGCCTAGCATAAGCTGTTTTACGGTGTTACTAGACACGATGATATAAAGCAAATGTTATACAGATTCATGGATATCAACGAAGGCTCAGGTAGTAACAGAAGAGAAAGAAATAAAAAAAAAACTGTCTCATAGTTTAGGGTATCTTTCATAAAATATCATTTTTTACGAATTGAACAATGAAATCATGTTCTCAAAAATTGAATATGTAGATTAAGGGAAGTCAAACATCCGTTGTTAAGGCAGAAGGATTTTTTTTACGTCGAGTCCATTATTGGAGTATTTCGTCCAAGTTGCAAGATTTCTAGCTGTACTGTACCTTTTGAGAACTCATTCTAATGAATGTAAAAACTATTGTTAGCATCAAAATACCTATGTTGTCAGTTTGACAGGCAAAATTGGTTGGAATACTACCAGCCAAACCGTCTAAATATACTGCATTGGAAAATCCGTAACTGAAATGTCAAAAAATGTGTATGATGGTCATTAAAATTTCTGCTGGGATTCCAATTTTCTTACTTCAGTAGACTTATTTTCTGTTCATTTAATAATTAACGTAAATATGTCATTCTGATCGGCTTATAACAAACACAAACCTGTCACGATGCAATCGGAGTCGCGCGATCGTTTGTAAATCTATACATAATTTCCGTAAATTTAATATCATATTTTTTATTTAATCGTCAATTGAGGTGTACGATTTCACATTTGTCTTCAAAGTATGAAATCCTAACTCATTCGAAATTCAGCACCAGTCAAGTTTGCTAATCCAATGCTAATTAGAAATTATGATTATTTATTTAAATAAACATTTCAATATCAATATTTGAAACTATTCTTCATTTCAGAAAAGTATGATTTTCGAAGTTGTGCCTGTAGCTAAACATTAATTTACAATATAGTTTATTTGTAATGCACAATTAATCAACGTTATAATGAAGCCACATACATATTGGCAGTTTTTCGGGTAAGGTGGTTACAGTAAACTTAAATCGTGTGAACAGTTCACTTAATCAGAAACCTTTAGTTGACATGCTAATTTCTCTCACATATCTTTAACGTAGGCATGAAGCTTATAAACGTTGAAATCTGTTTCGTGTCGTGTTAAATGCTATTAAGACGAGGAAAAACCCCGCATTGATGCCGTTACCTCCGCAACGCTTGCACTAATGGTTTGTGTGTCAAATAGATCATATTTACATGTACAACATATTTTTCGTTTACACATTAATGATAATAATACTTGGAATATTTATAGAGCGCTCTATAGTGTAAAAATAGGTCAGCTCTAAAGCGCTTTACAAGCCATGTTTTAAAAACTTATCTAAATATAAAAATATACAAAAACATCACCTATAGATCTATGGTGATACAAGTAAGTTTTGGGTAAATTTCGGAAGAGTGAAATACTAGCGTAAACTAATTAAAACAGAGTTAAAACACTATTATTCACATCACAGCAATGCTGTCAAAGCTCAAACTTGATACAGTAGTTGTTTATACATTCATTGACAGCAGAAATTCCATTATACACATCCGTAACATCCAAAACAAAATAAATATGTTTACAATCAAATAGGAGTGGTGACATTTTTTTTCTTTTCATTTCACGCTAGAGCAAGATATATCTGTTGCCCCTAAGGCTAACGAAGTCGAACCTAGTCGTTTTATTAAATGATTATTCGCGAGACGATGAAGACTGCAGAATTTCCGACGCGATCGTGTTTTGTGTCTATTGGTTTGACTATGTTGACATACGGGCAAACGAGCTCTGCCTGTTCGTGAGGTTGTGTATCCGTCAATTTGCTGTTGTTGATGCGCAGACGAGGATGCCCAGTCTGGTCGTGTATTGTATCTATCCGTCTGACGGTGATGACGTGTGGACTAATGAGGCCCGGCCTCGTCGTGTCGTTGTAGATCTATCGTCGGGACAGTCTTACACATGTTTATGTCATATATGACAGCCCTGATGTTGTTTGCCGTCAATCACGGATGGACCACCGTGTTGTGGTGGAGCTATGATTGATTCTTGTTTCCACTTCGTGTTTTGCCCTTTGATCTACCGTCTCGTCGGCTGTTTTATTTGTAATTTAATTTCAAAAACTCAACAAATATTTACGTACCATTTGCAAGGCTGTATTACTAACCAAATTATTGAAAGTTGTCGTCACCTCTTCGGTATTTATGCAATTGCAAAAATACGATTTTACCGTGACAGTACATGGAAAAACAAAAACAATATGAAACATCGGCTGTGACATTCTTCTGCAAAACACGGTTTCATTGCTATTTGATAATAGTGTGTTCATTATGTTTCCGCGTTACTGACAATAGCCTCTGTCAGTGATGTGTCAGTAATGTGTGTGCCCAGGGCATATATGTTGTGGGAGAACAAGCATTAAACATGAATTCATTCTCTCGGAACACACATCTTTGCATAATTTCAAAGCCCTTAACTTTATCAGTATTAATCATTTGAATTCATTCATTCTTCATTCAGTTAAATAATTCATTCATTCATTTAAATAATTAATTAATTAATTCAAGTCAATCAAAGCATTTATTCAATCATTCTATTCAATTCCATTCATTTATTCATTCATTCAATTAGAAAAAAATGATTCAGATATCTATTAATTCCATTTATTCATTCAACCCATTTGTATGTCGCTGTATTGTTGATGTTTTATGAGGTTGTACTTTTAAAAAAAATGTTTATTTTTCTTTCTGTATAATAATTGTACAGAGGTACAATATACAATGCTATACAATACTCTACAGTACTATGATATGCATGTACATTGCTGTATAATGCAAACGTTGCATTGTGAATTCCAGTAAAGTCTTAAACTGCACCACTAAATCTATAATATGTTTCAAAAAAGTATGTCAATATCTGATCTTATACTGACCAATTTTTTTTTATTATATTCCTCTGTTCGTTCTATGACATTAGATGCAATAAAGTCTTGATGTTGATAGTGTCTACATGTGACTACCATCTAATATAGTCCCGTCAATTTCGTTTGCAAGACGTCGTATGACGGAATTATTAATGGAAGAAAAGAGAGATGATATTAGACTCCGTCAAATAACGCTATGATAGTGAAATTTTTGCAACTTCGGAATCGTGATGAAGAAGCTGAGACTGCGCTTAGAGTATAATATACCTAACTAAAAGCCGGTATGATCCCTAAAATGTCATATAACACGTCATCATGTAGTGACGTTACGACAGTCGTCTTGCAATTGTGACGTCAGAAATTCCCTGCATTAAATGTGTAACAACAAATCCAGACGACACAGGAAAAATAAGTGAAAACTACGTAGCAAGACATCGAATATTTAGATATCGACGCTTTAAATTAATTTAAATAGTCAGTTTGAAGTGATATTTACATAAAATGGTTAAATCCTGTTGTAAATATTTAAGTCTTAATTAACAAAAATCCCTTCGTACATCGACATATTTCCATCAAGTTTTCAAAAGTTTCTATCGTTTTACCATACATCCGGAAATCGTCACCTGCACGCGTAAGAAGACGTATAGGAGAATCCCTAAGCTATATCAAGACTGTTAATCAAACAAAATCCGTGATATCAAGAATGTTTTCGACTGCAAATTCTAACAGCATGGCCGTTTAAATTATATGATATTGTGTACAAAATAGCTAACTGTTCAACGGTTCAAAACAACATGTTGTGTTTATTCTTTCGGATGAACTCTCTATTCATAGACATACAGATATATTGATAAATTTACAACTTTTAGCATACTCCTGGAACAAACAGTAACCCTTTGATAACAGGTTTGCAAGACATCTTTTCAGCAAGTTTTACTACATATACTACGCTCTAAGATAAGAATGAAGAGTCGAATAACATGTTTAGAAATTCCCATTTATCATAATAGCATTCCCGCTTCCTTCACTCGCGGTACACACCACTTCCTTCTCTTGCAGTACACAAGAATCGCTGTTGATTAGATATACGAGACATGGCTCCCATCTCAATATCCTCGTCGTGGATATGAAATGTTGGCTGATCAACTGATTGCACGATGTAAGACAATGGTCTTGTTTAACCATGCCGTCACTATTCGACAGTAAATACCTATGATTTTAACGTCATTTTTTTCAGCTTTTTCAAAGATATCATGAAAAGACATTTATTTTGGTTATGTATCATTGACGCTGTCAATCCTATTAAATACATTTTGATATAAAATTATTCTGATTACAAAAGTCCTTTGATATGTCCAGATTTACAAGTTATATGAGATTTTGTCATGACAATACGAACATTGCTGTTTAATTAGGCTGGCTGTCTACGTATATGTCTCCCTGGTATTACAGTAACATGTGGAACTGCTTTTTATCCTATCTCAGATATTTCAAGAACGCAAAAACCTGGGCATTTACAATGAATGTATGTTAAACGTCAAATCATTGTTATACAGAATATAAAAACAGTCATGTCCCAACTGTTCGTGATGATGGACGACAAGGGCTAACAAAAGAATCGTGGAGACATTTAATGCTACATCCTCAATTTAAAAGATAAATTCGGTTCATTAATATATAAATGTTAGTCGACAAATAAATCAAATAGGTTTCGGAAGACTTGGTATAAAATGTCATGATGTAGTGTCACATGGTACAACAAAAGCTAGAGTGTTTCAGCTCAGTATGAAACCTAAGTATATAAGACAATTAAAAAAGGGAGAAAGTTCAGTATAGATATAAGTGTATATGCAATACTATTTTAAAAGGGATATAGTTTGGTATGTAAATAAGTGTATGTGTAATAATAGTTTTAAAAGGAGTAAGCTCGGAACAGAGCTCATCATAATATAAGACAATTTTAGAAAAGAGAAAGTTCGGTACAGAGCTTAATTGAAATATAAGACAATTTTAAAAAGGAGTAAGTTCGGTAAAAAAATCCCTAAAATAATTATGTAAGAAAATTTTAAAACAAGAAGAAAATACAAACATAATCTAAACTCAATTTCAATCGAACAAAGGAAAATATAAAAAAAATTAACTACACAAAGACTCCTGAAAAAAAGTACCAGGAGAATAGGACTAGGTAATTCGAAAACGTAAGCTTCTCCTACTCAAGTGACGGCATTCGCCACGTAAATCTTGGTCAATCTAAGTAAGAAATATCACATTCTCAAATGAGAACTAGGTATAACACAAATGAACCAACAGGAAAACACATTCAACACGTTCAGCTTCATATCGCACAAAGAAATAGAATATTTCTCAATGAGATTACTATGACAACTGTACAACCTCCCATTAATTTTCAACAACCTGCATATCTCGAAGTCTCGAAATCTAGTGTTGTGAGTTTGTTTGTCCTTTGTTGAAATCTCGCCCGCAAATGGTGATAATGGGCTTCAGTATAGTTTACAACCACATACCTGTACCTCATAACAAGAGAACGAATAATATTCCTGTAAATCTTAAAGTGAGAGTTAAACATCAGGATTGAGGAATATCGACTTATGTTTTGTTTTCATTTAAAATTCCAAGCTTAAGATGATCAGCCGAATGGATTTAGCCCACTCTGAAAGCGAATCTCCAACTCACACATGCTCTAGTTTCACCCAATCCCCGGCAAAGTTTTCAGCAGAATCTACAAATATCTTGAAATTCATAATCCAATGAAATGGTAGTGTTTCATAATATCTAGGACCCTTGAATTAAAACTCTCGTAGGTTAATATTTTGGTAATGCTTAAATCGCCAGTTTGAAATGTATAAGTGATACACATGACTGAGGAAAGTAATCAGGCAAGAATTAAAACTGTATAGGTGATACAAGATTGGAAAAGAGACTGGCAGTAATAAGTTTATATGTTATATATATCATTCGGTGCTAGATCTTTCTTATGCAAACATTGAATAACTGCCTTGCAGCGATTTTGTCCATTTTACAAGTCACTTGCCTTGCTTACTTTAGAGTGCTACCTCTTTGACATAAACTGACCAAATGACAGCAGTCTTGGATAACACAGCCTTAAACAGTCAGGGAGTAGTAGATATGAAACAGGACACCCCTGCTTAACTTTTTCAATACAAGGCTCACAACTTATCAATCAGACCTTTGAATCAAGACTGAAAAGGGAAAAAGCATTATAAAACAGTTATAGATATATAAGACAAGACTGGAAAGGAAAAGGTTTGATATCAAACATTTATAGGTCTGTGAGACAAGACTGAAAAGGGACAAGTTTGATATCAAACATTTATAGATCTGTGAGACAAGATTGATAAGGGAAAAGTTTGATATCAAACATTTATAGATCTGTGAGACAAGACTGGAAAGGAAAAGGTTTGATATCAAACATTTATAGGTCTGTGAGACAAGACTGGAAAGGGAAAAGTTTGATATCAAGCATTTATAGATCTGTGAGACAAGATTGATAAGGGAAAAGTTTGATATCAAACATTTATAGATCTGTGAGACAAGACTGGAAAGGAAAAGGTTTGATATCAAACATTTATAGGTCTGTGAGACAAGACTGAAAAGGGACAAGTTTGATATCAAACATTTATAGATCTGTGAGACAAGACTGGAAAGGAAAAGGTTTGATATCAAACATTTATTGGTCTGTAAGACAAGATGGAAAAGATTTATAGGTCTGTGAGACAAGACTGAAAAGGGACAAGTTTGATATCAAACATTATTAGATCTGTAAGACAAGACTGAAAAGGGACAAGTTTGATATCAAGCATTTATTGGTCTGTAAGACAAGATGGAAAAGATTTATAGATCTGTGAGACAAGACTGAAAAGGGGAAAGTTTTACATCAAATATTTATAGATCAGTGAGACAAGACTGGAAAAGGGAAAAGTTTGATATCAAATATTTATAGCTTTGTGAGACAAGACTGGAAAGGGGAAAGTTTTACATCAAATATTTATAGATCTGTGAGACAAGACTGGAAAAGGAGGGAGAAAATTCGGTATAAAACAAGAGATTGAGAAAGAGAAAAGTTTGAAAGCGTTGTGAACCTGTGCGACGTGATTGCCAAGTTGTGATATTAAACTGTAATGAATCTGTAACACCAGACATTTGGTAACACTTTAATAAAAGTTGAGTATGTATATAATAGCTTCTGTGCAGACATCAGTTCGGCACAAAATCAAACCATTGGCGTGTAAAAGTCTCGTTTTCGGAATATGATTTACATTAGTTCGTCAACATCTTCCCGCTGTCAAACAACCCCATCTTCTTACAAACGTTGGCTACAATGATCAGGAGTAGTCAAGACAATGTTTCAATCCATCATGACGAGTTAGCTTGATTTACTTAACCCCGTCGTGTAATTAAAGTACATATGCAGGTGATTTCGTACCAAATAACCATTTCTGTAATTATCATCAAATTTACTTATTTAAATTTTTGCCTCTCGAAATTTCACCTTGCTCGTTGTACGTTGTATGAATTCGTTTGAATAGTACATAATACACCTGCACTATCCAAGTTATAGCGTTATGAAGCTGATGACGAAAACGCTAGGCCGCTACCTCTAAACCCCCTGGGGGTGAAACAGTGTTCTGCTAAGGGCTTTAATCTTGTCTATGAATTATTCATTTTGTAGACCGATCATGAGCGTCAGTACTATGTCTCATCTGCCCGACACTGAGGTAGGTCTTACACCTCAGTATTATGACTCTTCGTGTTTACACTTCCCCCTGTGGTCGCACTCTTTAGCTACTCTGATCCAGACGGACGTAATGGCAATCCCATTCGGCCTTGTCTGGCGGGAATCGGCACGTTTCGTTCGTCTGCTGTCCTCACGAGGTCAAATGAGTTCTTTTGGTGGGCTGATACCACCCTTGTGAAAAGCTATGGACTGTCAGAAACAATTGTTTGATAGTAAACGTAGCGTTTTTCCAATAGCCATGCATATGAGAGCAATACGTTATACAATCTTTAAAGATAGAGATTTCCTGATGGTTATACCATTTTAGTATAAAAAAAAATCTTATGGTTTCAGTACGATATCCATCATTATGCAATAATGACACTTTGCCAGCATTCACCTACATGATGCATACAAACTATAAAACATTAAAATCAGTGTACTGTATCTACCACGTAACCGCCCTGTTATCGGTATATCAACACCCATGACATTTTTATGACACCCGTGTGTTACGACTTAGCGAAACTGATTGGCTGTAGGTTTACAATGTTTGAGTTGTGACGTCATAACTTAATGACGTCATTTTATGAGCTGTCATCAAATAGAAAGGATATATATCATGAGAATATCGCCCATTTGGACTTTGTTATGTTATATAGATCAGTTGATAAACAGAACCTTACATTCGTTTCCAAATCAAATGAAATCGATTAAAACACGAAGACTGGTTTCATAATGGCATATCTAAAGAAATTCGTGTGAGATTATCGTCTACCTATTTTATTTATTGAACAACACGTGAAAATGTCATACACGTGACGTCGCTCTCTGAATAAAGTCATGAAAATCCGCATAATAACGAGGTGTTGATTAACATCATGGAAAAGTTTACGTTAATTTCTATCTCAGATGGATATCATGATTGCTATTTTATGTTTCTCCATAAATATCGATTTTTTGGCAGACATCTTTAAAATTGTCACGCATTACTGCTTTAATATTTCTAGAGTACTGAAACCAAGAGGAAGAAAAAGGACTTTAATAAAGTATACAGTTTCACTAAAAATGTTCATAGTTCGTTCTCATTTCGCGTTTAGTGATATAAACTTCGTAGGTGTTGCTGGCGTCTCGTGAAACTTGTTCCCTGAAATTGTCGGTAAATCACGCATTTATGGCAAACCTCATGTTTTCTCTTATAAAAACCAAATGTATATTACATTACATTTACTCTGGTGCATTTCAATAACAATAAGTTTTAACTGCATAAAGCTAAATATCACCACACTGAAAGCAAATATACCATTCATCACTTCAATGTGTGTTCATCACCAAAATATCCAATATACGTAAAAAAAAGTTGAAATATCTGTGTGTGTTCTCAGCTATTTGGATAGCGGCTTTACCACCATCAGGTGGGTATGTAAAGCTGTAGACGCCACAAATATTTTAAAGGTAGATAAGACAGAACTACAACTCAACAGAGCATCGACCGATCTGCCCGTATTCTAGCTAACGTTTTACTTTGTCTCTTTTTTTTTTCCTGTTGTGCATTCATGCAACTTAACGACAGATAACCGATGTCATCTATTAGATATTTGATACCGGAAAAGTTTTAATTATACGAAGAAAAAAAAACAACAATGAAAAAAAGATGTATAAATACACATCATAAAAGCAGATATAATAGAAAATTTCGTGAGGTTAAGAAAACGGTCGTATTATTTTCAATTACATCACGATGAAACGTATTCCGATTAGGGGTGGATTAGCCCATTTAATAAGGATATGGAGGGATTGCCCCTCCCATGTGAGGATTAGAGAGTTTGAAAGGGAGGGATTAATCGTGGAAATCATGTCGTCCATACAAGAGCCCACAGATCAACGATGTTCACACGATAACGTCAAAAATAACTTAAAGGGCTTCTTAATTACACCATATTTATGGGATTTTTTAAAAAACATCTTCCATCCTACTTTCCTTCTCCTCTACATAAAAACATTCCATGATACATGGGAAACCTTATAGCAAAACGTGATCCCTAAATCACGGCTTATCACCTGTTTTTTTTTCACTTTAAACCTTACACTCAAAGCCATCCATGTAACGCTAAACCCATGTCTAAAAACTTGTCACTGGCATTCATTATTCCTTTTGACCAAACGGGAGCCCAATAATGATCCGAACTCCACGGAATGACACGTATGCCCTTCATGCAGTAGAGATCATTACCTCACACAACGACAATACCCTTGGCTTGTAATACTTGTGTTGACCCAGTCCATTATATCTCTGTTCATGCTGCATTAACGATCCTGTCATGATTGACATCAGCACTTCATCTACTTATCATGCGGATGATAGTTAAACACAATTATGTATACCCTGCAATTGACACTCCAGCCGCATTGCTGCATAGTGTCCCGGTTAGGTTGACTTCCGCACTGAACACACCTCACGAAACGTATTTACAGTGACAATAACTTATACACCAACCACGGCTACCTTTTAAAATCACAGACTCATATAAATTTTTTTTTTTAAACACTGACAACAAAAACTGAAATACAATAACTACTACTAACCACAACTTCCTCTAAACTGTCACAGACTTGTATATATACGTATCACTTACAAGTCTATGCCTACATCACTATCCGAAAATCGTCAAATAACGGTTAAAAGCTTTAAAATGGCATAAAAAGTTGATAGCAACTTTTAGAATAAATACAGAATTAGATACAACAGAGCTAGATAATGAATTAAACTGGTATGAGTCAAAGTCTTGCAAAAATAATGTAACATAATGAATACTGAAAGTGCACTTACTGCTGAAGTTTTTTTTTTATCGATATTTAATCTTTGCGGTTTTTACCGATATCTTAATGTCAAAGGGATTTATTTTTCAAGTACGTCATGAACCAAACAGATGGTTTCTTTATCATGTCATTTGCAAGGTATCTGTATTCCTGATTTTACTCCCACCTCAAAAATCGCGATAAATTGAACCCTCAAAAATGACAACTTATATACAGTATATTTCAGTTTGTTTATGTAAGCATTGTACTGTTTTATTGAGATCGGTATACAATATGAAATTTACTGTACAAAAGACAATGCCAGAAAAAACAGTAGATGTATACTAAGAACAACATCTTCTGTTTCTCAAACAACTATTTCTCCTAAGATATTGGCGTTCTCGCAACATTTTTTGAAAATAGACACACTTGCAAAAAGCAATATCATATTTTATAACCCTCTATATAACGTTATTTAATATCCAGCTTATAAAAATGGTGACAATATGAGGCAAGGACAATTCCTTTTTAGGTTTTAGACTGTTTAAATTTTTTCTAGTATTCCCTCTAGCATAACTGAAAAATCCGTAACGGAAGTGAACAAAAGCATTATGTTTATGAGTTTTAACCGTTTTTTCGGCTTCCTGTAAAATTTTTACGGTACTTTTATTTTCTTTGTTTTCGTTGGTACTCTTAAATCATTGACTTTAAATGTCCACGAACTGTCAAAATTAGTAGAAATTATTGTACTGAGTTATATATATCCAGGAACTCAATTGTCTACGAGATAGTTTTTTTTATCATACGAAAATTGGCTACCACGAAAATATAGTACTTTGCAGTATATATTTAAACAACATCAAATTTTAAGCGAAAAAATATAGCAGAGAAAATGTCAGAAGAAAAAACAAAACAAAAATTCCACATGCAAATGAAAATAGATGTAAGCATGGAAAAAGGCAGTTTTTACCATTATATACTTCAATAAATGTAATGTTCTCCCAAATTGTATTCAATTCTGCTTCAAAATTGAAAATATCACATGAATCCCGTTTTATTCGAACCATTTTTTATCATTATCAACGTGCTATCGATACCGGTAAGTTAAATGTTTTTAGTAAAGAACACTTCCTTACTGTTATTATTTGGTATAGAGTAACTCGGAAACTATAATTAAATTTTAATAAAATTTAAATAAGAAAGGTATCAAATGGATTGATGATAGATATTTCAACCACCGCGATAACTATAAACTGAATATTGAAAACTGACATAAAAATCAGAACGGGTTACTACCGAGTATTACGGCTCGTATTATAATTACTAGTGTAATTACATGGATTGGTTATGATAAATTCAAGATGTGACTTCATGCATATGCACTGTCATTATTATGGCATGCGGTATAAAGACGGGTTCCTTTTTTTCGTTATAATGATTAAAATCTTATTCCAAAAGCATACAAGAAGAATACCGACATACAAACAAAACCAATTTTCTTACATGATCAAAGTTAGAACCTTGCAAATGCAAAGTAATGAGATCCGATGATCTCGAAGAAGAAAGTGTTATTTTATGTCACGGACAACACCTATTGTTGCAGTGTTTGCAACAGTATGTTACTGTAAAACCACTATTTTCGCGGGTTTTTCTAATTTTCGTGGATTTCTTTCTTATTCTTAATTGACAGCTTTATATATACACTGTTAAAATCATCAGATTTATTGATTTATTTTTTTAAATCACGCGGATTGACCTACAGCAGAATAGAATATGCAACTATAGCACTAATTACCTCCGGTATCTATATACCATACTGACATAACTACACCACTAATTTCACCCTGTATATATCATACTGACATACATATACCATTAATTACCTCCTGTATCTATATATCATACTGACATCCCTATACCACTTATTACCTCCGGTATCTATATACCATACTGACATAACTACACCACTAATATCACCCTGTATATATCATACTGACATACATACATACCATTAATTACCTCCTGTATCTATATACCATACTGACATAACTACACCACTAATTTCACCCTGTATATATCATACTGACATACATATACCATTAATTACCTCCTGTATCTATATACCATACTGACATAACTACACCACTAATTTCACCCTGTATATATCATACTGACATACATATACCATTAATTACCTCCTGTATCTATATATCATACTGACATACATATACCATTAATTACCTCCTGTATCTATATATCATACTGACATCCCTATACCACAAATTATCAACATGTATCTATCTATCATACTAAAATTACTACACCACTAATTACACCATGTAAAAATATATGATACTGACATACCTATACCACTAATTACCTCCCATATATATCATACCGACATACCTATACCACTAATTACCTCCTGTATCTATATATCATACTGACATACCTATACCACTAATTACCTCCTGTATCTATATCTCATACTGACATACCGTCACCACTAATTACACCCTGTACATATATATCATACTGACTTACCTATACCACTAATTATCACCTGTATCTATATATCATACTGACATACCTATACCACTAATTACCACCTGTATCTATATATCATACTGACTTACCTATACCACTAATTACCACCTGTATCTATATAACATACTGACCTACCTATACCACAAATTACCTCCTTTATCTATATATCATGCTGACCTACCTATACCATTAATTACCTGCTGTATATATCATACTGATATACTTATGCCATTTATTACCTCTTGTATCTACATACCATACTGACATACCTCTACCACTAATTACCTCCTGTATCTATATATCATACTGACATACCTATACCACTAATAACCTCCTGTATCTATATATCATACCGACATACCTATACCACTAATTACCTCCTGTATCTATATATCATACTGATATACCTATACCACTAATAACCTCCTGTATCTATATATCATACCGACATACCTATACCACTAATTACCTCCTGTATCTATATAACATACTGACATACCTATACCACTAATTACCTCCTGTATCTATATAACATACTGACATACCTATACCACTAATTACACCCTGTATCTATATATCATACTAACATACCTATACCACTAATTACCTCCCATATATATCATACTGATATACCTATACCACTAATAATTACCTCCCATATATATATATCATACTGACATACCTATACTATACATGTATCACTAATTACCTGACATACCATATACCACTAATTACCTCTATATATCATACTGACATACCTATACCACTAATAACCTCATGTATCTATATATCATACTGACATACCTATACCACTGATTACCACCTGTATCTATATATCATACTGACATACCTATACCACTAATTACCACCTGTATCTATATATCATACTGACATACCTCTACCACTAATTACCTCCCATATCTATCATACTGACATACTTATACCACTAATTACCTCCTGTATCTATATATCATACTGACATACCTATACCACTAATTACCTCCATTATCTATATAACATACTAACATACCTATACCATTACTATATATCCTGACATACCTACTACCTCCTGTATCTATATATCATATACCTATACCACTAATTACCTCCTGTATCTATATATCACATGACATACCTATACCACTACCTCCTGTATCTATATACCTCCTATACCACTAATTATATATCTATATATAACATACTAACATACCTATACCACTAATTACCTCCCATATCTATCATACTGACATACCTATACCACTAATTACATCCTGTATCTATATGACATACTAACATAGCCATATGACTAATTACCTCCCATATATATCATACTGACATACCTATACCACTAATAACCTCCTGTATCTATATATCATACTGACATACCTATACCACTAATTACCTCCTGTATCTATATAACATACTAACATACCTATACCACTAATTACCTCCCATATATATCATACTGACATACCTATACCACTAATTACCTCCTGTATCTATATATCATACTGACATACCTATACCACTAATTACCTCCTGTATATATATCATACGGACATACCTATACCACTAATTACCTCCTGTATCTATATATCATACTGACATACCTATACCACTATTGACCTCCTGTATCTATATAGCATACCGATATACCTATACCACTAATTACCCCCTGTATATAACATACTAAAGACCTATACCACTAATTACCTCCTGTATCTATATATCATACTGACATACCTATACCACTAATTACCTCCTGTATCTATATATCATACTGACATACCTATACCACTAATTACCTCCTGTATCTATATATCATACCGACATACCTATACCACTAATTACCTCCCATATATATCATACTGACATACCTATACCACTAATTATATCATACTAACATACCTATACCACTAATTACCTCCCATATCTATCATACTGACATACCTATACCACTAATTACATCCTGTATCTATATAACATACTAACATACCTATACCACTAATTACCTCCCATATCTATCATACTTTCATACCTATACCACTAATTACCTCTTTGTATATAGCATACCGATATACCTTTACTACTAATTAACTCCGGTATCTATATACCATACTGACATACCTATACCACTTATTACCCCTGTATATAACATACTGACATACATATACCACTAATTACCTCCGGTATCTATATACTATACTGACATACCTATACCACTAATTACTCCCTGTATATAACATACTGACAAACCTATACCACTAATCACCCCCGTATATAACATACTGACATACCTATACCACTACTTACGTGGTATATCTCTCCTATTTATACACCTACTAATGCTATCTTAATATATGTCACGTCACGTCATATTTTACCTGTTCTATATAATTACTACATTTACTATATGTATCACGTGTAGTCCCTACTGGCCACAAGTGCATATCACCCATCATGGTGCACCAGAGTAGAACAAGCACACCAGTATCCCCTAATCAATCCCCGCATACCCTACACACATAGACCTCACTTACCTGAGCGCTGCTTTTGTTTTTTCTTCTTCTTGCAATCCACACCTGTGATAGTTAGGAGCATGACAGTGACAAGTACACACCCCCAAATCAGCAAGGCGTGTCGTGAGGGTAGCATGTCCTCGTGGGACCCTCAGTCCGACTTAATTCCACGCACTATTATCACTCATAGACAAAATAGACGTAGTATTTGACAGATATGCTGTGATATTGTATGGCGAATTCCAGTAGTACACATGATGAATTTATTTCGTCTGTAAACGATGCACAACCGATTCTCATATCCCATAAATGTCATGAAAAGATTCCTCATGGGCGCCGAGAGCCGATTGGTCCCTTATCGACAAGCTGTACAATGACACTGCTTCCTCTAGTTGGATGACAGAACTCTCAATGCAAGTAAAATAATCCTTATACTCATCTGTAACGTCCAAATCCCTCCTCCCGTATGGATTAGATCGGAACATAAGAAACACATGCTTACTTCAACTTAGTTCAATAGTATAACACACGCTTCTTTCCTTACACTCCATCCCGCAAAGCCTAACCAGAAACCGCTCATTGGTAGACAAATTAAGTAGACAAATTCATCTCACTCTATGATAGCTCAAACAGGTAAATGGTTTCTCTTAAACTCTCATTTGTTTACTGTTAACTAAATTGCACAAATAACGTTTCTTTCGTTATATTGTGTCGAGACTGCAGTGTTTGGAATCAGCTTATCCCCATAACAGGATATTTATCCCGTGGTATATATAGTCTGTCACAATCTCGATAACAGGCAAGTTCGTTGATGCATGCCGCGAAACGTCTAAGTACGCGACAGGGCCCTGCCCGTCAAGTATATAGGTTTTAGCTAGTACGCAGCATATAGGGACAGATTACAGAGTCCGATATGAAAAAAATAACCTTTGACTGACTGAGAGGCTATAAAAATACTGTATTGGTAGGTGATCGTGTTTTAAGGGGAAAAGAGATGGGGGATAGACTGCCGTGCCGGGGCCAGCATGGCACTGGTATCGGCTCTTTGTAGCGGTGAATATTTTATTTGTCTTATTGGTTCCAAAACTAAAGAGTTATTCAAATGCGAGTTTAAATGGTAAAAGCATGACCTCGATTTAATGATGTGTATACATAATTTAAAGTAAATCACTTACTTAAGTAGGTTGAATTGAAATATGTGTTGTTTGAGTTCACACTGCTACAACAAATGCGCGTGCCTTATCGCTGTAATGACGAAGGACAACACGTGCGTGTTGCTCGGTGATTTTCCCCATGTTGATCTAATTCAAAATTAAACTTTACACGAGTCTCTTCTTACACATAGACGATATATATGTTATCAAATGCCATCATAATTTTTAAATGACCTCGTTACGCAATTTACGATAGTAAAAGAAATCGTACTTCTCATACGTGATAAAGGGGTAGACATGCTCAACCAGTTCCTATACAGCACAAAGGAGATACACCGCTTCTACAAAAAGCCGACGGAAAACCCCAAAAGTGTTCCCCTGTCCCCCTCGTGCCATTCAGCTATCTAAAGTGCATTACATTGATATTATTCAACAGAAATCAAACAAAATGTTAATATGTGTTTTTGCATTTAGGAGAAAAGGTATTGAATTAGTGACATGTAAATCATTTAGACCAATATTGTAAAACTTCCGTTTGCATGTGCCTGAATAGTGAGGCGCGTTCGTATACATTCACGTTTTCAAACCTTGTTTGATATACACAGTGCAATTGTCTGATTTCCTTCTAGGTCTATTGACACTAGCCAGTATTTAAACGATTTTAGAATACGGTCTTCAATATGAAGACCAGGTGTGAGATTTATATTACCTTTACTTCAATACACTAACATGTATATATGAAACGCTGGTGCAGAGAGTGTTTGCAGTTCTCATCAATCTAATCAAACACAATTTTAAACTCCTCTTTATTGAAGGAACTTGTGTGAGAAAGTTTCAAAATTTTATTCATACGAGTTTTTTTTATATAAATTACGATGGCATATTTCAATTATCATTATTACTGTTATTTTATCACTTGTTCACCTAGAGAAGGTGAACTAATACTGACTCTGATTATCAATCCGTTGTATCTGCTATCGTATCCTAATTCAGTTGGATGTGATATCTTATATCTTATTTGTCATTTGGACGAGTGTAGGATTTTTTTTATCCCATAACTAAATCCTTATTATTTCCCAAGAGCAAACATGTGACGTCATTCATTTAGGACGTAACCACACTGATTCCATTGTGTGACATCATTCATTTATGACGTCACCACATTTATTCCTTTGTGTGACATCATTCCTTTTTGAAGTCACCGTAGTGTTGCCTTCTAGTTGTGTGACCTTTTTGCAAGTACGAACTGTATAATTGAATTGTTTTTCGCATTAAACTGCTTTCAGTTGGCATTCATGAGCAAATGAATCCCAACTGGATAAGTGCAAATTTAATGAAGCGCATTTGGTGACTTTACCTGTATCCAGCTAGCATTCATATTGCCCATGAATGCCAAAGAAAAACAGTCCAAAGCTTATATTGACAATTTATAATTTTTGTTTTAACGAGAGGTACAATCTAACATCGCTGACAGCACATCAGCTGGTAATACACGACTCACTACTGGTAGGGTTACACAGTAGCAATTTCATACCATGGTAAATATTTTTATAAACATTTTATTTATTTATTTTTTATAAATATTTTGTGATGTTAAATGTGTCTTATCATAAACAAACAAATTTATATTTGACCGCTATAAACACAGAATATGATTTCGTTTTCCAATGACCTTTTATAAAGAAACTTGTATCAAATATACACTTTGTCTTTCATTCTTACGAAGGAAGGGCATTTTTCTTTTGTAATGATCCCCGAATCGTTCTGATATCCACAATGGTTGATTTGCACTTGAATGTATTTTCCGATTATATTTTTCGGAAACGCTTTACACAAACTTGTGACATTTCATGACCCAGTGGCTGCCAGGAGACATTTTAATGAATAATTGTATTTTTTATAATCAAAAGGACGCAATGACTTTCACAAATTCGTTCGAAAATCAACGAAACACTTAAAGATTCAAATTTACGGCCACAAGTGTCAAAGATAAGATTTCTGTCGTACCCGTAAAATATCTTTGAAGTCGTATAAAATTTCCGTGAAAGTCAAGCTGCCATCACTAGAAGTAGGGGGCTGAGGAGCTTGGCCGATTGTTGTACCGACAGCATAAATTGATTTTGGACAGGACACGCTAGAGTGAACAACTTAGACTGTACAAATGGCGCTGTTTTGTTTTTTGGGGTTTTTTTCATCGTAGCGACAAGACGAAAACGCGAAATAAGCCACAGTGGAGACGATGTATCATTGGTCCAGGAAAACGAGTGTTTGTAATTAAGTAAGGACGAAAACTGATTGAAATGGTTTCATTTGTGTGACTTAACTAGACATACAGATTTAGAACGGATAGCCATGCTTATCGTTATTGAATTTTTAAAAAATGCAGTGTCTATGAAAGTTTGTATAGAATAATACCACGTGTCGTGGGTGATATTTAAAGTGCAGCAAATGTGTTTTCAAATAAGCAAATAGATCTACCTTCGTTATATGTGAATAAATTATTAACGTTGGCCCGACCTTGTACTAGTCAGTAATCAAACACTAGAAGGAGGTCCATGGATCGAGAACAGAAAAAATAGAAGGAATGCAGGTACAGGTGATTATACATCTGATAAGGGCAAGTGCAGAAATTCTGCACACAGATCTACAAAGTGAAAAAAGTGACTGGATTATTTAGGTCTGGAAAACGTTTGAAACGACACGTGGCACCCTATTTATATCTGTACAACATTCGGCAGGGATTTTAGTTTTGTTGTACCGGAAGCCAAATTACCACCAGTCCCATCTCGTGCTCAGCAATGTTTCAAACGTGCTACTGATTATGATCACTCAATATTAATTTTGGGTCAATTAGCAATGAATTCCAAGCGTTTAAGGGTCCCAGGAGAATAATAGGTTTCCGACAGAGCACCATATACTTGACTTGCTAATGAGAAAGTTTTTCGTTCCAGCAGACTGTCCCGGCCGTCTGAGTGGATTCGTAAAACAGACAAATGAAAAAGTAATCTAAAACACCAGGAAACAGAGCTAGGAATCGGTAGGTCCTCCGTTCAGACGTGATCAGGCGTTGGAACCAGCTTGCGCAGGAGCGAGCACAATTGGACAGGGAACGCCAGGAACGTGTCTAGCAAGACCGACGCACGTCTTCACGTCATTGGGGAGGCTCTCTATAAATTTATCCCAAAGTAAAAACATGTAACGCTACATCTGTTTACTAAACTGTGTCTGTAGAGTTTGTTACAATGTTCTGAATTCATTGCTCAGTGTATGTACACGGCGTTATTAGCGAATGCCTTTTTCCTACCTGAGTATTACTGTCGTAATAATAAGTATTTCCGAAATTAAGAATCTACTATTGTTTTCTGGTGCATCAGTTAATTAAGAACCAAAGTCACTACTAAGTCTAACCTTATCAAAAACGTCATTTCATAAGATTCACCGTCGCGTGATGTATCGATAATTAAAGGTCAAGGTCACTATATTCTCAAATTTTACAAATGGCAATGTTATATCTCTCTCTGAAATCCTCAACCAAATGGCATGGCGCCAGATAACCTGAGACTAACCCCAAACATTGTCACAGTAAATATATGCAGGGCGAAATGGACACAAAGTCAGAAATTCTTTGATATTTACATGATCTCTTGCGCTATAGCATTATGGTTTGGAGTTGGCAACTGTCAGCCTTTCAATCCGAAGGATCACTCACAGATCACCAATCCTAACGTCAACTGACAATTCTCCAGTCAGAAGACAACTGCCAGGACAAAAACCATAAGACAGGTGAGAGTTCATCAGTCTGTGCGACAAAATGACCGCTAATCACTCTTAATGATAAATAACAGTCAACCAATCCTGACGACAATCGACAATCACAACGGCAGATAACAATCCTACAAATAAAACACTCTTAACTACGACTGACAGATCAGCAATCCTTACGGCCATTGCAACCGACCAAGTCGTACGAAAAATGACAGCCTATTTAACCTAGCGACAACTCAATGTAAAGCAAACCTAACGACAACTAACAGTGACCCAAACCTAAGAACAACTGACAGTATCTATTCTAACGACAAATGACAGTCCACCACTCTTAACGACCACTGACAGTCCACCACTCCTAACGACAACTGACAGTCCACCACTCCTAACGACCACTGACAGTCCACCACTTCTAACGACAACTGACAGCCCACCACTCCTAACGACAACTGACAGTCCACCACTCCTAACGACAACTGACAGTCCACCACTCCTAACGACAACTGACAGTCCACCATTTCTAACGACAAATGACAGTCCACCACTCCTAACGACAACTGACAGTCCACCACTCCTAACGACAACTGACAGTCCACCATTTCTAACGACAAATGACAGTCCACCACTCCTAACGACAACTGACAGTCCACCATTTCTAACGACAAATGACAGTCCACCACTTCACCACTCCTCCACCATTTCTGACAACTGACAGTCCACCACAGTCCACCATTTCTAACGACAAATGACAGTTCACCACTCCTAATGACAACTGACAGTCCACCACTCTAAAATACAACTGACAGTCCACCACTCTTAACGACAACTGACAGTTCACCAGTCATAACGATAATTGAGAGTCCACCAGTCCTTACGTAAACTGAAAGTCCATTAATCCTTACGACAATTGACAGTTCACCAGTCCTATCGACAACACATTTGTAACGACTCTACACATATATGTAATTATAACAACACAAAACAATATTATCCTAACGACACCTGACTGGATACCTATCCTAAGAAGAAATGAACGTCCACTAATCATAACGACAACTGACAATAAACCAATCCTAACGAAAACTAACAGTACAACAATCCTAGCCATAACTGACGTTACAACAATTCTAACGATAACTGACAGTACAGCAATCCTAACTATACATACAGCAATCCTAACGACAACTGACAGTACAACAATCCTAACGATAACTGACAGTACAACAATCCTAACGAGAACTGACAGTAAAACAATCCTAACGATAACTGACAGTACAACAGTCCTAACGATAACTGACAGTAAAACAATCCTAACGATAACTGACAGTGCAACAATCCTAATGATAACTGACAATACAACAATCCTAATGATAACTGACAGTACAACAATCCTAACGATAACTGACAGTACATCAATCCTAACGATAACTGAAAGTACAACAATCCTAACGATAACTGATAGTACAGAAATTATAACGATAACTTACAGTACAACAATCCTAACGATAACTAACAGTACAACAATCCTAATGATAACTGACAGTACAACAGTCCTAACGATAACTGACAGTACAACAATCCTAACGATAACTGAAAGTACATCAATCCTAACGATAACTGATAGTACAACAATCCTAACGATAACTGATAGTACAGAAATCATAACGATAACTTACAGTACAACAATCCTAACGATAACTAACAGTACAACAATCCTAATGATAACTGAAAGTACAACAATCCTAACGATAACTGATAGTACAGAAATTATAACGATAACTTACAGTACAACAATCCTAATGATAACTAACAGTACAGCAATCCTAACGATAACTGAAAGTACAACAATCCTAACGATAACTGATAGTACAACAATCCTAACGATAACTGATAGTACAACAATCCTAACGACAACTGATAGTACATAAATCCTAACGATACATCCAACAATCCTAACGACAACTGATAGTACAATAATCCTATAGACAACTGACAGTACAACAATCCTAACGATAACTGACAGTACAACAATCCTAACGATAACTGACAGTACAACAATCCTAACGATAACTGATAGTACAACAATCCTAACGATAACTGACAGTACAACAATCCTAACGATAACTGATAGTACAACAATCCTAACGATAACTGATAGTACAACAATCCTAACGATAACTGACAGTACATCAATCCTAACGATAACTGACAGTAAAACAGTACTAACGATAACTGACAGTACAGAATTCTAATTACTGACAGTAGCAATCCTACCGATACATACAACAATCCTGACGACAACTGACTGTACACCAATCCTAACAATAACTGACAGTACAACAATCCTAACGATTATTGACAGTACAACAATCCTAACGATAACTGACAGTACAACAATCCTAACGATAACTGATAGTACAACAATCCTAACGATAACTGACAGTACAACAGTCGGAACGATAACTGATAGTACAACAATCCTAACGATAACTGACAGTACATCAATCCTAACGATAACTGACATTACAACAATCCTAACGATAACTGACAGTACAACAGTCGGAACGATAACTGATAGTACAACAATCCTAACGATAACTGACAGTCCACCACTTCTAACGACAACTGACAGTCCACCACTCCTAACGACAACTGACAGTCCACCACTCCTAACGACAACTGACAGTCCACCACTCCTAACGACAACTGACAGTCCACCATTTCTAACGACAAATGACAGTCCACCACTCCTAACGACAACTGACAGTCCACCACTCCTAACGACAACTGACAGTCCACCATTTCTAACGACAAATGACAGTCCACCACTCCTAACGACAACTGACAGTCCACCATTTCTAACGACAAATGACAGTTCACCACTCCTAATGACAACTGACAGTCCACCACTCTTAAATACAACTGACAGTCCACCACTCTTAACGAAAACTGACAGTTCACCAGTCATAACGATAATTGAGAGTCCACCAGTCCTTACGTAAACTGAAAGTCCATTAATCCTTACGACAATTGACAGTTCACCAATCCTATCGACAACATATTTGTAACGACTCTACACATATATGTAATTATAACAACACAAAACAATATTATCCTAACGACACCTGACTGGATACCTATCCTAATAAGAAATGAACGTCCACTAACCATAACGACAACTGACAATAAACCAATCCTAACGAAAACTAACAGTACAACAATCCTAGCCATAACTGACGTTACAACAATTCTAACGATAACTGACAGTACAGCAATCCTAACTATACATACAGCAATCCTAACGACAACTGACAGTACAACAATCCTAACGACAACTGACAGTACAACAATCCTAACGACAACTGACATTACAACAATTCTAACGATAACTGACAGTAAAACAGTACTAACGATAACTGACAGTACAATACTCCTAACGATAACTGACAGTACAACAATCCTAACGATAACTGACAGTACAACAATCCTAACGATAACTGACAGTACAACAATCCTAACGATAACTGACAGTACAACAGTCCGAACGATAACTGACAGTACAACAATCCTAAAGACAACTGACAGTACAACAATCCTAACGATAACTGACAGTACAACAATCCTAACGATAACTGATAGTACAACAATCCTACCGATAACTGATAGTACAACAATCCTAACGATAACTGACAGTACATCAATCCTAACGATAACTGACAGTAAAACAGTACTAACGATAACTGACAGTACAGAATTCTAATTACTGACAGTAGCAATCCTACCGATAACTGACAGTAACGACACAGTAAAGTAAATAAATTATGTAGTCAAGTGATAGTCAACTAGTCCTAACAACAAATGACAGTCCATTTACCCTAATGACAATTGAACTCGGCGTACAACACCCAATTATGTTCAAAATCAGTTTAAACGTTCTCCGACGTTGAGACAATTATACCATAAGAAGACGGACTCACAGCTACACAATTTGTACAATTTAAATGACACTACAAAATCTCATACCATAACGACAACGTCAATCTGTCCTAGCGGCAAGTGACAGACCAAAAGCACTGAAAATGAAAATGGAATAATAGAGCTCTAACGATAACTGACAATTTCTCAAGCATAACAAAAACTTACAGAATAACAAACATAACAGCACCTTCCATGACACCAGTCCTGACAGCAACATCCAGGACACCTACCCTAACGGCAACTGACAGTGCACCAATCCTAACGGCAACTGACAGTCCACCAACCCTAACGGCAACTGACAGTCCACCAATCCTAACGGCAACTGACAGTCCACCAATCCTAACGGCAACTGACAGTCCACCAATCCTAACGGCAACTGACAGTCCACCAATCCTAACGGCAACTGACAGTCCACCAATCCTAACGGCAACTGACAGTCCACCAATCCTAACGGCAACTGACAGTCCACTAATCCTAACGGCAACTGACAGTCCACCAATCCTAACGGCAACTGACAGTCCACCAACCCTAACGGCAACTGACAGTCCATCAACCCTAACGGCAACTAAAAGATCACCAGTACTACCGGCAACTGACAGTCCACCAATCCTAACGGCAACTGACAGTCAACGAAACCTAACGGCAACTGACAATCTACCAGTCCTGATGGCCACTGACAGTCAAGCAATCCTAACGGCAATTGCCAGTCCACCAATCCTTACGGCAACTGAGAGCCAACGAAACCTAACGGCAACAGACAATCCACGAAACCTAACGGCAACTGACAGTCCACCAATCCTAAAGGGAATTGACAGTCCACCAATCCTAACGGCAATTGCCACTCCACCAATAGTAACGGCAACTTACAGTCAACGAAACCTAACGGCAACTGACAATCTACCAGTCCTGATGGCCACTGACAGTCCATAAGTCCTAATGGCAACTTACAGTTAACCACTTCCAATCGCAACTGAAAGTCTCACAATTTTCACGACACTAGACAGTCTAACAAAAATAACGACACTAGACAGTCTCACAAATATCACGACACTAAACAGTCTCACAAATATAACGACACTAGACAGTCTCACAAATATAGCGACACTAGACAGTCTCACAAATATAGCGACACTAGACAGTCTCACAAATATAGCGACACTAGACAGTCTCACAAATATAGCGACACTAGACAGTCTGACAACTATGAAGACACTAGACAGTCTAACAAAAGTATCGACACTAGAAAGTCTAACAAGAATAACGACACTAGACAGTCTCACAACTATAACGACACCAAACAGTCTAATAACTATAACGCCATTACACAGTCTCACAAATATAACGACACTAGATAGTCTTACAACTATAACGACACTAGACAGTCTCACAAATATACCGACACTAGACAGTCTCACAACAATAAGGACAATAGACATTATTACAGCTATAACGACACTTAACAGTCTCACAAATATAACGACACTAGACAGTCTTACAATTTTCGCGACACTAGACAGTCTAACAAATATAACGCCACCAGACATTCTCATAAATATAACGACACTAGACAGTCTCACAAATATAACGACACTAGACAGTCTCACAATTTTCATGACACTAGAGAGTCTAGTAAAAGTAACGACACTAGACAGTTTAACAAATATAACAATACTAGACAGCCTCACAATTTTCACGACACAAGACAGTCTCACAATTATAACGACACTAGACAGTCTCACAATTTTCACGACACTAGACAGTCTAACAAACATAACGACACTAGACAGTCTCACACTTATAACGACACTAGACAATCTCACAAATATAACGACACTAGACTGTCTCACAAATATAACGACACCAGACAGTCTAACAATTTTCATGACACTAGAGAGTCTAACAAAAGTAACAACACTAGACAGTGTAACAAATATAACGACACTAGACAGTCTTACAATTTTCAAGACACTAGACAGTCTCACAAATATATTGACACTAGACAGTTTTACAACTATAACGACACTAGACAGTCTTACAACTATAACGACACTAGACAGTCTTACAATTTTCAAGACATTAGACAGTCTAACAAAAGTATCGACACTAGAAAGTCTCACAACTATAACGACACTAGACAGTCTCACAAATATATTGACACTAGACAGTCTCACAACTATAACGACACTAGACAGTCTTACAACTATAACGACACTAGACAGTCTTACAATTTTCAAGACACTAGACAGTCTAACAAAAGTATCGACACTAGAAAGTCTCACAACTATAACGACACTAGACAGTCTCACAAATATCAAGACACTGGACAGTTTCACAACTATATCGACACTAGACAGTCTAACAAATATAACGACACTGGTCAGTGCAAAATTTTCACGACACTAGACAGTCTCACAACTATAACGACACTAAACAGTCTCACAAATATAACGACACTAGACAGTCTCACAAATATAGCGACACTAGACAGTCTCACAAATATAGCGACACTAGACAGTCTCACAAATATAGCGACACTAGACAGTCTGACAACTATGAAGACACTAGACAGTCTAACAAAAGTATCGACACTAGAAAGTCTAACAAGAATAACGACACTAGACAGTCTCACAACTATAACGACACCAAACAGTCTAATAACTATAACGCCATTACACAGTCTCACAAATATAACGACACTAGATAGTCTTACAACTATAACGACACTAGACAGTCTCACAAATATACCGACACTAGACAGTCTCACAACAATAAGGACAATAGACATTATTACAGCTATAACGACACTTAACAGTCTCACAAATATAACGACACTAGACAGTCTTACAATTTTCGCGACACTAGACAGTCTAACAAATATAACGCCACCAGACATTCTCATAAATATAACGACACTAGACAGTCTCACAAATATAACGACACTAGACAGTATCACAATTTTCATGACACTAGAGAGTCTAGTAAAAGTAACGACACTAGACAGTTTAACAAATATAACAATACTAGACAGCCTCACAATTTTCACGACACAAGACAGTCTCACAATTATAACGACACTAGACAGTCTCACAATTTTCACGACACTAGACAGTCTAACAAACATAACGACACTAGACAGTCTCACACTTATAACGACACTAGACAATCTCACAAATATAACGACACTAGACTGTCTCACAAATATAACGACACCAGACAGTCTAACAATTTTCATGACACTAGAGAGTCTAACAAAAGTAACAACACTAGACAGTGTAACAAATATAACGACACTAGACAGTCTTACAATTTTCAAGACACTAGACAGTCTCACAAATATATTGACACTAGACAGTCTTACAACTATAACGACACTAGACAGTCTTACAACTATAACGACACTAGACAGTCTTACAATTTTCAAGACACTAGACAGTCTAACAAAAGTATCGACACTAGAAAGTCTCACAACTATATTGACACTAGACAGTCTCACAAATATATTGACACTAGACAGTCTTACAATTTTCAAGACACTAGACAGTCTCACAAATATATTGACACTAGACAGTCTTACAAATATCACGACACTAGACAGTCTCACAAATATATTGACACTAGACAGTCTTACAAATATAGCGACACTAGACAGTCTCACAAATATAGCGACACTAGACAGTCTGACAACTATGAAGACACTAGACAGTCTAACAAAAGTATCGACACTAGAAAGTCTAACAAGAATAACGACACTAGACAGTCTCACAACTATAACGACACCAAACAGTCTAATAACTATAACGCCATTACACAGTCTCACAAATATAACGACACTAGATAGTCTTACAACTATAACGACACTAGACAGTCTCACAAATATACCGACACTAGACAGTCTCACAACAATAAGGACAATAGACATTATTACAGCTATAACGACACTTAACAGTCTCACAAATATAACGACACTAGACAGTCTTACAATTTTCGCGACACTAGACAGTCTAACAAATATAACGCCACCAGACATTCTCATAAATATAACGACACTAGACAGTCTCACAAATATAACGACACTAGACAGTCTCACAATTTTCATGACACTAGAGAGTCTAGTAAAAGTAACGACACTAGACAGTTTAACAAATATAACAATACTAGACAGCCTCACAATTTTCACGACACAAGACAGTCTCACAATTATAACGACACTAGACAGTCTCACAATTTTCACGACACTAGACAGTCTAACAAACATAACGACACTAGACAGTCTCACACTTATAACGACACTAGACAATCTCACAAATATAACGACACTAGACTGTCTTACAACTATAACGACACTAGACAGTCTTACAATTTTCAAGACACTAGACAGTCTAACAAAAGTATCGGCACTAGAAAGTCTCACAACTATATTGACACTAGACAGTCTCACAAATATATTGACACTAGACAGTCTCACAACTATAACGACACTAGACAGTCTTACAACTATAACGACACTAGACAGTCTTACAATTTTCAAGACACTAGACAGTCTAACAAAAGTATCGACACTAGAAAGTCTCACAACTATAACGACACTAGACAGTCTCACAAATATATTGACACTAGACAGTCTTACAATTTTCAAGACACTAGACAGTCTCACAAATATATTGACACTAGATAGACTTACAAATATCACGACACTAGACAGTCTCACAACTATAACGACACAACACAGTATCACAACTATAACGACACTAGACAGTCTTACAATTTTCAAGACACTAGACAGTCTAACAAAAGTATCGACACTAGAAAGTCTCACAACTATAACGACACTAGACAGTCTCACAAATATATTGACACTAGACAGTCTTACAATTTTCAAGACACTAGACAGTCTCACAAATATATTGACACTAGACAGTCTTACAAATATCACGACACTAGACAGTCTCACAACTATAACGACACAACACAGTATCACAACTATAACGACACTAGACAGTCTTACAATTTTCAAGACACTAGACAGTCTAACAAAAGTATCGACACTAGAAAGTCTCACAACTATAACGACACTAGACAGTCTCACAACTATATTGACACTAGAAAGTCTCACAACTATAACGACACTAGACAGTCTCACAACTATAACAACACTAGACACTCTCACAAATATAACGACACTAGACAGTCTTACAACTATAACGACACTAGAAAGTCTCAAAACTTAACGACACTAGACAGTCTCACAACTATAACGACACCAAACAGTCTCACAAATATAACAACACTAGACAGTCTAACAATTTTCAAGACACTAGACAGTCTCACAACTATAACGACACCAAACAGTCTCACAAATATAACAACACTAGACAGTCTAACAATTTTCAAGACACTAGACAGTCTCACAACTATAACGATACTAAACAGTCTCACAACTATAACGACACTAGACAGTCTTACAATTTTCAAGACACTAGACAGTCTAAGAAAAGTATCGACACTAGAAAGTCTCACAACTATAACGACACTAGAAAGTCTCAAAACTTAACGACACTAGACAGTCTCACAACTATAACGACACCAAACAGTCTCACAAATATAACAACACTAGACAGTCTAACAATTTTCAAGACACTAGACAGTCTCACAACTATAACGACACCAAACAGTCTCACAAATATAACAACACTAGACAGTCTAACAATTTTCAAGACACTAGACAGTCTCACAACTATAACGACACTAGACAGTCTAACAATTTTCAAGACACTAGACAGTCTCACAACTATAACGACACTAGACAGTCTTACAATTTTCAAGACACTAGACAGTCTAAGAAAAGTATCGACACTAGACAGTCTCACAACTATAACGACACTAGACATTCTTACAACTATAACGACACTAGACATTCTCACAACTATGTTGACACTAGACAGTCTCACAACTATAGCGACACTAGACATTCTCACAACTATAACGACACTAGACAGTCTTACAACTATAGTGACGTTTAACACTAGATGCTATAACGGAAGTCAAGTTTTCCTGTATGTGTGTCTTAGGAAGCCTGTTGGCAATTGGACAAAAACCAATATTCAAAACCACGTGACACTGTTAATGTTTCCGTCGAAAATTAATTCATTTACTTATTACCGGCATTTCACAAACGCTATTTTCCTGATATTGCAAGAGATTACATTTTATTTCATGTTTGAAAAATAAGGCCATTCGGAAGTCCAAAGTGTCTCGTCCCTCCCTCTAAATCTTCAATTTTCATCCCCACTTAAGTTTTATGGTGCAATGCGAATCAATTTATACCATCACGTAATTCCGTGTCATAATTAATGGGTCTGTTAATGAATTAATTAAATTACAGGGGGCGGTTACTAGGTGTAATAGTGGGTGTGTATATACTTATATCCGCCTTCTAAAGCTGCTCATTTTGATTATAACATTTAAAAACAGTCTGGCTTTTTTAGATCGTTCCGAGAAACATATCAATGAGAAAAACAGCTTGTGAAGTACGCATCAAAATTAGATTTAAACATCATCTTGTAACGACGGCAAAAAAAACCGGACCTCCATGAAGGTTGTGTCAAAAACGTAAACTGCTCAGCGAACAAAACACAATCAGGTATTTGCAGAAACGCGCTGTGGTAGGGAATCTCCCGCAGTTTGGAGATTTTCTTCTCTACTTTTCAATGTGCATACACACACGTTATGAACCAAGCATATCTACATATCAGTCCATCAAATCTAATACAGTCTCGAAATAAAAAGAGGGAGAAAAACCAAACCATGAATTCTTTTTCTTTGAAATCCGTATACAAGTCATAAAAAACGTTTCAGAAGATAAAGTCACAACAATGATCTTATAATTGGTGATATATTTACATATATATATATATGGAAAATCATCACTTACCAAGAATTAATTAATATGATGTCTCGTACTCAAAACTAGAGATATAGAGTTTGGATTACACAGCATGATCGCGCGAGAGACCACACTTGTCAACAGGCATGTAAATGACGTGTACATCTCTTTAAGCATACAAATCATATCTTCATTAGTTCACTTTTAACCATTTTTAACTTTGTCCGTCAACACACTAATTTCCTATTAAACAAGTTGGGTGACATTAGAGCCAATTAGGAAAATTCATCCAAAGTCGCGATATTACGAAGTTTTATTATTATTATGTATGTATGTGTATGTAATTTATTTATTTATCTATTTATTTATATATTTATTTATTTGTTTATCTTTTCTTTGCATGGTCCGTGACGATATTTCATATTTGAAATTAGAAAGCAAGCGAAATACAACCAACTTGGCTGGTAAAGGGATCTCGCATTCATGAAAAAATCGTCAGCAAATCCGAAACAAACCAAACATTCAATACCATATACATTTCTTAAATCATATACAATCATATAACTTTTGTTATTTATCAATCATTTCCATGTGACATTCATATTGGCAATAAATGCCAACAAAAAACCATTAAAATGATGTTTATTATTTCACAAATATCTTCATTTTAAAGAAAAGTTAGGCTATTGAAATTGAGCGTTTTTGACAATAATGTCATGAAATGACGAAGACACGGCATTGAAAGTATAGAAAGTGAGTACAAGTATCATGAGGAGTAACGACACCAAGTTGAGGTTTTGTCCCCGTACAAAATATTATCCATTCATTAGATATACCGTCACACTTGAGATTTGAAATTACAGTAAAGGAATAATGAAGATTTACTGTTAAGTCTCCAGAGTCTACATCATTACACTTGTAAAATGAAATTAGGACGTATTGAAATTAAGTTAGGCAAAGTTCGACAACATTTTCTAATATCTAAACCCATACTTGTCAGACGATAAATAACAGTTCTTCAAATGGCCTTCTGTCAATTTACTTTACTTTCTATCACGAAAGAAAATATAGCCATTGAACTGTCTTGGAATTTATAACCGATATAAATGATAGGGCACATCGAAACTGCCTGCCAAGATGTACTTCTAGTACTAACTTAAAATTCCGTATCAAAACAGTTAATAAATAAATATATTGTAAGATACGGATGAAGTTCCCTCTCGTCGTAACGGGTTTTCTTTTTATATAAACATTTTTGAACAGTTGTCGCAAAACTTTCGCCGATGTTGGCTGCGGAGTCAGCGACAACCGTTGAAAATAGACTAGCACTTCTTTAGAAGTTATAGCTGAAGCCACTTATGAACTCAAGTGACCTAGTGGTCTAACCACCAGACATTCTCCTCACCTTCCCAAATATATGACGTGCCATAAGCTATATTTCCTTTCCTAACACTCCTCTATAATCCCTGTGGTATTCATGCTAAGCACATATACTTTCATCGTTACCTTTCACACTTGTGTGTTTCAAAACGATCTAAATCTACCTAACACAACCATTGATGAGATTTTTTTCTGCTATCAGTTCTCCCAAAGGAACCTCTAGACTGACTTATGTTGGTTCATAAAAGCAATAAAAACCATCCGGCGTTTAACAGGGAAAAAATTCTGTAAACGGATAAAGTTATGATGAGGTCGCTTCATTGTCCACGGCCTCCGAGTTACGTCTGCATTGTCTAGGCTCCCGGCGACAATCTCACTCAAGCATTACTGCGACCGGAACACGTCCAAGGCGAGGAATGTGTCATTTACAGCCATTTCTCACTTTCTTTGCATTTTCTAAACAATGCGATATGATACGTCTCGGTAATAGCACAGCCGGGCGGTATTTATGTGAGCAGACTACCATCTCATGAAAAATAATTCATTGAATAATTTCAACAGAATATATCCATTATATATATGTATTATGTATTGGCATAGATCTGCGTTGGACATGAAAGACAGGACATCGATTTGAACAATTATTTCACTGTTTTAATCTGATTGCACTGGCAAAAATTATGAAAGGAGATAGTATTAGATAAATTGTAAATACAACTTATACGCGAAGATCATGTAAGGGTATATAGCATTCAGATAGAAAAAAACAAGACAAGAAAAAAAAGGCTGAGAAACGCAGACGGAAAGATACCCAAAGACAGATTTACACAGAAAAGATTAAAAATGGAGAAACAAAACGAAAAATGAAAAGTCGGTTAAATTTCATTTTAACAAAAGCAATTTCAAGTACCAATTTCTGTACGAGTTGCCTTAGGTCAAGACATATGTCACCCTAACCAGGGAAAGAGAGCGAGACACATCGCTGTAACGAGGGACACTGGGTCGGGTACACGTCGTTTCAACCAAGGAAATTAAGATAGCCGAGCACGTGTTGTCGTCACACACAGAAATATTGCCGTAAAGAGAAAATGACTCAGATGCGTGTTTAGTTTAAGACCTGTCACCTTCACCAGAAAGAAATGTGTTATACACGTGTCACCTTAACCACAGATAAAATGTAAGACACGTGTTGCCGTAACCGCAGAAAGCGAATACGCTGTGTCGACTGAAATACGAAAATAAAATAACTGGGGACGTGTTGCCTGAGTCTCGCAAAGCGAGACACATGTTGCTTTAACCACTGAAAGTACTTAAGAAACGTGTCGTCACAAAGAAGTGAGTTGGGCATGTGCAGAAAAAATCAAGACACGTGTCATCTTTCCAAGAAAATATAGGCTAGACACGTGTCAAAGTAACAAAAGAAAATATGGAAGACACGCATACTTTAATTTGTGAAAATAAACTGAAATAGACAGGTGTCGCTTTCATCTTGGGAAGTATATGAGACACAAGTCGCTTTGAAAAGATAAGTTGATCGAGGCAAATCTTGTTTTGTAAGGAAATATATTTAGGAATGCGTGTAGCTATTTTCTAATAATGTGAGTAAGACAGATTTGACTTTAACAAAAGATATTGATTTTTGCAGGTAGCCTCGAATGCAAATGTAAGATTCATGTCTCCTAAATGAGAAAATGTTTCAGACACATGTCGCTCTAACAACATAACCTATTAAATATGTTGGCAAACCATGTGATAAAAAGGAGCGAATACGACGCGTGTCGCCTTAACATGGGGAAATCATTTCCGGCATTCTAAAATGCAATAAAATCCTGAACGTGTTGCTTTAAAACAAGAGAATGCACTCGTAACATTTCACAGTGACAAGAACAAAAATATAATACGGAAACATTTTCTAGCAGCTTTAGGACGTTTCCCTCGAAGTGTCCTGGTCCGTGTCAATCTAACAGCCTACCGGTGTGGACGTGTACCTTTAAACCTATCCCTGTAGCTGTGAGGATGGGAGTTGCACAGCCTGACGCCGAACATCGACTACAACACGGTGCAAATAGAAAACAGCATGCTATGATTAGCAACAGCAAATGTCAGATCTTCCTTCAATGACGAAGGAGTATACTCTATTGAACAAGAAAAAGATATTTTAAAACATTGTTTCCCATTTTTTCCCCTCTCCTGTTTTCTATATACACTTTACTGATGAAGATAAAGCATAATGTTTCTTTGATAATTCAAAATGTTTTGAACGAATTTGTTTCTCAATACTATTCAGTTATTGACATTTTAAAAGTGAAAGCTCACAGATATTTAGACCACCCATGATACACTATATATGTTCCCTGTGTATATATTCGCCGTCTGTTGTGTAGACTTAACTGATAACTCACAACGATCTTCTGTCGCAATATTATTGACATTTTGATATCGCCATGAGTCTAGTTTAACTATTTGACTTTGATGTACATTTTTAATTTTTTTCCTCTAATGGGTAGGAAATTCTATATATTTCTCCCTAATACACTATTAATATAATCACAACTGATAATGGGAAAGAGACGAATATCGTGGCTATAAAAACAGGAATAATGATTTCATGTGTTCAGTTACACTGACGACGTAGCCACTAATAATAAAATGTCTACAGCTCCTCGCCATCAAGATTTTGACATCTTTTTTCGATAATCATTGATTTTTCTCACTCGCCTCCTAGGCTTCAAACTTTAGGCCCTTCGCATCACTGACGAGTTGTGAAAGGGCGGAACAGCTGAATACCGCAGTTCAATTCTTTATTTCGCGCATTTCTACATAATTCTTAAAATTTATTAATAGGTACCGTTCACTTGTGAGTTTTTCATATAATCTCTCTTTGGTGTTTACACACTATTCAGACTGAAGTGGATGCATCTCATGTTGCTATTAAAATACGAATTTTAAACATTTCAGATAGGAGAAGAAATATGTGTATCGAAATTCTGAAGTAGTTCATTTATACCGTGAAATATGTATACCTCGCCTCCATTTTCAAACTGTATCATGACTCCGCGGTGCGCTCTAGTTACATCATGCATATCTTTTTAAAAAAAAACAGATTATGGTCCATATTGAATTTAATGTTTTTTCTGTTCTTCAAATTTTACTTTGTAACAAAGATAAAACTTATTAATCGTCGCATTTTTTCGTTAATAATTCAAAGCAGCATCTGAATTCTCTTTGGTTCCGTCACAGGGAACATGAAACACACGTTACCCTTAAGTTTTAGACTGTCGACGTACTTGTAATGTTTCTTCGAGTGTGTTCTTCTCGTCCTTGCAGAATGGAATATAGCCACTTTAGTGCAAAGCATGCCAACCCCTTCAGTACATGTCTCTTTAACGAGCAGACAAACCTACCGCGAAGTCACTCGTTTATGTATCGGCCTCCGAAAATACACACCATCATCTTTGTAACGGGTCTATCTGGGTGTATAACACTTTAGGAGGCGTAGTACGTACCTGACAGCTCAGAACCATAGTTTCAACATGATTACCTGAATTTTATTAATCAACATTTATAATAAACACGCGACTTTTTTGTAATAAACATTTGCAAGGTGGTTTCGGTTAAGAAGTGCACAAGTGTAAGGGAGAATCACACAGTGGAGCATTTAGAGGTTTAATTAAATGTAACATAACGGTTTTACAAATGTGAGACATCATTTTCACCGCTGCACGTAGCACTATATTTCATACCCAATAAAAATAATGAAGTTGATGAAAATAAATATACAATTTCATTAAAGTCAGAAATCATGTGTGGCATAATTATTTCAACCACAATGCCTCAAGTTCCCTTAGCGCAAACGTTTTATTATCTATTACATTCAAACTAATGTTATCTCCATTCACTAAAGTCAAGCAGTATATTTCGTCATCAAATCGTCACATCTCAACAATATTGGATATTGAAAGACATGGTATTTCATCGATGAAAACATTTTATTTCACCAATGAAAGACTTACGATTTCATGAATGAAAGACATTATATTTCACCAACTAAATACATTACATTTCACAAATGAAGTACATTATGTTTTACAGATGAAAGACATTATATTTCACATCGTATTTTACCATGTAAAGCATTGTATTTCACTAATGGAAGACATTAGATAAAATTAATACAGGGTTTCATAAATACGGCGTGCGACACTAAAGATAGGGGTATTTGAGGACAACTTACTAGAATGGAAAATTGTAAGAAAAACGGATTTCACGATGTAGAACATTCCATCTCACCAACCTAATACTTTGCATTACATCATGCATGTATGACTTTTTCTATTTCGCCCAAGAAGGACATTTTATTTCACCAATAAGACGTATACCACCGATGTAGAACCTGAGATTTCACTTATTCAATACATTCTATTTCACTTACGTAAACCACATTTCGCAGACGTGGAACTCATAAAAGACTTTTTTCAATAGCCTTGAACAGCCGATCCTAAAAATCAAAACAATCCACATTCTACACCACCAGACTGCATTCCCAAATCATTGAACGCCTTCATTCTTTGGTTAATGGACTTTTACTTGCAAAGAAATAATGACGATAGTACAAAGAAGACATATTTAGATTGATTGAAAATCCGGTTAGCAATAACTTCACTGACTTTGGTGGAAAGATTTACCTACTAACTACTGGCAACCCCATGCGAACTCCGCCCATCTCCTGGCTGTCACGATATGTATTTTCCTACGAGGCCAGATTTGCCGTAAAAAAAATACCTATCAAATCAGTTTCGCAAGACTTCTTCAAGGTTTTGCTATTTCACATACATTGATGATATATTTTCTTTAAAGAACATGAAATATTGAACTCATCAACCTTCTTCAATAACTACTTTCCTCTATCGTTTACCTCCAACGCAACCAACGAGGACAGCCGCTTCCCCAACCTAGGATTCTACATACCGCTGTCGATTCGATGTTCAAAGGCTTGTTAATAATATCCAGATTTACGTCCTTGATGCAGACATTTAAGAGAAAATATATGTTTACACATAATTATTTATCTAAATTTATATACGAACAAAACCGAAACTCGAGATATGCATCAATATGTGGGTGGTCGATTGACCCAGTGGTAACGCTCTCGTCTTTCACCTAGCCGTCCGGGGTTCGATTCCCGGAATGGATGTGAAAAGGTGCGTTGTCACCTGCCGGATCAAATGAGTTTTCCCCAGGTATTCCGGTTTCCTCCCACAGTCCAACCCCTTCGCGCTTCCATCCGAGCCAACAAGGGTGATTAATATAAGCTTTAAATTGTTTTAGGAGTTGTTGTACAATAAATAAAGATTATTTATTTATGACTCCATATAATGAGGAGTTTTTAGGGTCGCCATCATGATCTCATTGCAAATTTACGTCAACGATACGAAGTAAGTTGTTTTCGACGTTCATTAACGATGAATCTTCGGACGTTTACTCCTTCGGAACGCTTGGTTTCATTGTCCTTGTACTTACTCAAGGCCTTCATTTACACGTTTTTCTTTGTTTTGTGTTTGAATTATATTATTATACGTTATAAATCCTACTGCAATATATGATATTTTATCATAGTACACAGATATAGCAATACCTTTCCAAATATTTCGAAAGATGCAGGTTGATGATGGTGAAGCTCTACTGTCGCCATAATGATCATTGAGAAATATCCTATTGTCTTATACGGTATGTTGTTGGGCGTGTTTGGTGTTTGTTAGTGTACCTGTTGGTTTCGTTGTTGTTTACCGTGTTCTCGTTTGAGAACATTACATTACTTACTTGGATTGACCACGATTTACATGGCGGACGTTGTCTATGAAGCGAGAAGACGCTTACTCTTCCGGAACCTGGTCCATTTCGGAAAATCAACCGCGATAAACCACTATACTATAATTAATTTTGTATGTGGATGGATTTTAAAGCGCAAATAGCACGTTAATACCGAACAATACGTAAACAAAAGATCAACGGAAGAAAATCAGAAAACGCACATATTCACACATTAATTAGCAAAGTAATTTCAACAGAATTTTACGTAATTAGAAATCGCGATCAGCATTGAAATGATATTAAACTATTTTTCTTATACACATGCATGTTATGTCAACAAACCTCAAAATTACCTTAGATAAAAACTTAACTCAAATTTGTACAAAAAGTGATTTATCATATCCCTTCAACGTCTCTAAAATTATCATTTGTGGCGCTATATCAACTCAACTTAATATACTAAATACATTATCCTAAATTTCATTCTTAAGGCCTCTTCAGCATGAATCTCATCCCCCTTGTTGTACAATACCATGATTGTAAGAAAAAAGACAGAAATAACCCCGTCATGAACCATTCAAAATACTGTAAAATTTACATAAAGTTGTATCATCGTTTAATTCGGAGGTATTCTTAATTCACAAATTTATTATTATCGTGTCCAAGAATTAGTACATTGGTAAAAATGTATGAAAATATTTAACAACTGGTCATTCCGTTAGTACTAATATCCACGAAATCAAGTGACATATTTTTCTAACAACTACGAAATTTGAGCCCCAAGAGAAAATCACTCCTTAGGCAAAGACAATATCATCAAAAATACCTAGGTAGAGGAACTGGCGAGCAGCTTCAGAGGCTGACAGAGTTACCGCCGCATGCACAGCAGTGGCACCAGCAAACAGCGTGGCTTCTGAATAGTGATTATCTCTCTTCTACCAAACTCATAGAACCATTTACACGCCTACAGGAAGCGACCTGGCATTTAATAAAAACACGAGTTTGGTATTTATCTAGGGCGTTCTTTTTAAACTGTCGTTGTAAATTACATAGTATTTGTGTATTACCTTCTTGAGAAGGATTTAAAGGACGAATTCATAATATCAAAATATAAGATCTGAAGTATTCAATTTTTTTTTTTTTTTTTTGTAATTTTATACAGGAAAAGTGGTCGACCCGTCAAACTCATAGCAATTTCAATTTGAAAGTTGTTAAAATGTTTTATATGAAAATACTTGGGACAACTTATCAAAAATAAAACATCGTTAAGTTAAGACACCTTTAGTAGTAGTAGTCAAACCAGACATAATTTTACTTATTACGGATTAAAATACCCCTACTTATTCAAATCATTAGAAAAATTATTGAATCAAATGTCGTATGAACCGACTCACCTCCATGTTTTATTTCATATGTTTGAGATTTAGGACGTTTCAAATATTATACGTGAAGATACTAATAATATAGTGGCCATAATCTACCTATCACGTGACATATGATGTGATGAACTTTTTACCATTCATGTTTTTCTGAAGATTTTAACTCTTTATACTCAGTCATATGAATTTGTAATTCCAATGGCTGTCGATGCCTTGAAGCCAAATGAAAAATAGATTAAGTTTAACCAAGAGACGAATTGTATGGTGTAGAACTCTACTCTAAGGGATATTGACGTCACAGCCAGTTCGTGGAGGGCTGTCATTTTTGTGGGTTGATTTGTTTCCGACAAATATGAGAGGAGGATAATTGGAAATACTTTCATTCGAACTTAAGGACTAGTTGTAATATCTATGCCTGAGTGTCATGGAGTTATCTTACATGTATGCCTCTGCTGAGCTATTTACATATGGAGTCTGTTTCCATGGTGTTATCAGTAATTGGATAAGTTAAAAATTTTAAGACAGTTTCAGAATTAACCCATGATCCTGGGGCCAGATTTTAGAACACAATGAATATGAAACACAAGAGTGAGAGGATGGTATCATAAATGCCTACCATGTTTACATGTTGCAGTGATTCGATATACAAGGATATCGCGATTTCTGTGAAAGATATCGACAGCTGATTTATAAAATTACAACCCTCGATATTGAAAGGTGAAAAAGTCAAAGTATATTATTTACTTATCCTATATGAAGTTAAATATGTACGATACTTGTTAGTATGGCTTGTTGTTCACATTTGATATTGTAGCATCGCTTGCTTCAATTAACCAATATTTATTTACATGGCGGATTTTGGGGATGAAGTATTTTTGCCATAGATACATCGGTTCTGAGTTTGAAGGGAAAAATTCGTAAAATGTATTTTCTTGTCTTTATTTCATTGCCATTGTGACGTCAGAAGCTGGTGTTGGTTTCTACAATCAGTATGGTCTTCATGTATGTAGGTAACGTTTGTATCATTTCCTCCATATAATGAGAATAGCATAGTCTTTTTGATATCATCAATTAGTGTTAATGTATAGAACAGCATCCTGATATTACACATACGCCTGTTGTATTGGGAACAATATTCCTGCCTCTGTACGGATTCGTACACAGGCCTACTACATTGTGCCAATTCAACACTGGTAGTTGATATCAAAAACCAGTACTACAAAACAAACTACATAGAACAGTCAACACAGAATTAATCATGATAGTGTATAGGAATATCTAATTAAATAACTGTGTGCCTTTAAAAATAATACTGTAAAGTCATGATTTTTCGAGGGACATTATTTTCATTGGTTTCGAGTATGCTCTTCATCCACGAATTCATGTCCACGAACTGTTAGAAGAAGTACAAGTAGAATTATTGAGCTACATGTATACTTATCCAAAAAATCAAGGGTCCGCGAAATCGTTTGTTTGTTTTTTATGGGTTTTTTTTTTTTTTTTTTTTTGGGGGGGGGGGGTTAAAACAACGAAAAGTGAGCCCCATGGAAAAATATGATTTTATAGTAATAAAATGAGAAATATCAAACACTAACAGAACTGACCACCCAAGTAACTTTTAATAACACTTTTTAATGTATCATATCATTATTACTTGTTAGTGTACAGGTTAAATCTATAAACTAACTCCTACTGATGATATGTTGTCGTTGTCTTTTAGGAATATTTAGTGATATCAAAGTGTAAAACGTGGATATTCTGAAGACAAATTACTGAAATCTAAATCAGAAATCACAATTCTTAATACCACGTTTAAAGCAAAATTGTTGTGTTGTTAAAAAAAAACAAAAAAACAAAACAAAAACAAAAACAAACAAAAAACAAAAGCGGAAGTCACAGATGCAAATCTATTGTATAAATGTAGCGAATTCGACAATTGTGGATACGGGATCATTTTAAAGAAAATAATTAATTATCCGCCACGAATAATGTTTTAAATTAGAATCCAGTACCGAGTTTATTAGAACAATCCCTCGAGGACAAAACGTTAATAAAAATCTAGATATTTCGGCATTACCTTTATTAGAACTGATGTCATTAAGTCTTTTAGATATTTTCAAAAAAAATAAAATCCACGGAGCAGTTAACAGGAAATTCAAACAATGTGCTTTGGTATTGTATACAATTTGTTTCCCCTTTAAAAGAAATTGATATATCCGACCGTCAAACATTGATATGTCATATTAATTAATGGGAACCTATATACGAGAAAACGCAAAAATTAAATTCATAATGTAAATCATGAATAAACGTTTGCATCATTTAGAATTAGTTTACAAAACCTAAACTCATAATTTAATCTTCTGTGAAACAAACATTTAATTTATTGGTAATATTTTATCATGTTATCGGCATAACATACTAAAATCGACGTCACTTTGTAACGTCACGTTTGATTAACCAATGCCACGATGAAAGAAATTATCAAAGTAAATAGTATATTATAAATATCAAAAGTATTATAATGTGTGATTTATCATAGGGATTGTCTTATCTTTTATATGTCATTGATCCATAACACGGAAATCGGAGTATTGCTTTATTAAGAGTACATCTTGTTTTTTAAGGCTCAATAACCCAAAAAATAATTTAACTTAATCCTTAAATGATATCATTACATTAGATAAGGAAATGGATATACATATGAATAATTGTCAGAAATCATCATAATGTATATCCGTTGGCATTATCATTATGTGAGGCACCTTCATGTCCGACAGCTGCATTTCATGTCCTGAATATCTTAATCATCAGAAGCCATGTTCAGATCTGTGCATAATGCAGTCTGACATTATCCACTAAATCAAAAAGTTTCTTCACATTAATATTGTATGGCGCCTTTAAACGACAAAATTGTTTCATAGTTATCTTTTTAAGTGGAAAACATCAATGAATGTTTTTTAATATCGGTATGACTTGATGGCTTCGTATTATTGTATATGTAGCCAGGTACATAGCGTCGTATCAAATATATATCCATGTCAGGTATGCACAGAAGACGTACAACTGAGTGGTAGGTTTCAATACAGATATAGAATAGGATAAAGTAGAGCCTATTATTTAAGTAAACTGTATCATACAGCTGTTTCGTCCTTCTATGATCCGCCAGAATTGTAAAGGAGTAAAGTGTTGTCTGGACAAGAAATGTGATGATATATGGTTTTAACGTACAAAATAAAACATATAATATTATCAGGAGACACCGGCATAATAATTTTATAGGTTTATCTAATCAATATTATCAATGAATGACAGTATGGGTGAAGTCACAACCATTTTTCCGCATTTCAAAGTTCGAGGGAATTTTCTTGGTTAGAGTTACTTCCCCTCTTGGAGTGCAATCACCGTTTCTGGCTAACAAGTTTAATATCTAAGAAGGAAAACGAAAACGTTCAACCTTGAAATTCTGTTGCTTTGCATTTCCATATTCTTTGTTTACTTTTTTGGCTTCATATGCCATCAAAGTTGTAGCAAAGCAAATAAACACATGTAAATATATAGGTAAAACCTTATATTTGTAGAAGTGTTGTTAATTGTGATTCTTATTCTAATCACTCTTACCAATCATTTCCATTACTCCGTTCATATACTAGATATTAGATACAGATTCCCGATGTCAAATAAAGAAATTGTTTTTTATTCTGTTGTCGTCCTACAATTTGTAGGGCTGACCAAAATATCCCGATCATAACAAAAAAAGTAAGTAGTTTAGTAAACAGTTTAAGAATCATATCGATCTACTACAAATTAAACATGGCGGATCTACTTTGTACCTAACGTTAATGCCGCGTGATACATTTTTCGGTGTGTAAACGATATCTCATTACAAGATAAGAAGATACCTTAGCACGACAGTGAAGGAAATTTATCCATTCTGTCACCACATTTATTTCTTTACTTTGATGAACGGAAGCAGGCTTGTGCAGTCTATTGGCAAGCTATTGAAAGAAAACTCGACCTGTAGACTAAACACTAAACTACTCCAAAGATATTGTTTACACTCTGGTTCGGGAGTTGGATGTTCTCCATTCTACAGTAAGAGGAGTATATACACATAGCGATTTATACAAATATTACAGGTTGTTGTAACACAAGTATTACAATGAGTTCGTGGATTTCAAACATTTCAAAATGTACAAAAGAGCAAATTTGATACATTTTGCAGTTCAAACACATAGAAAATGACTTGAGAAAGAAACTTATTGTTAACGTAACATTATTTACACTATAATCACAGGTAACAGACAGCATTATCAGGTAAATACACCGGAGGTGATATTATTACAAATATCGGCCCTAATAATCACATTATACGTCACAGTAGACATAAAATATGGACTTTTAGAACACAATCATATGATATAGTTATATACCAAAGTATATTGAATATTACAGATATATACCAAAGGCAGCGAAATATTACAGATATATACCAAAGTAGATTAAATATTACAGATATATACCAAAGTCAGTGAAATATTACAGATATATACCAAAGTCAGTGAAATATTACAGATATATACCAAAGTGGATGGAATATTACCGATATATACCAAAGTAGATGAAATATTACAGATATATACCAAAGTCAGTGAAATATTATAGATATATACCAAAGTCAGCGAAATATTACAGATATATACCAAAGTCAATGAAATATTACAGATATATACCAAAGTCAGTGAAATATTACAGATATACCAAAGTCAGTGAAATATTACAATTATATACCAAAGGCAGCGAAATATTACAGTTATATACCAAAGTGGATGGAATATCACAGTTATATACCAAAGACAGTGAAATATTACAGTTATATACCAAAGTGAATGGAATATTACAGTGATATACCAAAGTGGATGGAATATTACAGATATATACCAAAGTGGATGAAATATTACAGTTATATACCAAAGACAGTGAAATATTACAGTTATATACCAAAGTGGATGAAATATTACAGATATATACCAAAGTCAGTGAAATATTACAGATATATACCAAAGTCAGTGAAATATTACAGATATATACCAAAGTGGATGGAATACCGATATATACCAAAGTAGATGAAATATTACAGATATATACCAAAGTCAGTGAAATATTATAGATATATACCAAAGTCAGCGAAATATTACAGATATATACCAAAGTCAATGAAATATTACAGATATATACCAAAGTCAGTGAAATATTACAGATATATACCAAAGTCAGTGAAATATTACAATTATATACCAAAGGCAGCGAAATATTACAGTTATATACCAAAGTGGACGAAATATTACAATTATATACCAAAGACAGTGAAATATTACAATTATATACCAAAGTCAGTGAAATATTATTACAATTATATACCAAAGTGGATGAAATATTACAGATATATACCAAAGTGGATGAAATATTACAGTTATATACCAAAGTGGATGGAATATTACAGTTATATACCAAAGTGGATGAAATATTACAGATATATACCAAAGTCAGTGAAATATTACAGATATATACCAAAGTCAGTGAAATATTACAGATATATACCAAAGTGGAATGGAATATATACAAAGTAGATGAAATAGATATATTATATATACCAAAGTCAGGAAATATTACAATATATACCAAAGTCAGATATATACCAAAGTCAGTGAAATATTACAGATATATACCAAAGTCAGTGAAATATTACAATATATACCAAACAGAAATATTATATACCAAAGTGGATATTACAATTATATACCAAAGACAGAAATATTACAATTATATACCAAAGTCAGTGAAATATTACAATTATATACCAAAGTCAATGAAATATTACAGATATATACCAAAGTGGATGAAATATTACAGATATATACCAAAGTGGATGAAATAAATATTACAGAGTTATATACCAAAGTGGATGAAATATTACAGTTATATACCAAAGTGGATGGAATATTACAGTTATAAACCAAAGTGGATGAAATATTACAGATATATACCAAAGTGGATGAAATATTACAGATATATACCAAAGTGGATGAAATATTACAGATATATACCAAAGTCAGTGAAATATTACAGTTATATACCAAAGTCAGTGAAATATTACAATTATATACCAAAGTGGATGAAATATTACAGATATATACCAAAGTGAATGGAATATTACAGTTATATACCAAAGTGGATGAAATATTACAGATATATACCAAAGTGGATGAAATATTACAGTTATATACCAAAGTGGATGGAATATTACAGTTATATACCAAAGTGGATGGAATAACAGTGGATGGAATATTACAGTTATATACCAAAGTGGATGGAATATCACAGTTATATACCAAAGTGGATGGAATATTACAGTTATATACCAAAGTGAATGGAATATTACAGTGATATACCAAAGTGGATGGAATATTACAGTGATATACCAAAGTGGATGGAATATCACAGTTATATACCAAAGTGGATGGAATATTACAGTTATATACCAAAGTGGATGGAATATTACAGTTATATACCAAAGTCCATGAATATTACACTTATATACCAAAGTGGATGAAATATAACAGTTATCTTTTACCAGAGGCAATGATGTATTACAATTTAAATGCCACCCACATTCGACACTGGAACACTCATACACCAACGTCGACGAAGGAACACTGTTACTTCCTGCTGTCGACGTAAACCCACTTTCGTCGACATAATTCAAAAGCCTATTTAAAACACAGCAGACCAATAAACTATATTCTACTGTCGACGTGAGCATGTTTTCACATAAATCGCAATCACAAAAACAGCACATTCAAAGTTACAATGCAACACTTATTTCATAGGCTACATCAAACAAGATGATTTACGGTCCGCATTGAATTTATTAACGTCGATCGTTAAAAGTTCACTCCCACACAACAATCAAAAAGTACAACTACAGACCGGTCGGCATTAAAATGAACTTGCATATACTATTAAGTGCTAGATTACTTCTATAGATATGACCAACCCACGCAGATTGAATAGGGATAAAAAATATGGTTAAACGAAAGCATTTTCTCATTGAACATAGATTGTGTTCCAGAGTACTGTAAATGGTAAAATCAGTCGATTAATGATTCCGGCGATGCACATATATATAGGACTTGGACTGATATTTCAACATCTACAGATTGATATATCAGCTTTCTTGTCTCCAATTCAAACAGTTTATTGTTTAGATCATTTCGCTTTTAATTTTATAATTACTATTTCTATGACACAAAATGAGATTTTTTCCGCTAAGAGAATCGATTCCTCATAGCATTTTACAATCCTAGGCACCACGAGTACTAAATCACACTCTTAATTGATGGGGTGATGGTGCAACTGATTTCCCTCAGTCGCCTACCAAGGGTTTAAAATTTAGGCCCTTTGTAACACTGACGAGTTCTAGAAGGACGAAACACATGTATGGTACAGTTTAATTCATTATTTAGCTCTATTGTATCTAACGCTAAACTTTTTTTGTGTGTGTTAAAGTGTGCTGTTCATTTGTGTGTCTTCTGCACAATCTTAATCCTGTAATGATATCGATAGTTGTAAACGCCTTGACAAATCTTCGGCTATACTGAAGAATGTAACCATTATATAGACGGTATATAGACACGTTGAATTTGCTGGAAAGGTTAATTGATTTCAAGAGCAGTAAAATCAAAATTTTCCAAAACAAAGTTAAAAACATAGAATGAGGGAGATGTAATTACCCCATACTAGTATAAATATAGTAAATTATACACTGGACACTTCCAAAAGAACAAGCACGGAATCAATTTTTAACGAACTTAAACTAGACATGTATATGTACTTGTATCATTACGAAGTGATACAGTTTATTAACCTACAACCTTAAAGGTTTGTACAGAAAGACATACAACTGAACACATTTCAATACCATCCAAATATACTGCATATGACGGTAAATGAAATATACAATTTTCTATAGCTGTTTTAATTTAAAGGACTCCTCGTTGATGCAAGTGACCAAGAGTTTGGAATACTTGTCGGGCAAATGAATCGTTTTTTTTTTAATTTACATATCTTAATCACTTTTTGTCTAAATCTACAAGTCTTATTAAAACGCTTTTCATCTTTAAAGTTACAATTTTGCCAGAACATGTTTGATTTGTACCGTTTTTGAAATGTAACCAAACCAAACGTCTATAGAGGATGGACCATAAACGAACTATCTAAATGAAACTCTACAGCATTAGATTTAAATCTGTAGATAAAATAGGTTGTGTTAAATAGCGATCCAATTAAGCTTTGTGGTTTATGTAGCCCGCCACCGTGTTACTCATATGTTAAAGTTTCAGATAAGGAAATTAATACAATAGATAGCTGGTAAGGAATTTTGATATTTTGTGAATATTTTTAAAATGAAAAGTTTTTTTCAGATAGTTATTGGAAAATGATATTGTTAGGTACGGGAATTTCCCACCGTCCGACTGTCAATCTGTTATCTCAGTTTTTTTTATATATTTTTTTTCCACAGTTCTGAAATACCCACCGCAATGGGAATTTACCAACCCAAACTATTACACAACTACACAATTGTTTCCTAAGTTGTATCAGTGCTTTTTTAAAGTTTCGTAATCAGGCGAAATTGTCTTTGCGTGAATACAAAGTTATTTTCTGTGCTCCGACATTTTATATTGCTAGAGCACTGCCGTGTAGGTAATTCTCTCGTACTTCCATAGAACCTTCATATGATTGGATAATTAAAACACAGCAGTAAGAAACAACAAACATGAATTATACAAAATAATATGTACAAAATGATAGAATGTAATTATGTTAGTCACATAATTTGTTCCACAGAGTTATCCATCGCACCCTCCGTAACTAAGATTTTATACATCCTGAAAATAATTCAATGGTTGCTTATATAGCGATTAATTTTGGCATTTAAGTAGCATTGATTGTAAACAATGACGTTGTTAATAAATAAACGTAATTTAAATAAGTATTATAATACGAGATATCTAATGCCACACTTACCTGACGAATACATAGTTATCGTGGCGCTACATAAACCACTTCCGCTCCTGAAGTTTCCCGCCACCACCCGGTTGAGTCCAACATACACACTATAATCGACTGCTCCATAGAGAGGCTGTTGCCCTCGCAAAGTGTACAAGAAGCGAGATTTGATGTTATCCTTGTGCGGTCCAGATTTCCATTCTATTCGCTCATCACTGATGCTTATTTTTGTATTACTTCCTCTCCTAATAAAATTATCCACCGTCGTTATTAATAATCCACCGTTCGCTGAAGCATCCATGTGCCCGGGCAGATTATTTCCATAAATTCTAAATTGTTTATTATGAATTTGAGTTTCCGCCATATTGCTTGTTGTTCCGTTATCACCGCCATATCCATCTCCGGTTGGTGAGTCTGATATATCAAGTGTCCACAGCCTTGGAGGTTCTGAATAGTCCAATAAAATTTTTGCCTCTTTATATGGACCAGAAAAATCTAATTTAAGAACAACTTGTTTATCACATGACCTCCCTGGCCTCGTTGTGGGTTTATGTATGAATGAGATATGATTGCTAAATCCCCTGACAACACCACGACGAAGATCCAGATGTACTACATTGTCTTCTAAACGCTTGGCAAAACTTTCAATAATGGCAAAAACTGAAACAGAAAACGAGAAAAAAGAAAAACTGAAAAAAGTCCCGATATTTTTTTTTTATTATTATCATTATTATTAATTCGTTGACTTGATATAAATATGATCCATAAAAATACAAGAATCACATCCTACTCGGATATAAAACAAAAAGATCGATAGATATGACAGAATAAAGTAAACCCCATAAGACTTAAACATTCTGTATAGATGGTAATATTGGTGGGTTCGCGAGGAATTTAACTTAACGATATTCACAGTGATCAGAGATAAGACTAAACCATATACTCTGCAGACATTTTCACAATGTATCAATACATCAGGATATAAATATCATAAGTCTGACTAGTGTAATCTCAAACCAGCACAATTGCGAAATATTAGCCCGCGAAAATTTAAAGAAAAAGTATACGACACTTTCTATTTGTATAAGAATAGAAAAGGTAGCTTTGTGAAGTTACCAAGACGTTAAATGATTTCCTATATTCAATTCTGGGTCAATAGAGTCTCTCACTGGACCATACTTCCGGTCAGTTATCTTTATCTCTTTCAGGTAATCGATGGATAAATCACAGATTGATTACATACAAAGGGAAGCAGAGTTGTTGACGACTACACCAGATGGTACAAAAACAATGCTTGAATGTTTATTATGTAACACGTGATCGATTTCTGTCGTAAACAATGAATTATATTGCTGTACAGACTCAGAATGGTTTTATTTGTTTATTACTTGTTTTGTTTGTTTGTTTTATCGCCCCGTGAACAGTTAGGAATATTTCGAGGTGTGATCTCCTTGTCGAAGCTGATGGCTACCTCACCAAGGCCTATCACATCATCCTGAGCAATCAGAGTATTTTGCTCAAAAACACAATTACATAAGTACATTGTTAGAGAGAAAGCATTCCATTTTTGTAAACATGGCGACAAAGTAATGATGCATATGTAAAAAAAATATGTAATTGTTCTTGAAAGTTCTTTTATTGTAGGTAAAAGAAAACGACATTAACATATGCACCCTTGTCGCTATGGAACATTGAAAATATAAGAAAAGTATATAGATGATATGGATCAGATATATTACGTCACCTTTAAATACATAATAACACCAGACAGGGTTCACATCATGGTCACTGATGATAGACACAGGCTAAATGTATATGATCAAATGACATAATTCCCGGTGAAATTAACCCAATTCGGTGTGTAAATGGGAAGATCGGATCGACAGTGCAGTAAAGTTAGGTCGATTTCGTGGTCAAATCAACCACTTCCGGTGTGTAATGGGGAAGATCGGATCGACAGTGCAGTAAAGTTAGGTCGATTTCGTGGTCAAATCAACCACTTCCGGTGTGTAATGGGGAAGATCGGATCGACAGTGCAGTAAAGTTAGGTCGATTTCGTGGTCAAATCAACCACTTCCGGTGTGTAATTGGGAAGATCGGATCGACAGTGCAGTAAAGTTAGGTCGATTTCGTGGTCAAATCAACCACTTCCGGTGTGTAATTGGGAAGATCGGATCGACAGTGCAGTAAAGCTTGGTCGCTTTCGTGGTCAAATCAACCACTTCCGATGTGTAATTGGGAAGATTAAATTGACAGTGCAGTAAAGCTTGGTCGCTTTCGTGGTCAAATCAACCACTTCCGATGTGTAAGCGGGAAGATCGGATCGACAGTGCAGTAAAGCTTGGTCGCTTTCGTGGTCAAATCAACCACTTCCGATGTGAAAGTGCAAAGATTGACAGAAAAGGTAGGTTGTTTCTTTGCATTCAACCAGAAGGAAAAACGACTTTGGAATATTGCCAAAAATAGCAATAAAAACAAATAAGATGATGATTTGAAGGCGTCACTATCAGTAGTGATTGGCACCTGTATTATATATTAGTTTGAGCATCCGGTAAAATCAAGTTTTCAGGTTTTATTTCATTTTTTAATTTGTTAACGCTGATGATTTGAACCAAAACAAAAGCTAACAAACCACTGAAATGTAATATAGTAGATTACATTCCACTGTTTTTAGAGAAGTCTTGACGTTTCCTATCAATACGAGTATCCAGGACTTGTGCCACTCGTATCATTTTTTACTTAAAGCCTGACCTATCTTCCTCGTCATATAACACTAGTTCGCTGATGTGTACAGTATCATTGAAAACAATTGTCCTTCAAAGGGAGCCCTACACCAGCTTACAAGTGCACGTGTATGTCATAAAATGTAACAGAAAGCATATGGGTTGATAAATAATAGAAAAAAGTGTGTTTTTTCCTTCCAGACACGTGTTCAAGCGAACTACGATCTCATCAAAGCAAAACACACAAAGGGTAAGGATATGTGGAAAACTTCGACTGGATTTCGCGATCTGTTCCGGTCAATACACGCTGAACCTTATTAACTTTTATATATTGTTCCGTCTTGTATAATATGACAGTTACAATTTTCTTTTTGATTTCTTTTAAGATAAAGATTATACAAACCATACGGTGAAAGATTAGAATTGGCAACGTGTTAAGTTAAAAAATTTAGGACTTTGCCTATCTTCGTTTTATCCTGTTTCAAGTGCTTCTCGTAAATCACAAAACGGCATAAACAATGGTTGAGATTTCCTACAGCACTGCGTAAACAGGGGCTGTGAGGGGCTAAATTTGTTTCTAAACAAAAATTCCAACATCTTGATAAATTATGGGCCAGATGAAGATTTCTGACACAGTTTGTGTGTTTGTTAAAATCGTCTGTATGAGGACCAGTTATTTATAGCACTGTGCAGCAAATAAGTCATATACATGAATTGGTCGCAAACACAACTTTAAAGTGTAAAGTTACATGCTTAAGTTCTTTCTTTCTGTCTCTTCGGCTGATGTTAAGTAAGTATCTAAATATGTTTGAATATTTCTTTATACGAAAACATAGTACATTATACATAGCACTTTTTTATCGATATTTTGTATCTTGATAGTATAACCAAGGAAGCGTTTGTTAGTAGTGATTTCAGTGTGACTATGTCAAATAAATTATCCGTATTATGAAGAATTTAAGCGTATTACTTTGCTTTAATCAGTTCAAATCCACGCTCTTTCTTTGCTTTAATTAATAAAAACACACTATCTCTTCTTCTTTTTTTTCTTAAAAATTAATGAAAGCCCACTTTCTGTTTTGCTTTAAACATTAAAGGCAAGGCTCTACCTCGTTTTAATTGGTTAAAACCCATTCTGTACCTTGGTTTTATTGGTTAAAACCATTCTGTAAACCCATTTTGTACCTTGATTTAATGGTTAAACCCCATTCTTTACCTTGGCTTTATTGGTTAAAACCCATTCTGTACCTTGGTTTTATTGGTTAAAACCATTCTGTAAAGCCATTTTGTACCTTGATTTAATGGTTAAACCCCATTCTGTACCTTGGCTTTATTGGTTAAAACCCATTCTGTACCTTGGCTTTATTGGTTAAAACCCATTCTGTACCTTGATTTATTGGTTAAATCCTATGTTGTATCTTGGTTTTAATGGTTAAATCCTATGTTGTACCTTGGTTTTATTGGTTAAAACCCATTCTGTACCTTGGTTTTAATTAATTAAAAATCACACTTCATGTTTCCAGTGGCCGGAATACTCTTTAATATGTGATTTTTTATAATCCTGAAGATACGTTGAACTTTGAGATGACATTCTATCATGTCTCCTACGATATTAATTAGGACTTTTGTTAAGAGTACCATAGTGTATCTCATAGGATTAATTCATTATCGCCAAATATATTTTGGCCAATAGTGCCGCGATGAAGGTCAATATGAGTAATTAAATTAAAGGACACTCGCCACAAGAATTGCTTTATGAATAATGTGTATTGTAAAAACTAGTACAGCATGATGTCAGCAGTTGAGATCGAACGTGCGACAATATGTAAATTCGACTAACGTGATAATACATGTAACAATCTGATGTAGGACTAACGTCTTATCGTGTGTGCTATAGACACTGATGTAGGACTAATGTCTTATCGTGTGTGCTATAGACACTGATGTAGGACTAACGTCTTACCGTGTGTGCTATAGACACTACACTGATGTAGGACTAACGTCTTACCGTGTGTGCTATAGACACTGATGTAGGACTAACGTCTTATCGTGTGTGCTATAGACACTAATGTAGGACTAACGTCTTAACGTGTGTGCTATAGACACTGATGTAGTACTAACGTCTTATCGTGTGTGCTATAGACACTGATGTAGGACTAAAGTCTTATCGTGTGTGCTATAGACACTGATGTAGGACTAGCGTCTTATCGTGTGTGCTATAGACACTGATGTAGGACTAACGTCTTACCGTGTGTGCTATAGACACTGATGTAGGACTAACGTCTTACCGTGTGTGCTATAGACACTGATGTAGGACTAACGTCTTACCGTGTGTGCTGTAGACACTGATGTAGGACTAACCTCTTACCGTGTGTGCTATAGACACTGATGTAGGACTTACGTTTTACCATTTGTGTTATAGACACTGATGTAGGACTAACGTCTTACCGTGTGTGCTGTAGACACTGATGTAGGACTAACGTCTTACCGTGTGTGCTGTAGACACTTTTGTAGGACTAACGTCTTACCGTGTGTGCTATAGACACTGATGTAGGACTAACGTCTTACCGTGTGTGCTGTAGACATTGATGTAGGACTAACATCTTACCGTGTGTGCTGTAGACACTGATGTAGGACTAACGTCTTGCCGTGTGTTATAGACACTGATGTAATACTAGCGTCTTATCGTGTGTGCTATAGACACTGATGTAGGACTAACGTCTTACCATGTGTGCTATAGACACTGATGTAGGACTAACGTCTTATCGTGTGTGCTATAGACACTGATGTAGGACTAAAGTCTTACCGTGTGTGCTGTAGACACTGATGTAGGACTAACCTCTTACCGTGTGTGCTATAGACACTGATGTAGGACTAACGTTTTACCATTTGTGTTATAGACACTGATGTAGGACTAACGTCTTACCGTGTGTGCTATAGACACTGATGTAGGACTAACGTCTTACCGTGTGTGCTGTAGACACTTTTGTAGGACTAACGTCTTACCGTGTGTGCTATAGACACTGATGTAGGACTAACGTCTTACCGTGTGTGCTGTAGACAATGATGTAGGACTAGCGTCCTGCCGTATGTGTTATAGACACTGATGTAGGACTAACGTCTTACCATGTGTGCTATAGACACTGATGTAGGACTAACGTCTTACCGTGTGTGCTGTAGACACTGATGTAGGACGAACGTCTTACCGTGTGTGCTGTAGACACTGATGTAGGACTAACGTCTTACCGTGTGTGCTATAGACACTGATGTAGGACTAACATCTTACCGTGTGTGCTGTAGACACTGATGTAGGACTAACGTCTTACCGTGTGTGCTGTAGACATTGATGTAGGACTAACGTCTTACCGTGTGTGTTATAGACACTGATGTAGGACTAACATCTTACCGTCTATAGTCAATGATGTACAAATCGTTGAAATTTCTTTCATAAATGCAATATTGAAAGTTTAAGCACTGAACCTTTCTGATGTAACCGGATTTTTTTTCAATTTTTGGTTATCAGTGCACGCTTGTAAGTAAACCGTTTTCGAGGACAAGATTCAAGGCACATCTGACGTGCAGTTATACCAATATTTTCAGTCCAGATTTTCCACAAAACAAGAACAAACAGGTCAGAATAAAAAAAAAAGAACATAACTTGAAATAAAGTCTAGTACCGTACATTTTCTATGTTCTGCCTGTCAACACACAAGAAACTTCATTGGTGAGTTGTCTCTACTTTTTACGCGTCTGGTTAGAAAAAGTGACTTGTCTGTGTATTCTGACTGACGGAACACCATGTTTCTTAAACCATTTGAACACCTTTAAAACTACCTTTATCTGTGTTTCTACAGAATCAAGTTTCCGCTTTACACGAGTAGTGCATATACAACGCTCTAACAATCTTTCTTAGGAATTTCGATCTGGATCATGTTGACGCTTATCATCAAATATATTTAGAGTTGTCACTCACACTGGGTGAAAGTTTTAGTCATGCATCGCAATATCTTTTATCAAGATATTCTTTGTAAGTCTAATCAGAATGGGATGATTGATGAATGCTACGGCAATCCTCGGTCTAATCCATGATCGTCATCCTTCAACTCATACCGCCAAATGGAAGGGTTTTTTTTCTCTGAGAACTGATTTAAACGTATTGTCTCTGTTTGAATTATTATTTTTTAAAAATGGTGTTTCGTCGTATTTCTTTTTACAACTTAACATCATTTTACATATCATTTGATCAAATGGTCAAAATGAAATAAAAAAAAAAAAAAAAAACGAAACACAATCGGGTATTTAATCTAACTGTAAGGAGGAACCAAAGGAAATGCCCAGTCTTATGGAAATTACGGAAGGTACTGAATTAAAGGGTTAGTACACCTCCCCGTCTAGATTTTGAAATTTCTTTTGACTAACTTTTCCTTAGTCGTGACCTATGCTTCAAAATTTAGTTCCTTAGTATCACTGACAATTCCTAGAAGGACGAAACACCCGAACGATGTAGTTTTATTCAGTGTTTGGTTTTACCGTATCTAACTCTAAATTTGTATGTTAAAAAAAGGTGTTACTCAACCACATCCTCAGAACACTATCGTTCGTCGGCGAGACAACGCCTCGTCAGAGTCATAGAGACAGACAACTGTAACCAACCAACTGATATTTTGTCCAGTTTTGTAGGCTTTGTCCGTTTACTATCAAATTCTGAAGGACAAAAAACATTCTAGTTCCTATGGTTTATAGTCAATAAATTTATACTGCCGGTATTTATAGTCGAGTACATGTGCGTTCTCATGTGTATGCCAGTATCTTCCAAGATTTATATGTAAAATCCTGCGAACCGTTACAAATCGTTTTTTAGCAAGCTATGGAGATCAATAATTTTTTGACGAAAGAGGTTTTCCAAATCATTAACTGCAAAATTCACAATTCAATAATATTCAAAGTAATTCAAATATAATTTCTATGGAAGCTTTATACATTTTTATTTTACCTTTTTCACGGGAAATACTCTGAAGATAGCGAGCTGTGGTACCAGTTGGTTAAATTCACAAAGAAGGAGGCACATATCTTCAAGAACGTGTGATAATTGAAGATACTTGATAATAGAAGATATTTGGAAATAGTATCCTTCATTAAATCGATAAGCCCTGATGACGTCATAAAACGTATATTAATTGGGTTTTTTCTTTAATTAATTAGTTATATGGCTATCAAATACAAGACACCAAACATGTTCTATGTCCCGGCATTAAAAAGGAGAAATGAAATCAGAAAAGAAATTCATTTTTCAGTTTTTCCTTCAGTGTTGGTAACGTTTCTCTTTCACCCTAGAAATACCTCTACACGTGTGGATTTTGCAAAGGAAATTATGACAAAATGAAATAAAAGGGTATCAAATACCGAAATTTAGTTAAATAACATGCCATTTTATTGACTATACTTTCCTATGCTACCACTGATAATATAATGAAGAACATTTACACCAATTGGTAAACATATAAAGCGTCTTGTTCTTCTCTCGTTTTCTTGTCTTATAAATTAACGATATAAACAGCTTTTTCAGAAATGTTTATTTCCTTTTCAATATACTGTAAAATCATACATTTTCATGGGGCTCATTTTTGCGGGTTTTTTCAAGAAATCACTTTTTGGCGGATACTTGTTTTCGTGGATTGATATAGCTTACTAAATCTACTAATTTCAACAGTTCGAGGACAAATAAATCGTTGATTATGAATACACAAGAAACCATGGAAACACATCCACGACGAAAATGGATGATTTCACAGTAACGTAAATATAAATTAAATATTTTTATGTCACAATTTTCATTTCACTTATGCTCCGTAGTAAATTTAAATAATCTTTATGTAAGTTTGAAAATATACCGAGAAATAAGGACAGTTTTTATTCCTTTTACACTTAATTTTAGACATTTGAAATTTCTTTAAAATCTAATAACTATGAACGTTTACCAGTGAACCTGCGAGAATTTTTACGTAATATATTTTATTCCTCAAAACGTGCATCGATGTACACACACATATATATATATACACATACATCAAATATATTATTTATTGTTTTGCTTTTTGACTAAATCCGTTTTCTTTTCACACAATAAAACAGCCAGTAAAACGTGTTGGTGTTATTGTAAATCAATTTTCGAGTTGGGAGGTACGATTTTATTATAGGAACATCTGGGTGGTATCAGCAAGGTCGCATGTGATTATTAGTACAGTAACACAGCCCTGGGGATACACATAATTTATACATTACAGAACACGGTTACCTCTCCTTTAGTTTAAATATCAATGTTAGCCCTAGTAAAATGCCAAATGTAAGATAAAAGCGAAAAAATCCTTGATTGTCCTAAAATGTCAGACGAACAGGTTTGTGTTAAGTAGGTAGGGAGGCCTATAAAACTGTCAACAACACTTCAAACGATTATTTATCTTAAACAAATCGAGTTTTTCCCCAACATTAAACTTGAGGTTTTCTTGTGAATAATAACACTATGAGGAATGAGATAATCAATACTTGTAACCCCATCTTATGATAATTATTATGTGATTAAATCTTATCTAAAACCGTGTGACAATACTCTACCATTGCTATCGGAATCACAAGCTATTGCCATATCGTCATGCAAAATACACAAAGACCAGTCTGTCTGGCCACCTAACCCGCTCCGGTACGATCCGATAAAGAACACGAGCGGAATTGTATTTAAGACACCGCAAGCCTTTGGTCCATTGAAGGCAAGCATAGTAAGCTTACTGATATGTAAAACAGAAAACCCCTATTATACCATGCTTGTAAATCTACTGAAACAAAGAAGAAGAGAATGACGTCTTATTTATTTAATAAAAACAAAACGCAACGACATATCTGATGAGCCATACTTGTGACAAGAACATGCTTATATCTATCAGCTCCGCGGTTATAAACAAATAAACAGTTACTCCGTCGAGAAAAAAAACAAAATAAACAAACAAACAAAAAAATCGTCAACGATTTTGTCGAGGTTAGTATGCTTTAAATACTGAAGGGTCGATTGTTATTGATTCACGTTAAAATCGTCTTGTGATGTATCTGGGGAAGGCTTGGGGGAATTTAGATCCTATCAACGTAACACGTGTTCTCAGTGTTATTTCAATTTCGCAAGGGGAGGTCGAACGTACCTCCGAAAAAATAGGATAGCATAGTAAAACCAGGTAAAGAAGGGCGAAGGGGAAGTAAACAGACGGTGTACAGAGGGGTGAACATAAAGTAAACAGGCAGCGTACAGGGGGGCGACAATAAAGTACACGGTGTACAGAGGGGCGACTATAAAGTACACGGTGTACAGAGGGGCGACTATAAAGTACACGGTGTACAGAGGGGCGACTATAAAATACACGATGTACAGAGGGGCGACAATAAATTACATAGACGGTGTACAGAGGAGCGACTATAAAGTACACAGTGTACAGAGGGGCGACTATAAAGTACACAGTGTACAGAGGGTGAGTATAAAGTACACGGTGTACAGAAGGGCGACTATAAAGTACACGGTGTACAGAGGGGCGACTATAAAGTACACAGTGTACAGAGGGGCGACTATAAAGTACACGGTGTACAGAGGGGCGACTATAAATTACACAGACGGTGTACAGAGGAGCGACTATAAAGTACACGGTGTACAGAGGGGCAAAACTGAAGTAAACAGACAGTGTATAGAGGGGCGACTATAAAGTAAACAGACGGTGTACAGAGGGGCGACTATAAAGTACACAGTGTACAGAGGGTGAGTATAAAGTACACGGTGTACAGAAGGGCGACTATAAAGTACACGGTGTACAGAGGGCGACTATAAAGTACACGATGTACAGAGAGGCGACTCTAAAGTACACGATGTACAGAGAGGCGACTCTAAAGTACACGGTGTACAGAGGGGCGACTATAAAGTACACGGTGTACAGAGGGGCGACTATAAAGTACACAGTGTACAGAGGGGCGACTATAAAGTACACGGTGTACAGAGGGGCGACGATAAAGTACACAGTGTACAAATGGGCGACTAGAAAATACACGGTGTACAGAGGGGCAAAAATGAAGTAAACAGACAGTGTACAGAGGGGCGACTATAAAGTACACAGACGGTGTACAGAGGGGCGACTATAAAGTACACAGCGTACAGAGGGTGAGTATAAAGTACACGGTGTACAGAAGGGCGACTATAAGGTACACGGTGTACAGATGGGCGACTATAAAGTACACGGTGTACAGATGGGCGACTATAAAGTACACGGTGTACAGAGGGGCGACAATAAAGTACACGGTGTACAGAGGTGCGACTATAAAATACACGGTATACAGAGGGGCGACAATAAAGTACACGGTGTACAGAGGGGCGACAATAAAGTACACGATATACAGAGGGGCGACTATAAAGTACACGGTGTACAGAGGGGCGACAATAAAGTACACGGTGTACAGAGGGGCGACTATAAAGTACACGGTGTACAGAGGGGCGACTATACGGTGTACAGAGGGGCGACGATAAAGTACACAGTGTACAGAGGGGCGACTATACGGTGTACAGAGGGGCGACGATAAAGTACACAGTGTACAAATGGGCGACTATAAAGTACACGGTGTGCAGAGGGGCAAAAAATGAAGTAAACAGACAGTTTACAGAGGGGCGACTATAAAGTACACAGACGGTGTACAGAGGGGCGACTATCAAGTACACGGTGTACAGAGGGGCGACTATAAAGTACACGGTGTACAGAGGGGCGACTGTTAAGTACAAGGTGTGCAGAGGGGGCGACTATAAAGTACACGGTGTACAGAGGGGCGAACATAAAGTACACGATGTACAGAGGTGCGGCTATAAGGTACACGGTGTACAGAGGGGCGAACATAAAGTACACGATGTACAGAGGTGCGGCTATAAGGTACACGGTGTACAAAGGGGCGAACATAAAGTACACGATGTACAGAGGGGCGACTATAAGGTACACGGTGTACAAAGGGGCGAAAATGAAGTAAACAGGCGGTGTACAGAGGGGCGACATCAAAGTAAAGAGAAGGTGTAAAGAGAGGTGACAATTAAGTAATTAGACTGTGTAGAAAGGTACGAAAATGAATTAAATAGAATGTGTACAGAGGGACAAAAATATAGTAATGAGCTGGTGCAGAGATAGGCAAAGTAAACAGACGGTGTATAGAGGGGGAAAACAAAGTAAACAGAAAGTGAAAAAAGGGTAAAAATAAAGTAAACATACAGTGAACAGAGTGACGACAATAAAGTAAAGAGACTAGGTACAAAGGGCCGACAATAAAGTAACGAGACTAGGTACAGAGGGCTGACAATAAAGTAAAGAGCCTAGGTACAGAGGGCCGGCAATAAAGTAAAGAGACTAGGTATAGAGGGCCGACAATAAAGTAAAGAGACTAGGTACAGAGGGCCGGCAATAAAGTAAAGAGCCTAGGTACAGAGGACCGGCAATAAAGTAAAGAGACCACGTACAGAGGGCCGGCAATAAAGGAAAGAGACTAGATACAGAGGGCCGGCAATAAGGTAAAGAGACTACGTACAGAGGGCCGGCAATAAAGGAAAGAGACAAGATACAGAGGGCCGACAATAAAGTAAAGAGCCTAGGTACAAAGGGCCGGCAATAAAATAACGAGACTAGGTACAGAGGGCCGACAATAAAGTAAAGAGCCTGGTGACAATAAAATAACGACACTAGGTACAGAGGGCCGGCAATAAAGTAAAGAGACTACGTACAGAAGGCCGACAATAAAGTAAAGAGCCTAGGTACAGAGGACCGGCAATAAAGTAAAGAGACTAGGTACAGAGGGCCGGCAATAAAGTAAAGAGCCTTGGCACAGAGGGCCGACAATAAAATAACGAGACTAGGTACAGAGGGCCGACAATAAAGTGAAGAGCCTAGGTACAGAGGGCCGGCAATAAAGTAAAGAGCCTAGGTACAGAGGGCCGGCAATAAAATAAAGAGACTAGGTACAGAGGGCCGACAATAAAGTAAAGAGACTAGGTACAGAGGGCCGACAATAAAATAACGACACTAGGTACAGACGGCCGGCAATAAAGTAAAGAGACTACGTACAGAAGGCCGACAACAAAGTAAAGAGCCCAGGTACAGAGGGCCGGCAATAAAGTAAAGAGCCTTGGCACAGAAGGCCGACAATAAAATAACGAGACTAGGTACAGAGGGCCGACAATAAAGTAAAGAGACTAGGTACAGAGGGCCGGCAATAAAGTAAAGAGACTAGGTACAGAGGGCCGGCAATAAAGTAAAGAGACTAGGTACAGAGGGCCGACAATAAAATAACGACACTAGGTACAGAGGGCTGGCAATAAAGTAAAGAGACTAGGTACAGAAGGCCGACATTAAAGTAAAGAGCCTAGGTACAGAGGGCCGACAATAAAGTAAAGAGCCTAGGTACAGAGGGTCGGCAATAAAGTAAAGAGCCTAGGTACAGAGGGCCGGCAATAAAGTAAAGAGACTAGGTACAGAGGGCCGGCAATAAAGTAAAGAGACTAGGTACAGAGGGCCGGCAATTAAGTAAAGAGACTAGATACAGAGGGCCGACAGAAGGTCGACAGAAGGTGTACAGAACGATGACAATAAAACAAACAAACTGTATCCAGAGCTACGACGATATAGCGATAAGTCGATATAGCGAAAGGCAGCAATATATTTAACAGATACTGTACAACGCGTCCATTATAAAGTCAGCTGAGAGTGAGATCGGTGACGATATAGTGAATAGTCGTTTTATAGAAAGGCACTAATATAGTTAACAGTATATAGAATAGAGACAATAAAGTCAGCAGACTGTATACAAAGGGACGATGATATAGTGAGGTTTTAAGAGAAAGATAACGATATCTTTACTAGATTGTGTACAGAGGGACGACGATAAAGTGAACAGTCGAAGTAGAGAGAGTTAACGATATGGTCAGCAAACAGTGTATAAAACGGAGACAGCATAGTGAACATACAGAGTACAGAAGGGAGACAGTTTAGTGAACATACAGTGAATAGTAGGGAGACAGTTTAGTGAACATACAGTGAATAGTAGGGAGACAGTATAGTGAACATACAGAGTAAAGAAGGGAGATAGTATAGTGAACATACAGTGTATAGAAGGGAGACAGTATAGTGAACATAGAAGGGAGACAGTATAGTGAACATACAGTGTATAGAAGGGAGACAGTATAGTGAACATACAGTGTATAGAAGGGAGACAGTATAGTGAACATACAGAGTATAGAAGGGAGACAGTATAGTGAACATACAGTGTATAGAAGGGAGACAGTATAGTGAACATACAGTGTATAGAAGGGAGACAGTATAGTGAACATACAGAGTATAAAAGGGAGACAGTATAGTGAACATACAGAGTATAAAACAGAGACAGTATAGCGAACATACAGTGTATAGAAGGGAGACAGTATAGTGAACATACAGTGTATAGAAGGGAGACAGTATAGTGAACATACAGAGTATAGAAGGGAGACAGTATAGTGAACATACAGTCAATAGTAGGGAGACAGTATAATGAACATACAGTGTATAGAAGGGAGACAGTATAGTGAACATACAGTGTATAGAAGGGAGACAGTATAGTGAACATACAGTCAATAGTAGGGAGACAGTATAATGAACATACAGTGTATAGAAGGGAGACAGTATAGTGAACATACAGAGTATAAAAGGGAGACAGTATAGTGAACATACAGAGTGTAAAACAGAGACAGTATAGCGAACATACAGTGTATAGAAGGGAGACAGTATAGTGAACATACAGTGTATAGAAGGGAGACAGTATAGTGAACATATATAGAAGGGTATAGTGAACATACAGTCAATAGTAGGGAGACAGTATAATGAACATACAGTGTATAGAAGGGAGACAGTATAGTGAACATACAGTGTATAGAAGGGAGACAGTATAGTGAACATACAGTGTATAGAAGGGAGACAGTATAATTTACATACAGTGTATAGAAGGGAGACAGTATAGTGAACATACAGAGTATAAAAGAGAAACAGTATAGTGAACATACAGAGTATAAAAGAGAGACAGTATAGTGAACATACAGAGTATAAAAGAGAGACAGTATAGTGAACATACAGTGTATAGAAGGGAGATAGTATAGTGAACATACCGTGTATAGAAGGGAGACAGTATAGTGAATGTAGATGGGAGACAGTATAGTGAACATACCATGTATAGAAGGGAGACAGTATAGTGAACATACAGAGTATAGAAGGGAGACAGTATAGTGAACATACCGTGTATAGAAGGGAGACAGTATAGTGAACATACATTGTATAGATGGGAGACAGTATAGTGAACATACATTGTATAGAAGGGATACAGTATAGTGAACATACAGAGTAAAGATGGGAGACAGTATAGTGAACATGCAGAGTATATAAGTAAACATACAGAGTATAAAAGGGAGACAGTTTAGTGAACATACAGAGTATAGAAGGGAGGCAGTATAGTGAACATACAGAGTATAGAAGGGAGACAGCATAGTGAACATACCGTGTATAGAAGGGAGAAAGTATAGTGAACAAACGTGTATAGAAGGGAGACAGTTTAGTGATCATACCGTGTATAGAAGGGAGACAGTTCAGTGAATGTAGAAGGGAGACAGTATAGTGAACATACAGAGTATAGAAGGGAGACAGTATAGTGAACATACCGTGTATAGAAGGGAGACAGTATAGTGAACATACCGTGTATAGAAGGGAGACAGTATAGTGAACATACCGTGTATAGAAGGGAGACAGTATAGTGAACATACCGTGTATAGAAGGGAGACAGTATAGTGAACATACCGTGTATAGAAGGGAGACAGTATAGTGAACATACCGTGTATAGAAGGGAGACATTATAGTGAACATACAGAGTATAGAAGGGAGACATTATAGTGAACATACAGAGTATAGAAGGGAGACAGTATAGTGAACATACCGTGTATAGAAGGGAGACATTATAGTGAACATACAGAGTATAGAAGGGAGACAGGATAGTGAACATACAGAGTATAGAAGGGAGACAGTATAGTGAACATACCATGTATAGAAGGGAGACAGTATAGTGAACATACAGAGTATAGAAGGGAGACAGTATAGTGAACATACCGTGTATAGAAGGGAGACAGTATAGTGAACATACCGTGTATAGAAGGGAGACAGTATAGTGAACATACAGAGTATAGAAGGGAGACAGTATAGTGAACATACAGGGTATAGAAGGGAGACAGTATAGTGAACATAGAGTGTATAGAAGGGATACAGTATAGTGAACATACAAGGTATAGAAGGGGGACAGTATAGTGAACATACAGAGTATAGAAGGGAGACAGTATAGTGAACATAGAGTGTATAGAAGGGAGACAGTATAGTGAACATACAGAGTATAGAAGGGAGACAGTATAGTGAACATACAGAGTATAGAAGGGGGACAGTATAGTGAACATACAGAGTATAGAAGGGAGACAGTATAGTGAACACACAGAGTATAGAAGGGAGACAGTATAGTGAACATACAGAGTATAGAAGGGGGACAGTATAGTGAACATACAGAGTATAGAAGGGGGACAGTATAGTGAACATACAGTGTATAGAAGGGAGACAGTATAGTGAACATACAGAGTATAGAAGGGGGACAGTATAGTGAACATACAGAGTATTGAAAGGAAACAGTGTAATGAACAGACAGTGTAGAAAAATGATTTCAATCAAAACCGATCTGAAACCTGAAAATAGAATAATTGAAATTTCTCCAGTCTATTGCTACTTAAAACATAGAGATTGATTGGTGTAATTTCCAGTACAATACAATCGCCTGACAGACGTATTTCAAGCATTGTAAATGGAGACCTAACGTCATGACTAATTATAAACAGGTTATCTATTTGACGTATCTTGGCACTTACTGACAACACGGCCATCATTTCATGTTAACAAGATACGGAAGTATAGTCTCCAACAATTTAACAGTTGTCTTTGAAGTTTTATAATAACATCTGTACACGTGAACCGTAATACGTGCCCCCTTTTAAACAAGTGCGTTCCCAGCAGAAAACCAATCTTCTTTCTCTAAAGTTGTTAATGAACATTTTCAAATAAAGTCGCGTATAAAAATAGTACAGAGGGGTAAAAAAACAGACATTGTACAGAGGGACGACCATTACGTACAATGACAGTGTTAGAGGAGCGAAAGTGAAAACACACAGTGTACAGAGGGAAAAATAAAGTTAACAGACAGTGTACAGCGGGAAAAAAACTAGTTAACAGACAGTGTACAGCGGGACAAAAACAAGTTAACAGACAGTGTACAGCGGGACAAAAACAAAGTTAATAGACAGTGTACAGCGGAACAAAAACAAAGTTAACAGGTAGTGTACAGAGGGACAAAAACAAAGTTAACAGACAATGTACAGAGGGACAAAAACAAAGTTAAGAAGTAGTGTACAGTGGGACAAAAACAAAGTTAACAGACAATGTTCAGAGGGACAAAAACAAAGTTAACAGACAGCGTACAGAGGGACAAAAACAAAGTTAACAGACAGTGTACAGAGGGGCGAAAATAAACTAAACAGACGGTGTACAAAAGGCGGTGGAATGAGATGAACTTATAAAGGATCGACAATAAAGTGTACTGAAGGCGACAATATAGTGAAAATGCGGTGTAGAGAGGCCTTCTTGTGGTCTTCATGTTAGGAATATGACCTATTGGGACTGTTATTGGCAAATTTCCCTCAATCTCTAATAAAATGTTCTATTTTACTTAAGTTTTTTTTCCAAATTATAAATGTATACTACATCTTATGTAGGAATGCCTTTGATCCTATATTATCTACGATGAGTCTGGAAAGCATAACATGGTCACTCGATGACTTATATTCAATTTATTTCACTTCATAAAAGAACCGCGTGTGATAAGGACCCCGTGAACAAGATGGTTAAGTGTGTTTGTATGTTTGTTTGCACAAGAGGCCCTTGCTGTCAACCCGATAAAGATATGAGTACCTATCAATGTCTCGTTTGCTTTGAATAAAACAAATAAAAAGGTAAACAGAATAGCACGGTGACAATAAGTGTTATTTTTACAATAACAGATTACACTTTTCGATATCGGTTGATTCGGAAATTATTCGTAGAATCAAATGGAAATTTGTTGGTCTAAATTAGGATTAGTTAAACATCCTCTGCATGGCGTGACCGTGTCATCTAAACTCATATCAAATTCATTTCTACATTTTTCTTAATATAACCCATCTGCAATTTAGGATATAAGAAATGTAGAATGATCTATTGTTTCTGTATAAATACATATGTGTCAGCATAGTGTACAGGACCAAGGTCACAATGACAATATCCTAAAGTCTTGATTTCAAATCAATTTCAAAACCGATGTCGTGAAATTGATCTAAAGGAAATCAACAAGCATGTTATGTATGTTTCATATATCTCTCATACATGAGAAGATAGTATGTCTAATTTCTAAAACAAATATATACGACGGCATATGATGCGAGTTAGTGAAGAATATGTGAAAATATCCCCATCACATTAATTTCACTAAATTGACAACAGGCGCGTCAGACAAAACCTGATACTTGAGATAACACTCGTCAGTAACAATTGAACAATTTACTTTACAAATAATAGTGTGGAAAGGTATTGATTATCACTTGTAAAGCATATAATAATAAAAGAGTTAACTCGATATTGGTTAGGTGGTGTTAATATTAAATTAGTGTGTAGGAGTATGTCTATGTTAGCTGATTCCGTTACTGGTTTACTGGGGTTATTTCGTTTGTTTTACAAAACCTCGTGTTTTTTAACATAAAGCATTTGTCAATTACATGATGCCCAAAAGCTTATTAAAGATATTCTTCTTAAATAGTACAATGCTGCATGATAATACATTTAAATGTAAACAATTACAAAATGTGTTTTCATATAAAAGACTCGGTTTGATTAAGATCTTTTTGATAAAATAGAAATTGATCAAGCGTTTTCAGATCTATTACCACGTGATAGAGCTCTTCACGTTAACTATATATCTAGATAAAATGATACTTCCGGAAACTTCTTTAAAGCAGTTACTGTCAGATAAATGGTTTATAGATAAACCATTAACCGGTAACGGGTTTAAGGAATAAAGTATCGCTATTTAAAATCTTAAAGTTTAACTAATTTTCTGATACAAAACTGTTTTAAAAGCCTATCAAGATGCATAAGATAAGAGTTTCAAGGATATGCGTCGACAGACGATGCTTTTTGAGTCAAGTAATGAGGTACTATGAGGGAATATGTTGAAGGATAGAATATACAATGTATTTAAGATAAAGAACTGTTCGATAAAACATTTTAGATAGAGTATTTATCTGATAAAGTGAGTTCATACCATAAAACAGTATCAAACGCATTAATTGTATATAACATCTAGGTTTATCAATTGAAAGAACAAATGTCAGCAGATAGAATTATAAACAATATTTTCAGATAAAGTCAAATTAAATTTAGCAGATAAAATATTGTCTGATTAAGTACATTTTGATAAATAGAACTCTTATTGGTTTGACAATTTCGTTGTTGTTAGACTAATCATTGGAATATAAAGTATGAAAGATCAAGTTTATGAAGTGAAGAATTGTATAAAAAAACATTGGCGGATAAACCTCTGTATTATAGAACATTGTAAAACAAGCAACTATTTGTCAGATAAAAAGGTAAAGCTATGTCAGACAAAGTGCCCAGATAAAGTATGATCTGATAAAGGCGGGTCAAATAAAAAACCAGCTGAAGTATGGTCTGATAAAGGTGAGTCAAACAAAATACCAGATAAAGTATGGCTTGATAAAGGTGAGTCAAATAAAATACAAGATAAACTATGGCCTGGTACAGCTGTGTTAAACAAAACGTCAGATAAAATATTGTCTCATTATGGTGGGCCAGATGGGTTGTCGGATAAAGTGTTGCTCGATAAAGCTTTATCAATAAATTATCTGATATATCTGATAAAAACATTGACAAATCAAGCACTTTTAGATAAACTACTATCTGATTAACCTTCGAATTATGTCACATATTTTACATTTGTTATGAAATTTAAGTCTAGGTCTTGCCCAATATCAAATTAAGAAGATAAGACCTGATCACGTGATAGTTAAGATACTAGTATAATATCCATTGGTGGGTTAGAAAAACATTTTATATCTCATCAAGTAGTTAAACTACAAATGTATTTAACATTGTTTCGCTATATGTACATGGATAGTTATGTTATGGATATATAACTATGATATAAGGCACATAACTAACAAAAGTAGATAAATAATTGATTGTTCAAGTAAAAATGCATATAAATCAAAGCAAAATGCTAATGTGATTTTTTCATGCTTATTTCTAAAAGTTTACCTTTTTTAATGCACAATCAGGACTTTTCACGTGGTAATTGCTGTCTCTTCAGTTACGGATCACTGAACCTTATTCCTACTCATTATGGTTATTTTTATAGATGATGATTAACAATTCCATATAAGTCTCCCAATGTAAGTAAACTAGTTTGACACTGGTGCGAATTATTGACCGAGATTTGTAACACGATGCTATTTCAGATTTTTGTACAAAATTACCTAAATTGTTTTACATTTTAACTAAACAATGCAGCAAATTTTGTCAGTTTCCAATGTCAAACATTGACAGCTGATATTTTTTGTATCGGAATAATATCATTATATTAATTATGCTAATGTTTTTAAGTGGCACCATTAAATGAATGGTTTGACTACATGCTGAACCACTGAAAATAGCAAACACATTGAATGTTTTACATGTATCTCGTATCAGACTTGTTGAATGACTTAACTGGTGGCCAACGTATTGAATGGTTACAAATTCATTGAATGATTCAATTAGTTGCAAACTATTGCATGTTTTCACTTGGCAAAATATTTTAACAGGTGATATATTTTAATATGTGGCAAGCTCATTGAACGATTAAGATGGCGATAAGTTTACTGAATGTTTAAACTATAGTCAAACTTAGAGAATTTTTAACTAGTGGCAAACTTAATGAGTATTTTAAGTCGTAGCAAAAATATTGGATGATTAAGCAGTGGTAAGCTTACTGAATAATTAAGTTCTGGTCAGCTTACGAAATGATTAAGCAGTGGTGTTCTTATTGAATGATTAAGCTAGTGGTAAGTTCACTGACTGATTTAGGAGTGGTAAGCTTGCTAACTGATTAAGCAGTGGTAAGCTTACTGACTGATTTAGATGTGGTAAGCATACTGACTGATTCAGCAGTAGTAAGCTTACTGAATGATTTAGCAGTGGTAAGCTTGTTGACTGATTTAGAAGTGGTAAGCTTGTTGACTGATTTAGATGTGGTAAGCATACTGACTGATTCAGCAGTAGTAAGCTTACTGACTGATTTAGCAGTGGTAAGCTTACTGACTGATTTAGATGTGGTAAGCTTACTGAATGATTTAGCAGTGGTAAGCTTACTGACTGATTTAGATGTGGTAAGCTTACTGACTGATTTAGATGTGGTAAGCTTACTGACTGATTTAGCAGTAGTAAGCTTACTGACTGATTCAGCAGTAGTAAGCTTACTGACTGATTTAGCAGTGGTAAGCTTGTTGACTGATTTGGTAGTGGTATGCGTGTTGACTGATTTAATAGTGGTAAGCTTTCTGACTGATTTAGCAGCGGTAAGCTTACTGACTGATTTAGTAGTGCTAAGCTTACTGAATGATTTAGATCTGTTCAGCTTACTAAATGATTAAGCTAGTGGTAACCTTATTCAGTGATTTAGCAATTGTAACCTTATTCAATGATTAAGCTAGTGGTAACCTTATTCAATGATTTAGCGGTGGTAAGCTTATTGAATGTTTAAGCTAGTGGTAAGCTTATTGAATGTTTAAGCTAGTGGTAAGCTTATTGAATGTTTAAGCTAGTGGTAAGCTTACTGAATGTTTAAGCTAGTGGTAAGCTTATTGAATATTTAAGCTAGTGGTAAGCTTACTGAATGTTTAAGCTAGTGGTAAGCTTACTGAATGTTTAAGCTAGTGGTAAGCTTATTGAATGTTTAAGCTAGTGGTAAGCTTACTGAATGTTTAAGCTAGTGGTAAGCTTATTGAATGTTTAAGCTAGTGGTAAGCTTACTGAATGTTTAAGCTAGTGGTAAGCTTATTGAATGTTTAAGCTAGAGTGAAATGCAAATCTTTGTCAATCCAAATAAATAATGTCAGGTTCACAAATGAGAACAAGGTTTACAATAACGGATTCCTTATGCAAACTAACGAGTATTTAACGCGTCCAGCTTCATGTCGTATAAAGAAATATAATCTTTATCAATAAGATCACTATGACAACCGTAACACTACCCCACAATTTTCATCAACCTGCATCTTTTGGAACCTTGTGTTACGATTTTGTCCGTCAGTTGACGACTTCTTGCACAAAAAATAAAGACACATCCAAAAGATACATCCAGATAGCAATTACAGCAGTCAGGAAATAGTTTTAGCATCTCTGAACATTTACTGAATTGACTTCTTACACAAATATAATACCAACTGCATTTCAATAAAGAAACATGTGTCGTGACGTCATTGTAATTATGACGTCATATCATATATTCTTTCGAGGTCAAATCTAAAATATATTGAAAAGTGTAAAATCATATGACATAAAAACCTATGATCTTATTCAACATATTGAATTGCATGCTATGAATATTGTCTTTTGAATTGTAGCATTCATGCAATGTTGTGCAACATCAAAGATAAAACATACGACTGATAATATAGTTTACATTCTACCAACAGATAATGATTGTCCTCTAATTGCTTTCATAAAATATCATAAATCAAATTTTATATTCTACATTAATTAACAAATACGGTGTCTTCTCGACAAAAACATGCTTAAAAATATACGGTATTTTAATAGTATTACAATCTCAACAAACCCATTCGTGAACGTGAATATTACCTAACCCCGTAAGAAGAACCAATTAGCGGAATATGAAGACAGATTAAAGGGACATTTCAGAGCTTAAATCGCTATCGTTTAATTCATTCAAGCAAAATGTTGCCGTCAACCATCAGTATAGAATTAAGGAGTAGAAGATAAAAGTAACCTTTGAAATCCAAAACGATACATGTAGACATACTTTTGATACTTAGAAACACTACAAAACATTCACAGCATGACCCGGGAGGAACCATCACAAGAGATTTATTAAAGATACGAGGCGTTATCAGAGGAGTCACTACCAGTCAAAACATACTAAGTGTTATCTGTGAAGTCACCAATAGCCAGAACATACAGAGTGTTATCTGAGGAGTCACCAATAGCCAGAACATACACAGCGTTATCTGTGAAGCCACCAATAGCCAGAACATACACAGCGTTATCTGAGGAGTCACCAATAGCCAAAACATACACAGCGTTATCTGAGGAGTCACCAATAGCCAAAACATACACAGCGTTAACTGAGGAGTCACCAATAGCCAAAACATACACAGCGTTATCTGAGGAGTCACCAATAGCCAAAACATACACAGCGTTATCTGAGGAGTCACCAATAGCCAGAACATACACAGCGTTATCTGAGGAGTCACCAATAGCCAACACATACACAGCGTTATCTGAGGATTCACCAATAGCCAAAACATACACAGCGTTATCTGAGGAGTCACCAATAGCCAAAACATACACAACGTTATCTGAGGAGTTACCAATAGCCAAAACATACACAGCGTTATCTGAGGAGTCACCAATAGCCAGAACAAATACACAGCGTTATCTGAGGAGTCACCAATAGCCAAAACATACACAGCGTTATCTGAGGAGTCAACGATAAACAAGAACATACACGGCGTCATCTGTGAAGTCACCAATAATTAGAACATACACAGCGTTTTCTGAGGAGTCAACGATAACCAGAACATACACAGCGTTATCTGAGGAGTCAGCAATAGCCAGAACATACACAGCGTTATCTGAGGAGTTAACGATAAAATACATAACGTTATCTGTGTAGTCACCAATAGCCAAAACATGCACAGCGTTATCTGAGGAGTCACCAATAACCAGAACATACACAGCGTTATCTGAGGAGTCAACGATAAACCAGATCATACACAGCGTTATCTGAGGAGTCACCAATAACCAGAACATACACAGCGTTATCTGAGGAGTCAACAATAACCAAAACATACACAGTAAGATACACACCGGGATTTGGAAGTCACCAAAACCAAAAGACACTAAGTAACATTTGGGGAATCACCAAGCCCAAAAAGATACTCAGTATAATTTGAGATGTCACCAAAACCAAAATATACACTTTTTAAGTCGAAGCGTCAAAAAAGCAAAAGATACACAGCATGATTTTAGGAGTCACCAAAACCAAAGATATAAAGGATAATTTGAAGAGTCACCAAACCCAAAAGATGTCATGTTTAATCACCTTACCAAAAGATACACACATGATCCGAGGACACCCAAAACCAGAAAGATGCAAATCTGGATCCGAACGGACTCGACACAAATATTTCTTCGGAATATTCTGAGGTCACAAAACCGAAAGGTTAGCCAACATTAAAAAATAGGCAAGAAAACCAAAAGGGAAATATGACTATCTATTATTAAGTTATATAATTGACAGATTGAAATAACTTTTAACAACGATAATTTACATTTTGTAAGACTATAGCGCCAGTTCTCACTATACATTTGTAAAATGTATATGGGAAGTATTTTACTCAACCAGTAGGGAACACTTTATAGGAAGTCATGGAAATAACATATTTCGGAAGTATAAACAAAATAAATTGAAGTATAATTTACAAATTAAATTAGCTGAAATTTTAATTTCTGTCATGACATACGACTGTTTTAGGAACATTTCAAGTCGCACTACCAGAGAAGATACAACTGTTTAACATTCCGTTATCAGAAACTATGCGAGAAGTGTGTTATGTGTACGACAACAAGATATACTAATTGAGATAAAGTGTTAAAACATGATTATTATCAAGTCAAATCCCGAAGCCAAACAAACATAGTATTAACTGTAGGCTTGTTCGTGTCATATTTTATTTTTTATTTTGTTTTCATAGTTTTGTTTTGTTGGGTTACACCAGAACTACAACGTATGAAGTGACAATATAAAAGTCCTTGATTGAAGTGTTTACAGACATACAAAGAACAAAAAATTGGGGGAGTTGACATTGAAGTCTTTAGACATTTATCATCCTATACTTACAATTTTAACAAACCTGTGATAATGGTCAAATAATACACTGATGACGTATGGAGAATTAATGGTGAAAGATATCATTATTTCATGTGTACAGTTATTAACCCGGTATGAGGAAACGGCAATCACCTACGCGTATTTTGTCACTATGACATCGTTTTTCCAATAATTACTGAATCATCCGTTTAAAGGAAATAGGAGTGCGAACATAAACGCACAGTGTCGGTGTTATATCCTTAGTTCAGACGAGGGATTCTCCATTAAAATTAATTTAAACATCTTAACCAATTAAAATCCTATAAAAAGATAATTACTCTGTTTCCTTCTTTGAAACATCAAATGCAAACGTCAAATTTCATATTTTATCTAATAGGGAATCGAACAGAAAAAGTACTTGAAAAATATCATTCTCTCAAACATTGTCTTTGAAATCAAATATATAAGGGTAAAGGGCAATCTGCTATGCCATGGCATAAACGCTTAAATGTGATGAACTTTGGCCAAATATCTAAACTGGATACTAATTATCCGTGCTGGATTTTTTCCACCGATTTTTAATATTTTTTGATAGAATGGACGTAAATAAATTAAGATAAAGACACGTTCTTACTATACAGCACAACTCAAATATCCTTCATAGATATTTATATGATATCAGAAGTATTCGGCAAGTTTACCAATAGCTACTCTTAATTGTATAGGTTATCTGTTGAGAAAGAAAGGTTTATAACAATGATAACATTGAACAAATGAAATATTATATTGTTTCAGACACTGTGTATTGGATCCTCTGAAATGAGATAATTTTAGTGATATTGCAAAATTAAATTCACAACATTTATAACAAGTGTTCGGTTTAGGATAATTGTTTATCAGCAAACACAAATCCAGGATATCATAACAGCAAATCTCTGAGCCCTCAACAACTATACGCGAAGAATACAAATAATTATGTAGGTTAATATAGACAAAAATAATACACATGTTTTGTAAACAAAAATTATTAGGAAGGTATTTTATGTGGTCATCTGCGTCATAAAGAAAACAATTTAAGATATGTTTCGTCATTATATACGATGTTATAAATATATATTTCAATGACGTCGAAACCATAATTGTCATCTTTCTTCAATCAACGATTAAGATAACTTTTTTGTGTGTGATCTGTTGCTATCTATACGATCCTGTTCCAATAATACTACACTGTCGTGTCCCAACACTTTATGAGATGACAGGGCCATTAGTAAGCTCTCCAGACCGTTTGACAGTAATTGTCACGGCAAAGTCATCCAGAAAAGTCTAAAACACCTAAACAATACTAAGAATCACATTCCTATAACATGACAATTAAAGTAGAAATAAACATCCCGGTAGATAGTTTTATTCCGGATATATAAATTGTAAAGAACAAAAACTCACCTGAAATGATCAGAGTCCACTTCATGCTTGTTTTCATTCTGCACTTTTTAATATTAGCTCATGTGGAATTAATTACCCGCCAAACAAACTGTCGTCTGCTGACTTTCGTCCTGTTCGCTAAGGATGATGGGCTATGTCCATCAATGACTCGTCTTCTTCTGTTATCAATCGCTGAATGGCCTAGGGGGTGCTCAGAAGGAAAAAAACGATGATGACTGCAGGTATATTTCCTTTTTGTGTGTGACAGAAAGGGAATTGACATCAGTGGTTCGTTGAAACGTTCAACACTTTTTTCCTAATAATATTCCTTAGAGTTTATCGGAAGCTGAACTAAACACACTCAATTATTTTATTTCCTTACTGCCGCCTGTGTCGACCACAAACTTTCCCGCCCTCCATTTGTTTATCCAAAGTAGCTTCACAGACATTGACTTACTCTGCACCTGAAGTGTAAGAGTGTATCCCGGACGAATTGGAGGAAAGAAACATACACCGTTTCTTTTTCTGACTTAATTTTCCCTTTGATGTACAGTCGTTTCTAAGTTGTTACTGTCAAATACTGACACCTAAACACAAACATAGAAGCTATCGATGCTGAACAGTTTTTTTCTTTTTTTTTCGTTTGCGATGGAATTTATCTAACTGAGTATTAGGATATCTTTTGTAAAATAGAGGGAAGCCAATTTACTTGCGTGAATGCGACTAGCTGCCTTAGTGTCTCCTGGATAAGACCAAAATAATAGTCGCCGCCGGTGTCCTTAAACCGTATTGTTGGTTGGCTGTGGCCACGTGCTGGCGCTGAACAGACAGCGATGAATGTTAAGTTTATTTTCAATTGACAGAAATCTCTAGGATGTGTTCGGATAAATGACTACCGATTTATGAAAATTTGTTACATCAAAAAAAAATGTTTTCCATTCACGAAAAAAAATCATGCAAAACTATAGTTATTTTTCAGTATCAAACACTTTGACCGTTTGTTAGTATTTATTTCAAAGGAGTGAAACTTGGGACGCCTACAGTACATCAGGCGCTAGTAAAGACAGACGGGTTTATAAACGCGGCTTTGAATCTTAAAATCTTTCCCCTTAATGGGCCGATACCATCTACAATTACGCTGATCATAGCCCTTAATCTGCCGACTAACACGCCAGCGCACAGCTACACTTGTACATAGTAGCCATACCATGGGTCATCAGCTCAGCTAAAGGTAAGCTTAGAAATCAATTCTTTACGGCTAAGTGTTTTACCGTCTTTTTAATCTATAAAACCTAAAAATATACTATTTGCAACGTAAATTCATTTCATACCACGTTGATTGACGCTGTTTTAATCGAGAAGAAATTTATTCAACCATTTATCATATACTTGTAAAAATTGCGCTAAAACATAAAGTATTGAATAGCCGGAGTTAAGGGGGCCAGCAAACTATCACTGTCACATAAATCGCTTTGAAACCAGTCATATATTTCAAGTTTAAATTCCGTTTGTATGTTAACGGTAAATCTAAACTACTTTACAAAGACTTAGAAACATCACCCACCTAGTGTCTTGGGATAGTTTTAATAGGGACAGATAGCATTTCATTGTTTTCACTTGTAGTTAATTTTCACAAACTTTAGTTCGGAAATGAAAAACAATTTAAAGATCCGTTATTGTTAACCATATCTTTCATCTCCAGATTCGACTGCCTGTAGCCATGTTTTTATGTACAAACGGCTTAGACACTAGTAGACAATGATAGTGGGATGAGTATACAAGCCTCTTATTCCGTTTATACGTTATTTTTAAATGTTCATTTTCAATTTGCTTCTTTCCCGAACGAATTAGAATGTCGATAGATGCTCTCTCTCAAAATTATGCTGTTCATATTGAATTACGAAAAACCAACATGTAGGTAGAAGATTTTTTACGTAAAACATAATTAGCCACTGCCATAAAAACGTTTACCGCGACTGGATATGTTAAAACAGAATTAATTCATAGCAAAGAAAAAACAAACGTATTTATAAACTAACGTTCCACTTCTGAATTAGTTTTCTTACCTTTTATAAGTTCAGGGATTTAGTCTCCAACAGAACCATACACACATTTAGCTTTGTAGTATTTTTACAAAGCGATAATTACCAATAATTAGAGGTTTGGTGATCTTGTTCACGAATAACTGTTTTCCATGCCAACCAATACATGTAGTAGTAAAAATAAAGTTTTCTGTAGATATCCATCTGTCATCCAAATATTCCAGGTTGCAAACAAATCACATTATACATATATATCAATCATTTACACCACTATATTTGAATGTCCGTGTCCATGGCGTCTTCCTTTCAGTAACATCCTGGAGAAACACGCACAAATATCACAGTTTGAAAAGACTTTTTTAATTAATTAAAACTATTTTAGACGAACATACATGTATTCCATTGTCCTTTTTATATGTCAATCATAGATTGATGGTATATGAATATCATTTACCATTAAATAAGTCAAAACTGAGGATTCCGTGTTAAAATGCTTTAGGCGGACACTAGATCCCTGAACAAAAGCACTGCTACTTGCATGCGATGTTCCTCCGTGCGTCCGTTTGAACCTTTTGAAAAATCTATATATAATACAACTGTTTGACATAAGAAGTAAAATTTAGGTTCACCCTGGTATGTTTCGTAAAATGGTCTGACCTATTGGCCCCTTACGGTGTAGTCGTTCGTGTACCCTCGATACTTGGGAATGGCCAAAAGCGACAAGATATGTCCACGATAGTACTGAAGTCTTCAACTGATCAGTGATTGACTAATCGCCTCATCGTGCTAGCATTGTCAGCTTGGTGGATAGACAGTGATGCGTCACCACATGTTTTCACATTTGATAAATAGATATACAAGTAAATATTTGATTTGTATATGTATTAAGATGATTACAGAAATACAAATGATTTCAATATCACAGGTGAAGTTTAAATAAAAAGGATAAAGAGACGAGTTTGTTTCGCTAACAGGACAGGCGTCCGTAATTGATCCAGAGATGATCTGAATCTGTTGGTGGTAATTACAAAAGTAAGTCGACCCAGCCATATAACGGAACGCTTATTTCACATGAATACAGAAACTTTAATTCATGATACAACTGGCCGATTACACACTTCAGAATAACGGGCGAGGAAAACATCTCAGTGTTTTTGTCTTTTTGTCTCGGAATAATTTGTATAATGTCAACATAACTATTCAAACATTTAACTGTGGAGGTTCTTCATGGATACTTTGTGAGCGAGCATTATGTTAACAAAGTTTAAATGGACTTGAGAGATGAAAGTGACTAATTCGTGATAGCATATCTCAGTATCTAGAAGTACGGTTCACAGTGGATCATACTCAACTTTCCCAGGCATTCAAAGGCGAGACGTATCTTAGACCTAGCAGTTCCCGATACACAGAATAGTGACACCGGGGTGAAATATAATATATGTTATCTCTCTAGTATAACTTTGTTTTTATGCCTCTTAAAACATTTGAAATGAACTAATCTACGCTGTTTAGATAGGGTTTTTTTCCTCAAGGATAGCGGTAATAATGTGCATCCCCATCTGCATTGTGTGGTAAAAAAAATCAAATAAAATCATCGATACACGGAAATATCTTAACACATATGTGATATTGTTACTCATAAAAAAATCCTTAGAATCGATGTCAGAAGGTTCATCTATATTTAAATGAACAATTAATCATTTCTCTCACCCTCTCTCTCTCTCTCTCTCTCTCTCTCTCTCTCTCTCTCTCTCTCGTTGTAAGTTGTTGCCGTTAAAACAAATTTAATATTAATCCTTGTTAATTCATTCTGACCGACCAGAATACTTACAAAATATTTATTATATTGCCGATTGATTTCGTTTTGTTGCCGTAAACCTAATTCGAATTGATCACACTGAAATACATTATAACCGCATTATCAAAGACAAACATGAAAATTAAACTTTCTATTTCTTTTATGTATCACTCTATCACACCTTTTATCACCCCTACAACCTTTATTACTTGGAATATGTTGTTCGCAGTATATTATCCTACAAACCGACGACAAAGTTAGGACCTGTTCTAATCATCTTCTTCTGTTACAATAACATCGACTTCTTTGGAAACCTATATTCTGGAAACATTTAAAGATACAGAAAAAAAGTCTTATCGGTGACTATGCTGTTTAAAATGGCCAAGGAGCGTAAGTTCAGCAAGTGTTAGAATATTGGTGGTCGGGTGGCACATTGGTAACGCGGTGGTAACTCACTCGTCCGGGGTTCGATTTCCGGAACGGATGTGAATAGGTATGGGGGTTACTTGTCTGACCAGGTGGGCTTTCCCGGGTACTCTAATTTCTCCTTCGAACACTTCCATCCGGGTCAGCAAGAGTGGTAAATATATGTTGGAAAAAGCTGTTTCGCAATTGATCAAATGATTTCATCTTCTTGCCTGCTACAAAGTTTGCGGAAAATTAAGAATTTAAGGATTGTCAATCAAAACATTCCAGACAATAAATCTGGAAAAGAATTTCATTGTTGTACAGAAAATCATATTAGAGTGATATTAGAATAGATATTGATAATTATTTTCCAAATAGAATTTTCAATATCAGAATATTGCAAAATTACTCCAAATGAGTTATCTTTGTTATTTGAGTTAAATTATAATTTCTCTGCACAATTTAAGGTAACTCACATATACCTGATAAAGTGACTCACGCGCAACTCGAACTTAACATTCTGATATACATCACCCATTATATTAAATTATCTCACTTCAACATACTCGGGTATTCAGACTTGGTATTCTGATATACCTCACCCGAATATATTCGATTTTCTTCAGGCGCCTCCTATACTTCACAATTTAGGCACTTAGTATCACTGACGAGCCTTAGAAGGACGAAACAGGTGTACACATATTTTGAATTCATTATTTGGCTCCATCCAATTCTTATCTTTTATCGAAAGATGTTGAAATGGTATGTTTGTTGTACAATTATCAACATGCTCACAATATTTATATTCCATATGCTAACTAGTTATTTATATTCCACACGCTAACTAGCTATCTACATTCTATAATACGTAATGCAATCTCCGAATATCACGTATGCTTGAACAACTCACTCTATGTCCAAACATGGCGCTCTCCACAAACACCCGTAACTGCGATCTACAAATGTTCGTACAACTAGTAGTTTACTTGATGGACATACTCACCTAATCACAAGAACATACCAACAAGTAAACAAAACGACAATCCAGACTCAAAATCTATGAAAACAAGTTAAAACAATAACAAAAGAAAGCTTTAGATGAGAACTTCTAAAAAGCGCAAGGAGAAAAAGACCAGGCGTTCCAGAGGTGTAAGCATCTTTTGCTTCATCGACAACGTCCGTCATGTAAATTTTGGTTAATCTCAACAAGGTTTTGTCACGTTCACAACTAAGAACACAGTAAACAACAACAGAACTACCAGACATACTAACAAACATCAAAATTTATATCGCACAATTATATAGAGTATAATTTTGACGACCGTAGAACTTCCAAATGATCATTAACAACCGTAATATCTGGAATTCCCCTGTTTATCTGTCAGCTGTCTATATCATTTACGAAAATGATGATATTAGGAACGAGCCTTTAAATATCGAATCATGTGACATGTAAACATCATATAAGTTGGTTTGGGAAACAGAGGTTTTCACGATTTAAAAATAGAAAATTCAGAATAGGGAGATTGCAATCACCACACTTATTATAAAGCTTAATAGAATCTGTTGTTTTCGCTGTATTGAATTGAAATACTTGACAAAATCATTTTGTTCTGGTTCTTTAAAATTAGTCTTGTATGCAAACAAAATCTTGTATGCAAACAAAATCAAGTCAGTTAAGACGGGAATAAAGTGTCTATGTGAATTAGACAATAGTTTATAGACGACCTTGCTACCAAACTCAAAGAAGATATTGTCATCTAGAAATTGGGTCTATTTCACGATTTACCACCACATTCTTGTTCATCTTTGTGGCGGATTCTCTCCTAACCTAAGAATGAAGACGTTCTTGTAGTTTGAAGCGTGGTCTTGGTAGTGTGGAAAAATCAAATGGGCATAATATATACATACATATATATATTCATTAGAGACTGTCTTATTTAGATTGTCGATTGTACATTTCATAATTGATCAACCCAAATAATATGTCATTTTATTAACCGAAGAACAAGGTTGAAAACTCACTCTCATGCTCACGTGCCTCCTTTTTTCGGAGGCTTAAAGCGAAATACATTATAACTCTTTAAATACGAAGGTGTGTTCCCGCTACAAGTTCGTGTAATCCTCTTGGCATACCCACGTATCTCGATCTTCCAGAAGTCTTAGATCTCCACAAACTGATCTTCATGCACTACTAACGTTGTTCAAGCTTGCAGCACATTAATGGGAATAGTTTTGTTTAATTATATATCTTGAAGACCAAACAATGTAAGGAAGTGCAAACCACTTGATCACAGAGAATGTTTAAATCGACTTATTTTTTAGCTTAACTTACGTTGTTATTTAGAGCGGCGCACTATTATAACAGAGACTATATTGACACAACCTTTAAGAGAGGAGCGAGCTTTACACAAGGCATGGTGCTTGATTTACTTCAACTGTCTCTCGCAAACAATAGCGGCTGTCACTCCTGGACTGGGCGCACCTGTTAAAAGGCTGAATCCGAAATTGTTGGCCCTAATGAATTATCAATAATTAACAGCGAAGGAAATTAGACGGGCAGCTAATCATGAAGAGGACCTATCTAGCGCCGACCCGTATTGACACTACCATTGGTCCGACCCTAGTTTGTGGTTACCATTCTGAGAGTGGATGGGTTCAATTGATCACATGCGAGGTGTCGATAGGTGCAGACTTTGTTAAATAGTTTTACAAAGTGTTGTACGTGTGTGTGGGTACCAGTTTGTACATCACGTTACAACGAAAGCGCTCTCCATTGTTAGGTAGTACAATCTACATCGAGGTCATATCCGTTTTTGGAAAAGAATGTTGAAATATCACCATGATTTTCCATACGTAAACTGGTTCCATTGTTTCATTGTTTGATCAACAAAACAAGTGTTAGAAGGATACGATTTTTATTCTTACAAAAAGTCGTGATTGACAGATTCATTCATTCATTCATATATTCATTCATTCAGCCAGTCAGTCAGTCATTTAGTCATTCATTCAATAATAAGATATTATGTATATAGAAAAATCCCGAAACCTCTATATATATGTCGGATAATTCCTCTATATCTAATAGATATCCAGTTTGTGGGAAAACGCCTTCTCATTTAATAGATATCCAGTAAGTTGGACAACACCTCTTCATTTAATAGATATCCAGTATGTGGGAAAACTCCTCTTCATTTAATAGATATCGAGTATGTGGGAAAACTCGTTTTCATTTAATAGATCTTCAGTATGTGGGAAAACACGTCTTTATTTAATAGATATTCAGTATGTGGGAAAACTCGTCTTCATTTAATAGATATCCAGTATGTGGGAAAACTCGTCTTCATTTAATAGATATCCAGTACGTGGGAAAACTCGTCTTCATTTAATAGATATCGAGTAAGTAGGAAAACTCGTCTTCATTTAATATCCAGTAAGTTGGACAACATCTCTTCATTTAATAGATATCTAGTATGTGGGAAAACTCCTCTTCATTTAATAGATATCCAGTATGTGGGAAAACTTGTTTTCATTTAATAGATCTTCAGTATGTGGGAAAACACGTCTTTATTTAATAGATATTCAGTATGTGGGAAAACTCGTCTTCATTTAATAGATATCCAGTATGTGGGAAAACTCGTCTTCATTTAATAGATATTCAGTATGTGGGAAAACTCGTCTTCATTTAATAGATATCCAGTATGTGGGAAAACTCGTCTTCATTTAATAGATATCCAGTATGTGGGAAAACTCGTCTTCATTTAATAGATATTCAGTATGTGGGAAAACACGTCTTTATTTAATAGATATTCAGTATGTGGGAAAACTCGTCTTCATTTAATAGATATCCAGTATGTGGGAAAACACGTCTTCATTTAATAGATATTCAGTATGTGGGAAAACTCGTCTTCATTTAATAGATATCCAGTATGTGGGAAAACTCGTCTTCATTTAATAGATATCCAGTATGTGGGAAAACTCGTCTTCATTTAATAGATATTCAGTATGTGGGAAAACTCGTCTTCATTTAATAGATATCCAGTATGTGGGAAAACTCGTCTTCATTTAATAGATATTCAGTATGTGGGAAAACTCGTCTTCATTTAATAGATATTCAGTATGTGGGAAAACTCGTCTTCTTTTAATAGATATCCAGTATGTGGGAAAACTCGTCTTCATTTAATAGATATTCAGTATGTGGGAAAACTCGTCTTCATTTAATAGATATCGAGTATGTGGGAAAACTCGTCTTCATTGAATAGATATCGAGTAAGTGGGAAAACTCGTCTTCATTTAATAGATATCCAGTATGTGGGAAAACTTGTTTTCATTTAATAGATCTTCAGTATGTGGGAAAACACGTCTTTATTTAATAGATATTCAGTATGTGGGAAAACTCGTCTTCATTTAATAGATACCCAGTATGTGGGAAAACTCGTCTTCATTTAATAGATATTCAGTATGTGGGAAAACTCGTCTTCATTTAATAGATATCCAGTATGTGGGAAAACTCGTCTTCATTTAATAGATATCCAGTATGTGGGAAAACTCGTCTTCATTTAATAGATATCCAGTATGTGGGAAAACTCGTCTTCATTTAATAGATATTCAGTATGTGGGAAAACTCGTCTTCATTTAATAGATATCCAGTATGTGGGAAAACTCGTCTTCATTTAATAGATATTCAGTATGTGGGAAAACTCGTCTTCATTTAATAGATATTCAGTATGTGGGAAAACTCGTCTTCTTTTAATAGATATCCAGTATGTGGGAAAACTCGTCTTCATTTAATAGATATTCAGTATGTGGGAAAACTCGTCTTCATTGAATAGATATCGAGTATGTGGGAAAACTCGTCTTCATTTAATAGATATCCAGTATGTGGGAAAACTTGTTTTCATTTAATAGATCTTCAGTATGTGGGAAAACACGTCTTTATTTAATAGATATTCAGTATGTGGGAAAACTCGTCTTCATTTAATAGATATCCAGTATGTGGGAAAACTCGTCTTCATTTAATAGATATTCAGTATGTGGGAAAACTCGTCTTCATTTAATAGATATCCAGTATGTGGGAAAACTCGTCTTCATTTAATAGATATCCAGTATGTGGGAAAACTCGTCTTCATTTAATAGATATTCAGTATGTGGGAAAACTCGTCTTCATTTAATAGATATCCAGTATGTGGGTAAACTCGTCTTCATGTAATAGATATTCAGTATGTGGGAAAACACGTCTTCATTTAATAGATATCCAGTATGTGGGAAAACTAGTCTTCATTTAATAGATATCGAGTAAGTGGGAAATCTCGTCTTCATTTAATAGATATTCAGTAAGTTGGACAACACCTCTTCATTTAATAGATATTCAGTAAGTTGGACAACACCTCTTCATTTAATAGATATTCAGTATGTGGGAAAACTCGTCTTCATTTAATAGATATCCAGTATGTGGGTAAACTCGTCTTCATGTAATAGATATTCAGTATGTGGGAAAACACGTCTTCATTTAATAGATATCCAGTATGTGGGAAAACTCGTCTTCTTTTAATAGATATCCAGTATGTGGGAAAACTCGTCTTCATTTAATAGATATTCAGTATGTGGGAAAACTCGTCTTCATTTAATAGATATCGAGTAAGTGGGAAAACTCGTCTTCATTTAATAGATATCCAGTATGTGGGAAAACTTGTTTTCATTTAATAGATCTTCAGTATGTGGGAAAACACGTCTTTATTTAATAGATATTCAGTATGTGGGAAAACTCGTCTTCATTTAATAGATATCCAGTATGTGGGAAAACTCGTCTTCATTTAATAGATATTCAGTATGTGGGAAAACTCGTCTTCATTTAATAGATATTCAGTATGTGGGAAAACTCGTCTTCATTTAATAGATATCCAGTATGTGGGAAAACTCGTCTTCATTTAATAGATATCCAGTATGTGGGAAAACTCGTCTTCATTTAATAGATATTCAGTATGTGGGAAAACTCGTCTTCATTTAATAGATATCCAGTATATGGGAAAACTCGTCTTCATTTAATAGATATTCAGTATGTGGGAAAACTCGTCTTCATTTAATAGATATTCAGTATGTGGGAAAACTCGTCTTCATTTAATAGATATTCAGTATGTGGGAAAACTCGTCTTCATTTAATAGATATTCAGTATGTGGGAAAACTCGTCTTCTTTTAATAGATATCCAGTATGTGGGAAAACTCGTCTTCATTTAATAGATATTCAGTATGTGGGAAAACTCGTCTTCTTTTAATAGATATCGAGTAAGTGGGAAAACTCGTCTTCATTTAATAGATATCCAGTAAGTTGGACAACACCTCTTCATTTAATAGATATCCAGTATGTGGGAAAACTCGTTTTCATTTAATAGATATTCAGTATGTGGGAAAACTCGTCTTCATTTAATAGATATCCAGTATGTGGGAAAACTCGTCTTCATTTAATAGATATTCAGTATGTGGGAAAACTCGTCTTCATTTAATAGATATCCAGTATGTGGGAAAACTCGTCTTCATTTAATAGATATCCAGTATGTGGGAAAACTCGTCTTCATTTAATAGATATTCAGTATGTGGGAAAACTCGTCTTCATTTAATAGATATCCAGTATGTGGGTAAACTCGTCTTCATGTAATAGATATTCAGTATGTGGGAAAACACGTCTTCATTTAATAGATATCCAGTATGTGGGAAAACTAGTCTTCATTTAATAGATATCGAGTAAGTGGGAAATCTCGTCTTCATTTAATAGATATTCAGTAAGTTGGACAACACCTCTTCATTTAATAGATATTCAGTAAGTTGGACAACACCTCTTCATTTAATAGATATTCAGTATGTGGGAAAACTCGTCTTCATTTAATAGATATCCAGTATGTGGGTAAACTCGTCTTCATGTAATAGATATTCAGTATGTGGGAAAACACGTCTTCATTTAATAGATATCCAGTATGTGGGAAAACTCGTCTTCATTTAATAGATATCGAGTAAGTGGGAAATCTCGTCTTCATTTAATAGATATCCAGTATGTGGGAAAACTTGTTTTCATTTAATAGATCTTCAGTATGTGGGAAAACACGTCTTTATTTAATAGATATTCAGTATGTGGGAAAACTCGTCTTCATTTAATAGATATCCAGTATGTGGGAAAACTCGTCTTCATTTAATAGATATTCAGTATGTGGGAAAACTCGTCTTCATTTAATAGATATCCAGTATGTGGGAAAACTCGTCTTCATTTAATAGATATCCAGTATGTGGGAAAACTCGTCTTCATTTAATAGATATTCAGTATGTGGGAAAACTCGTCTTCATTTAATAGATATCCAGTATGTGGGTAAACTCGTCTTCATGTAATAGATATTCAGTATGTGGGAAAACACGTCTTCATTTAATAGATATCCAGTATGTGGGAAAACTCGTCTTCATTTAATAGATATCGAGTAAGTGGGAAATCTCGTCTTCATTTAATAGATATTCAGTAAGTTGGACACACCTCTTCATTTAATAGATATTCAGTAAGTTGGACAACACCTCTTCATTTAATAGATATTCAGTAAGTTGGACAACACCTCTTCATTTAATAGATATTCAGTATGTGGGAAAACTCGTCTTCATTTAATAGATATCCAGTATGTGGGTAAACTCGTCTTCATGTAATAGATATTCAGTATGTGGGAAAACAAGTCTTCATTTAATAGATATCCAGTATGTGGGAAAACTCGTCTTCATTTAATAGATATTCAGTAAGTTGGACAACACCTCTTCATTTAATAGATATTCAGTAAGTTGGACAACACCTCTTCATTTAATAGATATTCAGTAAGTTGGACAACACCTCTTCATTTAATAGATCTTCAGTATGTGGGAAAACTCGTCTTTATTTAATAGATATTCAGTAAGTTGGACAACACCTCTTCATTAAATAGATATCAAGTATATGTTACAACAACTCTTCATTTAATAGATATCCAGTATGTGGGAAAACTTGTTTTCATTTAATAGATCTTCAGTATGTGGGAAAACACGTCTTTATTTAATAGATATTCAGTATGTGGGAAAACTCGTCTTCATTTAATAGATATCCAGTATGTGGGAAAACTCGTCTTCATTTAATAGATATTCAGTATGTGGGAAAACTCGTCTTCATTTAATAGATATCCAGTATGTGGGAAAACTCGTCTTCATTTAATAGATATCCAGTATGTGGGAAAACTCGTCTTCATTTAATAGATATTCAGTATGTGGGAAAACTCGTCTTCATTTAATAGATATCCAGTATGTGGGTAAACTCGTCTTCATGTAATAGATATTCAGTATGTGGGAAAACACGTCTTCATTTAATAGATAGCCAGTATGTGGGAAAACTAGTCTTCATTTAATAGATATCGAGTAAGTGGGAAATCTCGTCTTCATTTAATAGATATTCAGTAAGTTGGACAACACCTCTTCATTTAATAGATATTCAGTAAGTTGGACAACACCTCTTCATTTAATAGATATTCAGTATGTGGGAAAACTCGTCTTCATTTAATAGATATCCAGTATGTGGGTAAACTCGTCTTCATGTAATAGATATTCAGTATGTGGGAAAACACGTCTTCATTTAATAGATATCCAGTATGTGGGAAAACTCGTCTTCTTTTAATAGATATCCAGTATGTGGGAAAACTCGTCTTCATTTAATAGATATTCAGTATGTGGGAAAACTCGTCTTCATTTAATAGATATCGAGTATGTGGGAAAACTCGTCTTCATTGAATAGATATCGAGTAAGTGGGAAAACTCGTCTTCATTTAATAGATATCCAGTATGTGGGAAAACTTGTTTTCATTTAATAGATCTTCAGTATGTGGGAAAACACGTCTTTATTTAATAGATATTCAGTATGTGGGAAAACTCGTCTTCATTTAATAGATATCCAGTATGTGGGAAAACTCGTCTTCATTTAATAGATATTCAGTATGTGGGAAAACTCGTCTTCATTTAATAGATATCCAGTATGTGGGAAAACTCGTCTTCATTTAATAGATATCCAGTATGTGGGAAAACTCGTCTTCATTTAATAGATATCCAGTATGTGGGAAAACTCGTCTTCATTTAATAGATATTCAGTATGTGGGAAAACTCGTCTTCATTTAATAGATATCCAGTATATGGGAAAACTCGTCTTCATTTAATAGATATTCAGTATGTGGGAAAACTCGTCTTCATTTAATAGATATTCAGTATGTGGGAAAACTCGTCTTCATTTAATAGATATTCAGTATGTGGGAAAACTCGTCTTCATTTAATAGATATTCAGTATGTGGGAAAACTCGTCTTCTTTTAATAGATATCCAGTATGTGGGAAAACTCGTCTTCATTTAATAGATATTCAGTATGTGGGAAAACTCGTCTTCATTGAATAGATATCGAGTAAGTGGGAAAACTCGTCTTCATTTAATAGATATCCAGTATGTGGGAAAACTTGTTTTCATTTAATAGATCTTCAGTATGTGGGAAAACACGTCTTTATTTAATAGATATTCGGTATGTGGGAAAACTCGTCTTCATTTAATAGATATCCAGTATGTGGGAAAACTCGTCTTCATTTAATAGATATTCAGTATGTGGGAAAACTCGTCTTCATTTAATAGATATCCAGTATGTGGGAAAACTCGTCTTCATTTAATAGATATCCAGTATGTGGGAAAACTCGTCTTCATTTAATAGATATTCAGTATGTGGGAAAACTCGTCTTCATTTAATAGATATCCAGTATGTGGGTAAACTCGTCTTCATGTAATAGATATTCAGTATGTGGGAAAACACGTCTTCATTTAATAGATATCCAGTATGTGGGAAAACTAGTCTTCATTTAATAGATATCGAGTAAGTGGGAAATCATTTAATAGATATTCAGTAAGTTGGTCTTCATTTAATAGATATTCAGTAAGTTGGACAACACCTCTTCATTTAATAGATATTCAGTATGTGGGAAAACTCGTCTTCATTTAATAGATATCCAGTATGTGGGTAAACTCGTCTTCATGTAATAGATATTCAGTATGTGGGAAAACACGTCTTCATTTAATAGATATCCAGTATGTGGGAAAACTCGTCTTCATTTAATAGATATCGAGTAAGTGGGAAATCTCGTCTTCATTTAATAGATATCCAGTATGTGGGAAAACTTGTTTTCATTTAATAGATCTTCAGTATGTGGGAAAACACGTCTTTATTTAATAGATATTCAGTATGTGGGAAAACTCGTCTTCATTTAATAGATATCCAGTATGTGGGAAAACTCGTCTTCATTTAATAGATATTCAGTATGTGGGAAAACTCGTCTTCATTTAATAGATATCCAGTATGTGGGAAAACTCGTCTTCATTTAATAGATATCCAGTATGTGGGAAAACTCGTCTTCATTTAATAGATATTCAGTATGTGGGAAAACTCGTCTTCATTTAATAGATATCCAGTATGTGGGTAAACTCGTCTTCATGTAATAGATATTCAGTATGTGGGAAAACACGTCTTCATTTAATAGATATCCAGTATGTGGGAAAACTCGTCTTCATTTAATAGATATCGAGTAAGTGGGAAATCTCGTCTTCATTTAATAGATATTCAGTAAGTTGGACAACACCTCTTCATTTAATAGATATTCAGTAAGTTGGACAACACCTCTTCATTTAATAGATATTCAGTAAGTTGGACAACACCTCTTCATTTAATAGATATTCAGTATGTGGGAAAACTCGTCTTCAGTTAATAGATATCCAGTATGTGGGTAAACTCGTCTTCATGTAATAGATATTCAGTATGTGGGAAAACAAGTCTTCATTTAATAGATATCCAGTATGTGGGAAAACTCGTCTTCATTTAATAGATATCGAGTAAGTGGGAAATCTCGTCTTCATTTAATAGATATTCAGTAAGTTGGACAACACCTCTTCATTTAATAGATATTCAGTAAGTTGGACAACACCTCTTCATTTAATAGATATTCAGTAAGTTGGACAACACCTCTTCATTTAATAGATCTTCAGTATGTGGGAAAACTCGTCTTTATTTAATAGATATTCAGTAAGTTGGACAACACCTCTTCATTAAATAGATATCAAGTATATGTTACAACAACTCTTCATTTAATATATCTTCAGTGTGGGTATACCAAACGGTAATTAACGATGTATTCAATTGTTTTGCCTACGTCTCCACTGATGTAACAGTTATCAGTACATGATCTCACACTCGTCTGTATATTAACAAAACACGGCACATTAGATGATCACACACTCCACAACAGATGGTCTCACTCTCCTCCGTAGTAAAGTGTACAATTGTCAGTAGATGACCTTACACTCGCCAGTAGATAACCTAACTCTCCTAAGTAGATTATTTAACACTCCTCAGTAAATTAATTCACACACACACACCCAAATAATGTTATACTCCTTAGTAAATTGTCTTACACTCCACACAAGGTGATCTCACACTCCCTTATAGAGGATCTCACAATCCATAGTTGATTATCACACAAGCCTTAGTAGATTGTCACCAACCTCTGGGCAGATGATTTAATACTCCCTAATAGATTATCACACACGTCCTAATAGATGTTCTCTCTCTTAACAGTAGATGATCACATACTGCACAGTAAATGTTCCCACACTCTTCATCATATAATATCACACTTCTCAGTAGATCATGTCAAACTCCTTAGTAGATGATCTCACAATCCTCAGTACGTGGTCTTTCAATCGTCAATAGATGATCACAAACTCCTCAATATGTTATCTCAATCTTCTCAGTAGATAATCTTATTATCTTCAGTAGATGGACTTGCACTCCTCTGTAGATGATCTCACTCTTCAAAGTAGATAATCACATACTGCATATTAAATGATCTCACACTCCTCCGTAGTTAAGTTGACACATATCAGTAGGTGATCTCACACTCGTCAGAAGATAATTTTACACTCCTAAGTAGGTGATCTCACACTCGTCAGAAGATAATTTTACACTCCTAAGTAGGTGATCTCACACTCGTCAGAAGATAGTCTCACACTCCTAAGTAGGTTATTTCACAATTCTCAGTGCATGGTCTTACACTCGTCAGCAGATGATCTCACACTCCTCAGTATGTTATCTCAAACTATCAGTAAATGATCCCTCGCCCATCAGTAGATGTTCTCTCACGCCATGGGTACATAATCTCATTCTCTTCGGTAGATTATCTCACACTCCTCTGATACTCCTAGGTAGATGATGTCACACTCCCCGATAGATGATGTCCCACTCCCCAATAGATGATGTCACACTCCCCGATAGATGATGTCACACTCCCCGATAGATGATGTCACACTCCCCATTAGATGATGTCACACTCCCCGATAGATGATGTCACACTCCCCGATAGATGATGTCCCACTCCCCGATAGATGATGTCACACTCCCCGATAGATGATGTCACACTCCCCGATAGATGATGTCACACTCCCCAATAGATGATGTCACACTCCCCGATAGATGATGTCCCACTCCCCAATAGATGATGTCACACTCCCCGATAGATGATGTCACACTCCCCGATAGATGATGTCACACTCCCCGATAGATGATGTCACACTCCCCGATAGATGATGTCCCACTCCCCGATAGATGATGTCACACTCCCCGATAGATGATGTCACACTCCCCGATAGATGATGTCACACTCCCCAATAGATGATGTCACACTCCCCGATAGATGATGTCCCACTCCCCAATAGATGATGTCACACTCCCCAATAGATGATGTCCCACTCCCCAATAGATGATGTCACACTCCCCAATAGATGATGTTACACTCCCCGATAGATGATGTCACACTCCCCGATAGATGATGTCACACTCCCCAATAGATGATGTCACACTCCCCGATAGATGATGTCCCACTCCCCAATAGATGATGTCACACTCCCCAATAGATGATGTCCCACTCCCCAATAGATGATGTCCCACTCCCCAATAGATGATGTCACACTCCCCAATAGATGATGTCACACTCCCCAATAGATGATGTTACACTCCCCGATAGATGATGTCACACTCCCCGATAGATGATGTCACACTCCCCGATAGATGATGTCACACTCCCCAATAGATGATGTCACACTCCCCGATAGATGATGTCACACTCCCCAATAGATGATGTCACACTCCCCGATAGATGATGTCACACTCCCCAATAGATGATGTCACACTCCCCGATAGATGATGTCCCACTCCCCAATAGATGATGTCTCACTCCCCAATAGATGATGTCTCACTCCCCAATAGATGATTTAACATTCTCCAGTAGATAATGTCGAACTCCTCTCTAGATAATATCAAACTTCTCAATAATTATCTCACACTCCAGTGTAGATGATCTCACTCTCCTCAGTAAATGATCACACACAGAACAATATATTCTCACACTCCTAAATAAATGATTTCACACTTCTCAGTAACTTATATTAAATATTTCCTAACGAGATAATATTTTATTTCATTTTATCGCAAATAACTTGTAATTATGCTCCCATCGCCATCCCACTTAACAAATATCACTACCAGAAACCCAACACTCCCTCCTACTCCATAATATTTCTACCGCGGTCGTCGAGGGACGATCGCGAGAAATTTCTCGCTTGCACTTACATCGTTAACGGACTACTCGCAGTTTTCAACACTAACTATTTAATAATATCATCACAGGTATGACTAAATGGGGTGGTCTTTAATCTATCATGTTTAAAAAAAATACACAAGTCGTCCTTAGAGCGTGAGAGTTAACAAAAACATACTTAAAAGTCTATATACGTGTTTGTACATTTGACTTCGGCGAAACTGACACCGGGTAGATAGCGACTGGCTGCAGTGTCGTGTAAATTATCGCAAATATTTATTGTGACGGGATAAACACAAGACCACCCGTGTTACATTGCACTATACATTGTATATACAATATCCCGATGATAAATGTTTTAAACCTTTATACACCAGTCCGAGTCATCCTGACTATAAGAGGAAATTTACATGCTACATGTATATCCAATTTGTTTATAAATTTTGATTGTTATGCTTATTTCACGATAACATTTGACATCTAAAAGATCTAAAGCTAGCAATTTAATAGGTCTACCTGCAGAATCATGTATACCCCAGTTATTCGCCCACATTAATAAGCTATTATCTCCTCATACATAATTCTTCTTCTAGCAAACGTTTAATATCATTTGTTCAAATTCTAGTCTAGTTTTTAACCATTTACTAACATCAGCCAACATCAATTTAAACAGAATTGTACGCTGTAAGTTTTATTCGATTAAACAATGTGCAGTGTCTGATTTGTTCAACACCTGTGAATAATGTCTGCGTCTATTAAGTACGATTGTAGGAGCGGTCCGGACATAGCATCACTGATGAGTCCTGGAAGGATGAAACAGTTGTTTTATGCAGTTTAATTCAATATTTGTCTCTACTTTGTTTAATCTTACGTATTTTCATATACTTCTACAAAATCTTTTTAATTAGATCAAAATTTGATTATATAAGAATGAAAATGAATATCAACGTCATAATGAGAAAATGATTTCCTGGCTAATTAGTAACATGTGTCTCGTCCCAGGAAGTAACTTACAGATTCTTTGTAATATTAGGATGAATGTCTGTCATAGCGAACGGTATGAAAACCTTGGAGCAGTGCAGTAACACGGGATACTCCCACGCGATAACCTTTTACGGGAGAGGACTGGTCGATATGGTTTTCTAACCAGCCGGACAGGTCACTTCAATCATAGATTAACTGCCGATAACAATCCTGCGTCATTATCGTCTCTTAGTGTCTGTCGGTAAAATGACTTTGATTAAACTAGCATGAAGATTTTTTGGATATGAAAGCCGTTCTTTTCCTATATACAACTTCCAGTATGTGTAAAGTACACTAACAAGCCATACTAATATATCTCTATCTATAAATGGTTGTTTAAATTGTTTTTGTTTTGAGATATAATCAACATCTGAAAGAGAAAACGCTGACGTCAGTTAGGGTTTTAACATATAGCAGATAATTACGATACTTTTACAACAGAATGAAATAGAAACGCCGACGCACTGCTTTTTATCTGTCATAAATATCTCTCCTTGTCCTAACAGGTCTGCTTTGTTGGTTTCTTTTTAACTTATTATGATAATAAACTAAATCGAACATTTATATTTCATTTTTCCTGTAATTTTAATATTGTTTACGGTATTTCAGATACAATCTCTAGGTTGTATTCTTGTTTGTGGACGTCACTGTGTTGAGTCCCCTGTTTCCGCTGTATAATTAGTTCTAGGTATATACTGTATAAACTATTGTCGAAATTATACAGTGACATTTACGGGAGATGCCTGTCCGTGTTTTCTTATGATTCCGGGGACAGAATTATAAGTTCTGACTTGTTGGAATAGCAATTCAAATGTAGCAAAAGGGAGACAATCAAATGTATTTCTGTGACTGAGTTTTCTGGTAAGGAAAATAAACAAGAAAAATAAACAACCCTACATGTGATAATTAAGAATAATTTCAGATGCTACATTTTTGGTTTTTTTTTTTTTAAGAATCGTTTAGCTTCGTTTTTTATCTTCTGTCAATAATAACCATGCTACACCGACACAGATTCATTTCCCGTAACAGTCTGTAGCCAATTCGCTCCTTCTAAAATGGACAAGTTTTTTTTTAACGGGATGTATTCGAACTACTGGCTAAAAGTTTTCGATAAGGGGGAACTGACCTAGTAAATAAGGATATTCTACCCCTAAGTGTGTACTGTGTTCTCCTTGTCGGATCTAAACACCGATTCCCAGTTTATAATTAATAATATGCTTCAGTTACGAATATTCAAAGTTCTTTTATTTGTGTCTGTCTTTTTATTATTTTCTTATGAGCTAGTTGTTACAATGTGTTTGTATTTCTAATTAGATACTACACAGTTCTTAGAACACAGCCAATAGAAAATTTAAACGTGATGCTTGGTGACGACACGGTCATATGCATCAAACAAATGACCAGTGTGGAGCGTCTTAGCATTGGCGTAAGTAGATACGAGGTAAGGAATCGACCAACCTTTTTCACACTAAGGGCGAAAATAGTGTGACGAAATGGTAAACAGATTGCCGACCAAAACATGTACCAGATAGTAACAATGTACTGTAGTCAATTCGGCCACGATTAAAAAGAATACCAAACAAGATATAAGATAAAATAATGATAAGAAATTCGTTGCAATCCTTTTTTTTTTATCTTATCTTTGTATGTGACATGCATATATAAGATACAAGATTATAAGTAACTGAATATAAAAGAAGCTATGTCACAGAGGAAAATTAAAACGGTCCAACACTCGCCGATCTCGATATTTCTCAAAACACATGCATTAACCCTTTTCGTCATTGCAGCACGTGCTCACGCTGATCAGATATATCAAGCAGATGACAAACGGTAAGTACAAAAAGACTGTAATAATCATGATTTGTAAATTTAAAATAGGTCAATAAATGTTTTAGAATACAACCATATGTTGTATGTATGTGTCACTTATATTTGAGAGAGAAATGAACCAGTTGAGATAAATGAGAAAAAAGTAAGATATCAAAAATGGTTGCCATATTGTCATTACATGTTTTGAGAACACAATTATCAGAATGTCGTTGCTCTGAAATCTGGCAAAGCTAACATCCAACCATACTTCACGTACAGAAATGTCCTTGTTTTTCCTACAGTCACTCCAAGCCCATTGCGTCCAACTTTTTTAATTACAAAAATACACTGCTATAACTGAATGTAGCTGACCATGTTTATGTTCTCTGCCTCCTCTTACAACTACATGTATGGTTCAACTGAGCACATAGAAGCTTGAGATATAAACATTATCTACAACGCTAAGCTACGAGAGCTTTTCACGATTTCCCAAATATCGTGAATAACCCCTTTTATTAATTATATATAGATTCGATTCCGTTGAAAACCAGAGAGCAAGTGAAACGAGAGCATACTGCGTTTGATCCACATTCTGAATGGAATAATTTAATTAGGTCTATCTTTTTAAAAGAATTAGCAATTTTTTTAATCAAACGAAATAAAGTCCCTTCAATCTTAATGTTAAATGAACACTTCACGTTTTACATGTTAGGTTTGTTATTGTACCCAGAGGAAAGGTACCCAAAAACTGTATCCTTGTCTGTAGACATCATTACATTTTCTGAATACAGAAAGAATCAGGCTTGGAGGAAGCCCTACTTCACCATTATCCAATCTTTCCGAAAACTGGGCAATCATGCTTCAGTATTTCAATTATTAAGAATGCCTATTGAATTGTGGACCTCCCTCGTTTCTATTGTATTCCTGAACTTCATAAAAAATCTATATAAACAACGTTTTAATGCTGGCTCGTCTGCTTGCACCAAACTTTTATCAAACCTTCTTACATTTATTTTATAAATATCAAACTCTAAAAGAGCTTTTGACAAATCCTCTACAAAAACACTTCTTCTATAAGAATATTTGTATTTTCCACTCTGTATACTTTAAATATAGTATATAGATATAAATAAGTTATATGATAAGCGTGGTGGCTTTAATTTCCCTGTTGTAAATTTTCATATCTGGATAGCAACATACCTGCGTCCCCAACCTATGATGCTCAATGGCTTGCTACAAATGTATCAATATTATAATTTTGCGGCAAGATGTCAGCGACTGACAGATAAACTCCTAACACAAGGTTTCGGGAGAAGCAGGTTGATGAGGATTATGGTGGAGTTTTTCAGACGGCATACTGATCACATTGTGAAATATTGTATTCCTTGTGCGATATAGAGTTCGGGGTGTTTGATGCTCGTCAGTATGTCTAGTGGTCCTGTTGTCGCTAACATCACTAGTCAGTAAAATTGTAAATGAAATTAAAAATTGGTTAGAAACAAGGGCATATTATTCACAACGGAAGGGTTTAAACAGAGATACGGAGAAATAGTTGGAAATAAAAGTTAGATACTCCAAGGATTAGTGTCTCTTAACTAAATACCAGCACAAATGCTTCTAATCAAATTTTACTAACACGTGTTATATTTCATAGACATTCATCTCCAGATGACTCAGCGCTTGACTATGTTTCCCTGATGGACAGACTGGAGCGACAGGAAGAATCCATTCGACAACTGCAGGCAGCAGTAGCAGAAAAAGCAGAGCGTATAGAAAGACTAGAAAATAGATTGCAGGATAACAAAACCGATATTGAATTCCGACACCGTCAAGATCTTCCTGCTACAACTGTTACGGATCATCTACAACCGTTGTCGCATTTCCCTCCAAATCGACATCAGGCTGGAAACGTCAAGAATGCTAACACAAAAACTTTCTTCACTGAAGATTATACAGGAGCGAGGATAGACAAGAGACAATCGACCAACACAAGTGTGTATTTCTCACCAAATTGCTTATAGAACAAAAACAAATCAAATCCAATTAAATTGAATCATCAATTGAAAATTAAATAAAAAAAACCGTATCAGTTGCGAGCAAAAGTCACAATGGTTACGAAACAAGCATTCATCTCAATGTTTCTTACTTTTCATATTATTATCCCCTTGCGGCGACCACGGAGGGGATATAGCGTTCTGTTCGTACGTCCATTATCCCCTTGCGGCGACCACGGAGGGAATATAGCGTTCTGTTCGTACGTCCATTATCCCCTTGCGGCGACCACGGAGGGGATATAGCGTTCTGTTCGTACGTCCGTACGTTCACTTTTTGTCCTCAACAGATTTTGATCAAGCTATACATATCGGGCGAGTATCGTATTGCTTTGGAAGAGTTTGTGTTTCATTGTGCTAGGGTCAGTATTAAGGTCACGGTTACTATTTATAGGAAATCTTTGTCATCGCCCTAGCAACTTGGGAGTGAGGGGAATTGTATCGTTTGCGATACCTTGTTATTTGCAGACGTCGCCTTCAGTGCATCCATGACGAATAGTGTAAGCGTCCACCAACATGAGACACTGGTATTTGGTCACGTGTTGTTGAATGAAGGTAACGGGTACAACGGTGCAGACGGTATCTTTATCGTTCCACGAGGCGGTGTCTACGTCTTCACGTGGTCCATTACTTCAGCAAAGAATAACGATGGTACCTATGATATCCATACCAGCTTGTTAATTAACGGATCGCCTGTTGGGGCAATAGATTCGGACGCAGATTCAAATAACTGGGGAAGCGCAACTGGTATTGTCGTAGTGGCTGTTGAAAATGGAGATCATGTATTCGTTCGCATGGCTACCGGCTCGTCGGGAAGTATCATAAGCCAAAGCGAGACAAAATCAACGTTTTCTGGATGGTTTTTGTTCTAACCTAGGATCGTGGTCTTTAAAATGACACCTTTGGTAAAGATTGGATTGCGTGCCTTGTATAGTGCCAAATAAAGAAAGTGACAATGTGTATTGTTATTTTGTTGTTTATGATGACACTTAAAGTAACTTTTCGCAAGACTTTTGTCATTCAGATCAGTCGCCCTCCCAGAACGATTTTGATGCAAAAGCTCAAAATTCGAAGCCGATATTTCCTGAAAGTACAAGAAATTTCGTGACGTTATCTTGGACAGATTTAGAACTATGTCATGAAAACAAGATGAAAGATTATGTCGTTTGATTATCATTTCTTTTGTTATAACTAGAGTGAAAATTAGGGGAAATAAAAACATCAGAACAAGCGATACATATCCTGTTCTGTGTAGTTGTTTTGAGCTGTTTGGAGATTTTCTCTTCGGTACCGGAGAAATATGACGGACAAAAATCTTCATTTGCTAAGCCGGTAGGTCGTACGAACAGTGCCAACTGTCTTCATTATAGGATTGTAAAGGTGGAATAAACTTTGGATCTTTATATCTTCTAATGTTTTAAAAGTTTCAGAATTACTTTAAATAAAACGTTTAATTCTCTAAGTGAAAACAATAATACCGCTGGCTAAACAATCAGTGGTTTCATTTGACCTTTGTTGGAATGTTATCTTACTCACTTCAAACATCAAAATGAGATACAAGTATCGAGCAAGCTTAATATATTACCCAGGAATAATATTCCTTCAGAGGAAAGGAACTTGCAAGAGACTTAAAACAAAACTAAGGCCAATCAGTAGAGCAAACCTACTACCTTTTGATATCAGCATCCCACTGACCAAGTCTCATGACCCTACTGTAGATTACTGAATGATTCAAAAGTCCCATATATGTAAAAGAAAAGAGAGCCTGAAGATATTAAAAACGAAGAAAAGGTTATTCGTTAGGACATCATGCCCATTCATCAAGCAGAAAGAGTTATATAAGGCCTGTATCTACCCCCGTATGATCCGCACTGTTTCTGATAGCGATTACGTCAGTTATACTGTCAATGAATGACACAGCAATATCGCCAACGACTCCTGGAGGCGTGTCCGAATAAGTAACACTACATCTAGACGAAGACTTGGAGGCTTCATTTAACGTAGACCTCCTGTGTTTGCCTAAAGTGCTTTCCTTGTAAGGATTAGTTATCTACATTTTTATTTTCATATTCTGTGCAAATCATAGCTTGCAGTATTATGGAGTTTTTAAAATATCTTTTGGTTGTAGAACTTGAATTTATTTCTGCTAGCAATTTGGAGCGTTAGAATAAAATTGAATGGTATAGATATGGCAAAATATGTTGCCGAACCATTAAAGTACAATAAATATTTACTTACTACAACAGAGAGTAGGTTGTCGCCATCTCACAGTTAGGTCCTTAATTAATTCTTAAAATCAATTAATGATATTGATTACTGGAAATGCAGGATTATCAGAATCGTCGAGTTTAACACAAAACATGATATCATTCATGGTCATGCCCGACCATATTTCACAAAGTTTATCACCTGGGTGTGTTCCATCTCGGTAGACTTTAGTGTTCACAGATAACGTTTTTTGTTCCTACCCTCTGTACTAGTGGGACACAGTTGTTTCGTTACACGGGTAAGTTAAGACGGTAGATATGTTCAAACTTTCCTCTCGCTACTGCCTCCCGTTACACTATCATCAATCGAATATTGAGAACGTTATGTCAAAAGCCTCACTAGGGATATATCTATTGATAAAACTGTCCACAGAGTTATCCCAACAGACTTGCGAAATGTCCACAACTTTTCACATATCACAAATATATGGTAATTACATGTCTTTTGATGGTCTGGTGTCTTTTAATTCCATAAGCTTTTGATTCTTACTCCTTGGTAACAGCATGATTCGGAAGGGAATTTTTACTGTACTCTGTGTGTCGGTTTAGATACGTGATTCCAAGCGTAACCCCCTTACTGTCGGATACTAGTTTTCGTTTCCGACAGACTGAACTGTCGTCAAACCACAGAACTGAGTTCACGTTTTTCTCAGTCTTCCTGTACTTATTACCAATCATAGGTATTAATCGTTGTACAATATCAGCAACAACTATTTATTTTTGATTTAATGTCATTTAAGACGACAAAGAGTTAAAAACATTAGATATGAATGACCCGTCTGCCGTCCGACAGGCCGTCCACGGACGAACACATGCGTTACGTACAAAAATGTATATACAGTTACATGTGGCAAAGCGAGTGGGCCACAGTGAGTTTGGTTTACTTATCATTTCCAAAATAAAAGTCCCTTATCGCTTCATATTTTCGAATAATGTGGAAAATTAGATCAATAATCAATTTTGTTTAATTTTCTCAGCCCTGAAAACCTTTATAATTCTTACCCGATCGGGAAGCCATCGATTTGATATTGATTTCTCTTTTTTTATTTTCTTGTGTGTACTAGTATTAACAATTTAGTCACATGAATAGATAAATACTGAACTGTTGGGTAACCAAGTTAAACAAAGGAAGCTCGAGTACAAAACATGAGCAAGGTGGCATCTAACAAATAATGGTAACAAAGTCTAAATTCAAGATGGCCGAAATACTATCTAATAAATAACATAACGAAGTCTAAATTCAAGATGGCCGAAATGCTATCTATCAAATAACGATAAAGAAGTATAAATTCAAGATGTCCGAATTACCATCTAACAAATAACGGTAACAAAGTCTAAATTCAAGATGGCCGAAATACTATCTAATAAATAACGATAAAGAAGTATAAATTCATGATGGCCGAATTGCCATCTAACAAATAACGGTAACAAAGTCTAAATTCAAGATGGCCGAAATACAATCTAATAAATAACATAACGAAGTCTAAATTCAAGATGGCCGAAATACTATCTAACAAATAACGATAAAGAAGTATAAATTCAAGATGGCCGAATTACCATCTAACAAATAACGGTAACAAAGTCTAAATTCAAAATGGCCGAAATACTATCTAACAAATAACGATAACGAAGTCTAAATTCAAAATGGCCGCCTTATGCACATACAAATATACAAACTAAAGACATACAAGAGACATATGTATCCAGGGCATCTTTAGAAAAAGTTAAAAAAAAAAAACAAAAAACCTTCATGCCTCGAAACGGTCATATGCACACCTGTCTGCCATTCCATATTTCCAATCCGTTTGGAATTAGTGATACCAAATTGACAAAGACGGCCATTTATTGGCTAATTGTTTGTCTGGCTTTTACCAATGAACCAACATTTGAAAGATTGGAAAGAACAATTGCAATATTTAACGATCACATCAAAAGCCCAGGTGGCTGCTTTTTGCCATATTTCTTCTGTGATCATTCACACAATAAATTTATACCAAAACAGGGTCGAAAGGGAGCCCGAAAAACAGTTTGGAAAAAAATCCTTTTCTTTATCCTTTTTATGTCGGGAGGGAATAACAATTTTAAGTGTTTAAAGATAAAATTCAAGTTGGCCTTATTTTGGGTAATATTCCCACACCGGTCGTAAACAGAAAACTGACAATTAGTTACAAAGTTTAACCTACAAGCGAAATTGTAAGAAAGATTCTTGTAAACCATACTTCTTCCACAGAAGTAGCGCATATAAAAAATGGTGAAAGAACCCTTGGACAAACGGACACTTGTATAAACTGAGATTCACAGGCTGTCCATATCACTGGGACATATAATATATCAGAAATAATCAACAAGAATGTTACATCATTTGTCATTTCCTCTACTTATATTCCATATTGTATTGAGAGGTGAATCATATGGTAACGTCAGTATAGCAGGGAAAAACAACAATTTAAAATCTTCATTTACAGTGGAACATAACAAAGAAAAAAAAAGAGTCTGCTATTTTTTATATCAAGAACTTGTTAACCACGTCAGTAAATTTTCCTTTGTATAACTGATAACAGAATGGAAACTACCAGGGAGCAAGGGGAACATAGGAAAACTGAGAAAAATATGTTTAGTACTTCTCACTAAATATTATTTCACAATTCATTTTCATATTCAAAATCCAAAATGGCGGCCTTTCAGCCATTATGATTTCTGAGCTGTCTCAAAATCGAAATGACACTACTAAGGGCCAAGTAAAAACCTAAAGAAGTAGGTTTAGAAAAATCCTTCTTGTAACTCTCAAGAAATAGCTGTTATAAGCTTTCATTGTCAAATGGATTAGGATGGGCATCTGTTGGCCACTCCCCCCCCCCCCCCCAGTCTCAATATTGTTACCATGGGAACCTTCATAACATGAAATTTGAGAAAGATTCATATTGTCCATGTTCTTCACCAGAAATAGCACAAAGAATAGTTTAAGTATGGACTGCAGATGGATGGACCACGGAAGCTGGACATTTTCAACATATCTTTGGCTAAAAAACAGTATTGACAACTGAACCAATACATAAACAAATATCTTTTATTCATTGCACACCAATACAAGTGTTAAAATGGACTGTTTCATTTACATGAATAGTTACCAGTGCAGAATATCAGTTGACTAGTATTACATAGTAAATGGGAAAATATTACTACTCTTTCGGCTGTATACTTCAACCAAACATTTTGCATATATGTGCATTGACAGTGCTGTCAATGGCTTCCTCCACATGCCTACATGGAAATCGATGTCAGCTGTTTCAAATATCTAATGCACTTTTTCCTTTCATTCAATATTTTACTGTGAAAGGTTTTCTTCCTTTTTACTTCTTTCATGGTTCATATTTATGCAGTTTTATGAATCAAAAGGGTTGTATTTACTATAAAAGTCACAAAATGGACAATTATAATTTCTCTATCAAGCTTATTTTCACTGTATCAATTTTCATGACTTTGTGTCATTCTCTCTAAGATGAAAACTTTTACAGTAATAAGTGAATTTTGTGACAAAGAAAATTTGACTTCAAAGATTATATTAACTCTAATTTTAAGCAAATCCTGTCAGTAAAATTCTGATCATACATTCAGTCTTTACAATTAGTAGCATTGTCACAACTAACATACTTCCCCAAGTGATCAAAATTGTCTGCCACAAAAGGTGGATATTTACAGCAAATATGGCAATCATACAGTCAAATAACTGTTGATTCTGTCACTCAAGTACTGTGTGTAAAAAAAACACTACAGGAAGGAACAACACACAACAGCATGTTTCTTCTATGATAGTCTAACTTTTGTCACTGAGCATACATCACATGTGAATATATATATTGCTGCTGAGAAACAATATGTGCTTGAATGTTTTGCCTCCACAAACATCTTGAACTTTTAGAATATTAAACAGTAGTATAGGCAAGAGAAGAGCATCTTGTATCTCCATGTACAGTAGAAAGTTGTTTCAATAGTCCTGTGTAAAAGGTATACAACAATACCATTGGAGTGTATATATAATATATTGTTGGCTTCCTGTGTATAGTTTGTTGTATGTATAGATAGCATGTTAAACATTTATTTAAACATCCATTGCCTTAAATCTTATCAGGTGGACTTGATTGGACTTGGCTCCACTGTGGTAACCAGACAATTTACGCCTCTTGGCCTAGTGGCTAAATCATCCCTACTACACAACAAGGCCAATGAAATTCCGTGTAATAATTTCTAGCTTCTGATTAAAGAAACACTAAGATATCATAATACGTTGACAGAAACATGTATACATATATTGGACAATACAATTACATTGTACATTTTATAATCTACTTTGTGAGTCACTTCTCGGTCTCTTACTAAAATGGCAGAAAATCTCATCTACTGACAATGAATTGAAATAGTTATGTCGACTTTATGGAGCACCAGAAACCATCTTGGCCGACACACCAGAATTCACCCAGACATAACAACCAACACACCTAGGAGAACAGAATCAGTACCCTAGCTATAAGCTGAAGTTATAACAGCACTGTTGCCAATGAGAAATTTTGAACTAAGTACATGTACAGTCAAATTTTACAAAAATCGAAGAAAGATTTTTTACATTTTAACAATATATTCACTTTCTAAACCTTACAAAATATAATGATGTCAAACACAAACTAAGTTTCTTTTTCAGGGAATTCTGAAATAGTGGCACCTGTCTATGAGAAAAACTGCTGTCCAGAGAAGCAAACTAGCCTTCAGTTGTCAACAAACTGACTACACCAAATAGCACCCTTACATGTCATGTAAATTACTATATACCATATCATCTCACAAAAAAAAACCCCACCGGTACTAATTACTTACAAATGCTAATCTAATTCATGTAATAAGCCCGCCCCCCACTCTGAAACAGAGGTAATGTGATATAAAAGAATATATTTGATTACATGGCTTAAAAAATCTCTTCAGTGATTGGCGATGGTTCTCCCATAGGTCTTTTGACAAAATGCAATGTTAAACAGAAATTGTCCAAATCCTTCAGGAAAAGATATCATCACAATTTGATAACCTTTACTAAAAATAATAACAGGGAATTTCCATGATGTTAGATTACCATCTAAACTAATAACTCAGATTAAAAATACACTATTTTTAATAAACCCAGAATAAAAATAGTAACAGGGAATTTCCATGATGTTAGGTTACCATCTAAACTGATAATTCAGACTAAAAATACACTATTTTTAATTAACCCAGACTAAAAATAGTAACAAGGAATTTCCATGATGTTAGGTTACCATTCAAACTGATAACTCAGACTAAAAATACACTATTTTTAATTAACTCAGACTAAAAATAGTAACAGGGAATTTCCATGATGTTAGGTTACCATCTAAACTGATAACTCAGACTAAAAATACACTATTTTTAATTAACTCAGACTAAAAATAGTAACAGGGAATTTCCATGATGTTAGGTTACCATCTAAACTGATAATTCAGACTAAAAATACACTATTTTTAATTAACCCAGACTAAAAATAGTAACAAGGAATTTCCATGATGTTAGGTTACCATTCAAACTGATAACTCAGACTAAAAATACACTATTTTTAATTAACTCAGACTAAAAATAGTAACAGGGAATTTCCATAATGCCTCAGGAGATGACCTTTCCAGGTTGACAAAATCCTTAAAAATCCAAAAAGCTGAAAAAAGTCAATTAATTGTAAAATGGTAACCCCTCTTCCATTTATTTTACTGTCAAAAATCTTGTGTCACACTGTCGTTGTATTCCATTTTTATAAACAATAGAATATAAAAGAATCATTCTTATAATACTCTTATAATAAATTCCCTGTGCTTTATACGTATTTAACATACACAAAGACATGATGTCAATACCACAAAAAATAAAATTGCTCATCTCATCTGTTGACGACTTTTCACAGCATGATAATTACATACATTCACAGGAAACATATCATTCACAGCACATGTAGTTGAGTCTAAATACAGAATTACAACAGACTTAATTGGAAAAATCGTTAGGATATAAGCAAGATACATCATTTGAGTATCATTGTATAAAAAAAATTTGCTTTCAACACTACACTTACCAAAACAAAAAATTAAGCAAATTCAATGATTTTTTAATCCCATTTGTTTCATACAATCAAACATTTCTATACCAACTTTTACTTGCCATCAACCCAAATGACTTACCACTATTTCTAACATAAAATATATCCCCTTAAATATCGATGGCAATCTGTAGTGACCATAACAAAGAATAAAATTCATACTTGACTGAAAATAATTTTATAGATTCTGGCATCTAGATGAAGAATAAATCAGCTTGAATTTCTAATTCCAGATTTCAAATTTTCAATTAATTTTTTTTTCTGGAAAATTTTTATTTGATACATTTGAAAATATACCGTTATTTCTTTTCCAAGAACCTTTTGTTTTCAATAAAGCATTTGATTATTGTCTCTCATACAAGAAATATTTTCTGTAATGTAAATTTCCTGTGATGAATACATACATCGATATGGCACGTGAGGTTTAGTTTTTCGGTCTGATAATGTATGCTGAGCATCACAGATGTAAGAAAACAATTATCATACTCCATTGATGTCAATACAATGATTCATCAACCTTCAAAATATTGTAGTTCGTCTGGCAACAGGTTATACAGAATATACCAATCTTAAGTCGAGAAATCATTGCATCAAGCTAATGGGAGGTTTAAAATATATGACTCAAACATGCAACACATTTAACATACAGATGAGATCACAGAAGCTGACTTAGAGGGATATGTATCACAAACATCATCATTGATTGACAGTGCATTAAATGATCGAGTATTGGGTGGGGTGGGGGGTGGGGGGGGGGGGGTGGGGGGTTAGTGCATGACTAACATTTTTTGAATGAATAACACAAAATTTAATCATCGGATATGGTTTTGTATATTCATCTCTGATTAAAGTTGTAATGGTTTTGGTGAAACGTGTACAGGTTTTTTCACCATTTATGAGATTCTATACGACATTTAGCCAGCAACAACCCAGTCTAGCACATTACAATAAGTTCATTTTGATTCTGACAATACCTTCCAATACTGTAAAAATCTTTCTTTTTTGTGGGGCATTTATTTTCACCAATTTCGTGGTTACTCTTTATCACAAATTCTTTTGTCCATGGACTGTCACACTTGGTACAAATACTTTTATTGAGCTTTTATTTATCCACAAAATCAAACATCCATGAAAAAGTGATATTTTGAAAAATCTTGAAAATTTAGCCCAACTGAAACATATAATTTTACAGTAGACAGTGTTGGATCTTCAGGCTGACCAGAGGATGAATGTGATACACAAGTAATATGAAAAAAAAATGTCATAAAATGATAACCATATGATTTTATGCAAAAAAGTCAATAACAAAGACAAAATCTAAAAAAATATCTTTCAGCTAGAATGTCCAAGTATATAGAAACTATATGGCTAAATAATAAAACAAAAATATGAAAAATAACCAACAATTATTCGTTTTCCGTAGTTAAACAATGAACATTTAAAACATCCAAACATTTAAATCCTTACCAATGTGTATAGTTATTATATAAACAAGCTGAAAACAAAAAGTCTTCCCTTTAAGTCTGACTTTAAAGAAAGTTTTTGTTCAATAAAAAAACAAAATAATAGTTTGATGTAGAAAAATAAACACAGATTCCTATCAATTTGCATTATATCACCAAGTAATACAGACCTTGGTAGGCAAGACTTATGTTTACAAACCTTTCTACAGATATAAACTCATGATTATAATTAATATTCTTAAATATATATCGTATAAGTCATAAACATCAAATAAAAAGAAAAAAATTGCGTAAAAAGACTTTGCAGTAATGAATTAACTTTTGAAACTTTTTAAAGGGAGTATTATCCTCAGCGAAAATCTTATGTTTATGGTTAGAAACAAAACAGGCAAGTATATCACTTTAAGATTAAGGCACACAAAGTGAAACATGATTTATTTCTACCACATGCATGTTATAAGACTTTACGTGAATTATGCAAGAACATGTACACCTGTATAGACATTCTCTTAGGCGTAGGTGTTACCATACATATATGTACTTAACAGTAAAGGTCATTCTTCAAATAGTTTAATACTTCGGATGGAAGGTATTTCATATTTATTCATTACACATAGGGGGACAAGTAGACAAAATAAGTGATTTGACAAATATATGATTGTACAATTCAATGTTTGTGTTATCACATACAATACATTTGATTACAATTCATCTTTGCCTTTTTGCTTTTCTCTGTGAAATAATGGTACCATATTGATAATGTGCAGAAAAATGAAAACTACCATTAATTCTGTAAGCAGATAATTCCGCTGAGGTTCCTAACTAATCTCTGAATAACTGGTTCAGTATGTGTAAAACCTGAGGATATCAAAAGTATGATTGTGACATGTTTTAAAGCTAAAATTGTAAAATAAATACATATAGGTCCCAACTAGAAAAAAAGTACTTAATGTATAAAGGCAAATCAAGACAAATGAAGATGTCTGTACAGATATTTTGTCAGACAAAGGACAAATATCTGAAAACCAGAGACTTGACATGGTCTGTTGTTTAAAAAGTCACATTCAAATTTGTATGATATGTTCTGCAAAGTTTCTTTTAGACAATGTATTCATTGTGCTAAAGAAGAAATGCAGCCGTCCTGGTGTAGTGTATTCGGATGCAAGAACCCTTGAAATACATGTATGATAAAACAAAATGATTTCAACATTATCCGTCATGCCTCGGTACAAAAATCATAACCTTGATGAAATACTAGCTGCAATATACTGCTTGGCCAGAGACATTGTGTCTATAGTTTCATAGGTTGAGCGTAAAATTAATAAACTAGAGGTTCCTGGTTAAAATCTTAGTGGAGGGACTGGAAAAAATAATGACTTCTAGTTACACAATTAATTGATTTACAATGACTTTTTGGTCAATTTGATTTTCCAGATGTTTGTCCAGATTTTCATTGCATTACACTGTGTATTACTTCACTCAACTTTGTTTGAATCAAACTTTCTGATTGGCTAGTCCTACTAATAGCAACCAGTCAGAGTTCTTGTAACATTTAATGGTGTAAACACAGTCAAAATGACTTAACAATGGGAAATTATGGCCACTCTGTCCTGTTAAAGTTATGTTACACTACAACTGTGTGACAGCATTTTTGAATATTAAAGTCTATGGTTTTAAAATAATTAAATGAGAAAAAACAGCATCCGATAACACCTGGGTTCACTGAATGAGAAGAGTTCTATATATAGTGTCCGAATGAAGGGACTAGAAAGCCTTGTATGGATAGAAAACAGGATTTATTTTAAAGTATAATGGCATTAAGTTCTAGTCTTGTATGATATTTCTTGCTGAAAAATTCAAATACTGGTAGGTACCATACCAAATGATAACCAACAATCGGTAGAGATGAGCTTGGTCCAGATACACTAGATTTAGAATGACTAGTTGTAACATTTCTGTGGTCCAAATGATCAGATATGTAAAACCATTCTCCGAAACAAACAATATACATGACAAAATATTATACTTTAGCTACCATCAATCAAAATACAAAACAAAAACAACAAAAATTAAAGAAAAAAACCTCTTTACATTTAACTGTTAAAAGAAAACTCAAATTCATCATGAAAATTGAAATCTTGGAAGCGTTGAGAGAGAAATGTGATTTTAAATACAATATTAACCAACAACAATGACAGATGTTTTTGGTTATAAAGAAATCTTATATATGTGTCACTGAACATTATCCACTATAATAACAGGAACATTTGGATATAAGTCCAAATTACCAGGAGCAAACAACATTGTGAGGACCGTTAGAAAGACTTGATATGTTAAAATTCAACTCATCAAAACATATTCTTCATCTTATCAACCACTTATCATAACTGACATCAAACAAAGCAATCTTATTGTCAGTGATTTCTCTTATCTTTGACAGGAATATCCACATTTTTGGTGGGGCATGATTTCCCTGTCATGCATATGCTAAGGACAGATGGCAGGATCCCCCCCTGTCAGGACAATGGAATGACGTCACCCCAGCAATTAATTGACAATCAACAATCCCAATCACCGAAAAAACAACAATTTTGCATGTATAGAAACTCAAAAATGCATGAAAAACGTAATCATTCAAACCCTTAAGAATGAGACATGATCTCAATTCAAGGGGAAAGATTATTGAGTTGGCAAATCTTGAAAAAGGAGTAAAATATTCAAACAGTGATCTCAAATGTGTAACATCGTACTGAGACTACTTAAAACTTCGGACTCACTAAAGGTAAAAAGTCTACTATACCTCAAGAGCAAAAAAGGGGGCGGGGTTATGTCAATGTTTTCAAAAATGCACTATAATACTTTTGAAAGAATTTTTTTTTTTTCATACTGACTTTTTATTAGAGTAGAAGTATTTGTCATTGCTAAGTAATGATAAAGTTGTGGATATTATATAAAAAAAATTAAAAACAAAATAGAAGAATTTTACAAATAAAAAAAGTCATGAGTCAGCTCTGAAAGAATAAACATGCACTTTTCCATGCATAATAGCATAAAAAAATATAAAGATAAACCATTAAAATACCCACTTAAGAATAATTGTCTATACATTACATAGATCATTCTGATCTAGTACAAATACTCAAGCAAATTTTACCATTAATTATTTCAGTAAAATTGCCACATAATTAATTCAAAACTTAGTAGAATCTTACAACACCAATCAATATTGAATACCCAACTTACAAAGTGATTAAAATTTCAAATAAAATAAAATCCTTGAAAATTTTCTCTCACTTCATTATGCATAAACCCCATCAGTGATATGTATAATACTTATAAATACTGTACATAATGTGTACGTCTAACCATACATTTAAACAATAAAATGTCTTGTTTTGATGAATTTCTTAAAAAAACCTAAAATAATAATAAAAAAAAAAAAAAAAAAGCATAGTTGCAAACATTTGGATACAAAATCCATTATAAACTAAAAAGAAAATTAAACCTATTAGCTATAAGTTTGCAAAATAGAAATTTTTTAAATTCTAAAATTAAAAACAGAAAATTTACCGCTAACATTGTAAATACAGATCCCAAATACCTGTATTAACTGTTATAACTTTAGTTTTGTTATGAAGACCTGTCCAAGGGAGGATAACCCAACTTCAGGATATCAATAGCTAGTAGCTTTTTAGGTAAAAACAATCAAAAAAAAAAAAAAAAAAATATTACATCCTATTTTTCTTGTTTACCTTAAACTAGGTAGCACCAACTGAAACAATTTTTTGTAAACAAAAAAAATACAAAAAAAAAAAAACCTGAAAAGCTTGAAAAGGTTAAGTATGAAAAAAAAAAAAATATTTAGAATTTGTCTTGTACTATATAAAATTATACATAACTCAAATTTTGATTATTGCATTGAAATTCTTTAATTATGGATATTGGGTATCTGAATTTGATCATCCTTTGATTATTATTTATGTCGTTTAGTAAGCCAATGATCCCAATATCTTTGATCCATAACTTTTTGTGTAGGGCCCAGTAAATCTTGTTCTCTACTATTCAAAATTGATATCGCCGCTGTACAAAGTCATCATGAGTATGACGGCAAATCCGAGAATCATGCCGAGGTTCTGGAGTACGAAGATACGCACAACACCAATAATCCTCTTGTTTTCTTCATTCTCTGCTTCGCTGTTCATCTCAGGCATCTACAAAGTAGGAAATAGCAACAAAGAACCATTAAAAAAACAGGAGAGGAATTATTGAGATGTTGAAATGTATAACAAAACCTACTGCTTGACTTCTAAGCTAATCAGTGATTGATGTACATTACATGAACACCTGTGTAAAACTGTAAAATACAGTTTTGTAACTTAATTGTGACACATCATTCACTGTGTTGTCACTGTGTTCTTGCAAAAGCCTCTCAGACAATGCATTCAACATGAGACATGAAGGCAAGGTGGAGACCATGGAGACTTAACGATGACAGAATAATTCTTTCTATATTTTCAACCTGGGATAACTGAGGGAGGAGAACCTGAGTAAATCCCACATATGTCAGGCAGATGATCCCCATAACAAACAGGGAATCAAATCGCTGTCCCCTAAGTTAAAACCTATGTGTTATCACAGTGTCAACCAACCACTCAATGTTGCTTTTACAAAACTTTTTTTAAAACAAAAATGCAAATATTATTTAAAGATTAGAGATATTCCGCCTGAGTGTGTAGCCTCAACTCTTGTGATCTGAATTCTACAACCTCTGGTAGAACTGCCTTGTCCAACATTCCTAAGGCTAACTCTATATAGACTTTAACTATGATGTGATCAGTCCAGTCCCTGCAGACAAGACTTACCATGTCCACAAGTGAGATGTAGAGAAACATTCCACCTGCTATAGCAAAGATCCAGTCATGTGCATGTGTGTTTTCTCCCAACAGCATTCCTACTATCAGCCCCAGATAGCACATGCACGCAGACAGGAAGTTGTACATCAGCGCCTTCTTCATACTCATCCCAGCGTTGATCAAAATAGCAAAATCACCTGCAACAAATTCAAAAGTGAACTAGAACTGTCGCCTAGATGGCTGACCAATACCCCCCGCACACTGCAACAAGTCAATGGATAAGTTAAAGTGTTATTCTGAGAGTAATTGACATATTCTGCATGTGCCTGCATTTCTGGAAGTCAGAAGGGGTGGAATACATGTTGTTCATGATCAAGAGAGTCTTGCAATACTTACCTCTTTATTGAAGTAATATTTTCCACTGAAGGGCCACAGAGACAAAAAAAATGTCTGCCGTTATGTTCTTGATCTACACTAAACACTCATGTTTGTCATGGCAACAAAACCTATTCTATAATGTTTGGCATCCCCTAATAACCCTATATACCAAATTTGGTCAAAATTGGACAATATCTAAATTTTGACCAATCAGAGGCCAGGATTGTGTTTCCGCGGTAACAGTTTGGGAAACGTCTAATATGTCCAATTATTGGCCTTTTCAAAAAAAGAAAGGGGAATGCCTATCTACACATGTTTGTCATGGCAACGAAACCTATTTTATAATGTTTGGCATCCCCTAATAACCCTATATACCAAATTTGGTCAAAATTGGACAATATCTTAATTTTGACCAATCAGAGGCCAGGATTGTGTTTCCGCGGTAACAGTTTGGGAAACGTCTAATATGTCCAATTATTGGCCTTACTGAATTACATCTTTTTCCTAAGTTTGAATACAATCGGTCAAATAACTGAGGAGTTATGGACATTTATTAGAAAACTTGTTTATAGTGACCAGTTACCATGGCTACCAAAATTTTCAAAAAAAGAAAGGGGCATGCATATCTACACATGATCCTTAATATTCCTGTAAAGTTTCATCAAAATCGGTTCACAGGTTTAGGAAGAGTTAGCTGGACAAAATGTGTCTACAGACAGACGGACGCCTAGACGGACGCCTAGACGGACGGACGGACAGACAACCTGATTCCAGTATACCCCCCCCTAACTTCGTTGCGGGGGGTGTAATAAATGTAACAGAGTCAAATATTGATCCAGTATGGTATAGGCAACTCCAGTAAGAAATATACCAGTACTTGACCAGGATTGAAAACTAATTCACCTCTATCCTTGGTTCAGTTTTCTGCCTTGTACTGTTAGGAAGATAAATACAATTCTATGATTGGTACCAGTAAACAAAATCTGAAGTCATGGGTAGACCTAAGCACTGCAAGTAAAGATCAAACTATAAAAATATGGCATATGGTATGTGGTATATGTCTTAATAAGTAGAATAAGGACGAGCATCAACACCAAGGATTCCAAAGTTGTTTAGATGTATTTATGTTGACATGTTTCGGATTGCTGCATAAATAAACTTAACAACTACAGAATCCTCAGTGTTGACACGCTATCCTTATTCTATTTGTTAATACCTATTGTCTACGGAGCTCTATTAGAATACCTCAGTATCCATCTTGGGTTCCCTTACAAATACACATACCAACCAGCTATACCAACAGGGCGTTTGATCACTCCACCTATTGTATTTTCTTCAACTATATGTCTTGATGTTATACTGTACCAGCTTCATATAATTCATTTTTGAATTCTTTTTTTCATTCTTGCAAAACCTTATTATTTATGAGAGCTTGTTAATTAAGGACTTGTCTAGTAAACTCAATAGAAAATACTAAGAGCAAATTCAAGGTTTTATCAACGTTTTTTGTTGACTTTGTATCATGGGAAGGAATCAATTCTAAGTTTGAAATTTTATCATTAATACTCACATCACAAATATTTACATAATGTTCTAACTATGTTCATGCAGGAAAAAATACAAATTAATGATCATTCATTTCGGGGAAAAAAGAAACTGTGAAAATGAAAATGTAAGCTCATCGTCTTTAACAAAAACATCACCTGCTTACCATACTTTCTTTCATTCACTACTTTGTGTTTCACATGTACAGTTAGATCCTGACTGTATCTACCATCAATCACAAAACAAAAACGCTGAAAAACTTCCTCATTCCAATGCTACATTTTACCCTTCCACTTCCTCAAGCTCAAACAAGGAAAAAATACCTGTTTTTTACAAAACAATACATATTTCAAAATATGATTTTACACTTAATTCAAGCTTGCTTTACCTTTGTTTATTGAGAGATCCTAATATATCTTCGTAACAAATAAAAAAAAAAAAAATGGTACTAGTCATTTGTCAGTCCAAGTATAACCTATACAAAATTAGGCCTTTAGATCTACGAGACCAGAAAAGTGGGTATTTGATTTCTTAACTGCTGTACTGTAACACTATAAAACATTAGAACAGAAGTTCTTATAACCTAGCCAGTTAAAAGATTGTAAGATGCTTCCAGGACTCAGGTGACCTTCATCAGACAAATGACTAGTGTGGAGACTCGCGACCAATTGAGTGTACTGTAATCATATGTAAACCAAGGTAGAATATAGTGTAGTAAGATAGTAAATAAATTACAGGAAAAAGTACAGAAGATGGTAACAACCCACTGTAATCAATTTGGCTAAGCTTTGTATAACACTAGAGTCTGTGGCGCATCTTGTCTTTGTTTGGAACTGTTCCCCTTTGGCAGATCCAGATGGCTACCTTGACAAGCCGTCTGAAAAGATTGTGTACTGAAATATTATAGAACAGAGATATTTACCTAACTCGTGAGGTAGTTCCTCACAGATAATGGCCAGAGAAATACTGATGCCTGCCAGGATACTCTCGGTAAATGCTGCTCCGATGGACAAACCATCAATAAAGTTGTGCATCCCGTCGCCAAATATGATCATCCAAGCCACGGTGGCAATCGGTTTATTAGCATGTGATTTGGTGTTGCCATTCTGAGGTGTTATCTGTGTCAAAAAATTTTTTCTGAGATACACAGTTTCGAAAGCATTTCCAATCACAATATAAAAAATATGGCAATATTTCTTTTAAACAATATATAGATATATATATAATTCACAAGAATATCAAAACAAACTGTAAATTATATGGAAAGTTAATTCTGTACAACAGAAATAGTGTTAACAACTGATACAAGTATATAACTGACTGTCTTCATTCTTAAACTCCAGAAACTTCAGGTTTAAATCAAAGTTGAAAATGTTCATGAATTTACTGGTGTTAAAGATATCAAGTGCAGTGAATATTTTTTACTAGTAATATAATGTATACAACATGGTATTTTCATTTTTACAATAATCAGAACTAAACTAATGTAACAGTAGCATACAGGTATGTAAATTGTATCCTAGTCATTCAACCCAAGGAGTGGAGCCAACACTGTTATTTTTGTGTTGGTTACAGGTGTTCTTGACACTCCTTGCTTAGATACCTACCCGGTATGTAGGGCAATTTGGGAGTAGGGATAAACGATGCAGGATATCAACCGTAACACGCTCGGAGTAAGTTGTTACTATTTATTTCAAACTGTCGACCAGTTTCGCCCACTTGTGGGCTTCGTCAGGTCCTAAATTACCCTGAGGTTGTTGTTTTAGTAATTTCACTATACATGTTTTATAAAGATTATAAAAAGGAAGGTCTTTAATCCATAATTGTCTTTCTAATCCCAATCTGTAAACAGCATATCGACTCCAAGTATTGTCATATTTGTAATACAGGGGTACAACAACTGCTTTACAGTGTTCTAGACTTCTTGTTCTCGAACTCTCAACTTGTGTATCCTCATGTTACACACTATCAGATTTCCATGTCTCATACCGGGTTTCAGACCAGGAGAAAATAAAAATACATATATAACAAGAGGCCCAAGGGGCCTTAACGGTCACCTGAGGAATATGTCAATAATCTGGGGATTTTAAATATAAATATAAACTTTATTTATTTTACAACAATTGCGAAACAAGTTATGTCAACTTATACTAATTACTCTTGTTGGCCCGGATGTAAGCGCGCGAGGGGTCTTATTGTGGGAGGAAACCGGAGTACCCGGGGAAAACCCACGTGGATTTTAAAATGTTGCAAAAATGTATCAACACTTGTGCTGGACCAAGTGTAAAACATCTGTACCAAGTTTGAACATGACCCACCCAATGGTTCTTGAGAGGAAGCCCATAATGTCTTAGCCAAACAGAGGCCTGGGTGGCCATCTTGGATTTTGAATCGCCCCAAAAAGTTAAAAAAAAACACTTGCCAGGACCTTGTGTAGAACATTCGTATAAAGTTTCCCATTTTCCCCCCTCCTGGGGCCTTATTGGGGCCACGCCCTTTTTCATTTGCAAACTTTGTAGACCTTGCCATAAGGACCCTAAATATGAAATATGAATTTAATCTGACTGTTGGTTCATGAGAAGAAGATTTTTAAAGATTTACCTAATTTTACCCCCTTTTTCCCCCTCCTGGGGCCCCTATTGCGGCCACACCCGTTTTCTTCGCAAACTTGAAGCAGCTTCCCATGGGGATGCCTTGTGCCAAGTTTGGTCAAAATCTATTCAGTGGTTCTTGAGAAGAAGTTGAATATGTGAAAAGTTAACGACGTACGACGACAGACAAATAATGATGGCAACAGGTCACCATGAGCCTTTGGCTCAGGCGACCTTAAAAAGCAACCTCATTGATAGTTAGATAGGGGGATCTCATACCTTGGGGAAAGATTATTAAGTTATTAAGTTGCAAGCTTCATGTTGGCAAACTAAATGATTCAGATTCCCCTATTTCATCCACAATGGGTTGAAACATGATATCACCAGTCTACTGTGTCAAGTCCTACATGACTTTTTGAATACATGAATCAAAAAGACAGATACAATATACCTCTATAATAGAGAGCACGTTATCCTGTGAGTTTTCGTCCGTCAGTGGGATCTCGCTAGCAGATGTTGGCAGACTTGTTGGAAGGTTCTTTGTGTCTTTGTAACGCTGGGCTGTCGTGATGGGTGTTTTTGCCTTGATAGAGGAGTACATATCCTGATCATCGATAGGTTCGTCAGATAGGTAGTCTTCATTTCTCCTCTGAATTTATCAAATATTTTGGTTAAAACAACGACAGACTAAAATAGAAGCTATTTACATGAATACAATACACAACACATGACAATACAGGGACAAGTAAACAACAGGAAATATCAGACTTTCTTGGCAGTTTTGGCAAATGGGATATTTTGCCACTTATATATTAGATCCTAAAAAACTGTGCTAGTGTTTTTTAGAGTTGGAAATGCTGGAGAAAAATCCCTTATGTTTTACACATCAAAAAACTACATTAAAAACGATATCAGGGAGGTCCCGAAAATCCACCTGCACCTGGCAGGTAAGAACTATGTTGATGAAATATACTTTTAATCACAACACAAATGTAATTCATTGTTTTCATGAATTTGTTATTTATTTTTGAAATGTTTTAAATATGTTCAGTAATAATTGTACTGTTTGTTTCCACTGAGATATGCCAGGCCTTGGAATGAACATGTACACATACAATGTATGTTCTGCTAGAATATAACAAGAATGCAAAGTCATTGAGAGACACATCACATTAAAATGGAGGATACCTAAGACATTCAACATTCATAAAATTTCAGTGTTTGCCAGATCTTTTTTTTTCATTATTCTATTTTTTCAAAGGCAAAACAGCAAGATTCCCTCAAGTGTTTGGCTCTAGGTTGCACCAGAATTTTGTACCAAAATCATATATTACGGTTTCCTTATTTTTGACTCATTGCCTCATTAAAAATGTTCTTTCCAAGCATTAAGTCACAAATCATACCAATAGATTCCATATAATTCACTGTAACAGGATTTGAACCCAGGCCCACTGACTTACCTAGTATTAACTTCAACATATTGAGCTAAATACAATTTCTCTTTAATGAAAACCTAGTATTAACCAGTATTTACTAGTGAGACTAGTATTTACCAGTATTTACTAATAATTACCAGTATTTACAAGTGAGGCTAGTTTTTACCAGTATTTACTAGTAATTACCAGTATTTTCTAGTAATTACCAGTATTTACTATTAATTACCAGTATTTACAAGTGAGGCTAGTATTTACTAGTATTTACTAGTAATTACCAGTATTTACTAGTATTTGTTAGTAATTACCAGTATTTACAAGTGTGGCTAGTATTTACTAGTAATTACCAGTATTTACTATTAATTACCAGTATTTACCAATGAGGCTAGTATTTACCAGTATTTACTAGTATTTACCAGTATTTACTAGTATTTGTTAGTAATTACCAGTATTTACAAGTGTGGCTAGTATTTACTAGTAATTACCAGTATTTACTATTAATTACCAGTATTTACCAATGAGGCTAGTATTTACCAGTATTTACTAGTATTTACCAGTATTTACTAGTATTTGTTAGTAATTACCAGTATTTACAAGTGTGGCTAGTATTTACTAGTAATTACCAGTATTTACTATTAATTACCAGTATTTACCAATGAGGCTAGTATTTACCAGTATTTACTAGTATTTACCAGTATTTACTAGTATTTGTTAGTAATTACTAGTATTTACAAGTGTGGCTAGTATTTAGTAATTACCAGTATTTACTATTAATTAGTATTTACCAATGAGGCCTAGTAGTTAGTAATTACCAGTATTTACAAGTGTGGCTAGTATTTACTAGTAATTACCAGTATTTACTATTAATTACCAGTATTTACCAATGAGGCTAGTATTTACCAGTATTTACTAGTATTTACCAGTATTTACTAGTATTTGTTAGTAATTACCAGTATTTACAAGTGTGGCTAGTATTTACTAGTAATTACCAGTATTTACTATTAATTACCAGTATTTACCAATGAGTAGTATTTACCAGTATTTACTAGTATTTACCAGTATTTACTAGTATTTGTTAGTAATTACCAGTATTTACAAGTGTGGCTAGTATTTTAGTAATTACCAGTATTTACTATTAATTACCAGTATTTACCAATGAGGCTAGTATTTACCAGTATTTACTAGTATTTACCAGTATTTACTAGTATTTGTTAGTAATTACTAGTATTTACAAGTGTGGCTAGTATTTACTAGTAATTACCAGTATTTACTATTAATTATCAGTATTTACCACTGAGGCTAGTATTTACCAGTATTTACTAGTATTTACCAGTATTTACTAGTATTTACCAGTATTTACTAGTATTTGTTAGTAATTACCAGTATTTACAAGTGTGGCTAGTATTTACTAGTAATTACCAGTATTTACTATTAATTACCAGTATTTACCAATGAGCTAGTATTTACCAGTATTTACTAGTATTTACCAGTATACTAGTATTTGTTAGTAATTACCAGTATTTACAAGTGTGGCTAGTATTTACTAGTAATTACCAGTATTTACTATTAATTACCTGTATTTACCAATGAGGCTAGTAATTACCAGTATTTACTAGTATTTACCAGTATTTACTATTAATTACCTGTATTTACCAATGAGGCTAGTAATTACCAGTATTTACTAGTATTTACCAGTATTTACTATTAATTACCAGTATTTACCACTGAGGCTAGTATTTACCAGTATTTACTATTAATTACCAGTATTTACCACTGAGGCTAGTATTTACCAGGGATACACTATTTATCAATTCCTGGTATACAAATTGTTCATCAAAAATAAAACTAATATTCATCAGAGATACATCAACATGTGCACCATTAGCATTAAAAGTGGGCACATCCAATCAATTTGAACAAGTTTGTACAATAAACATGGCCCTTTGGCCCAGGCGAGCTACATGAAAATATCAGTTCCAAATTTTGTTTGATTTGTATTTAAAAATGTTTACTAACAACTGGTTATTTCTAACCAGGGCCAGGAGACTGTGAAGACATCACAGTTTACATACCTCATTCCAGTCCAGGATCATTTTGAGAAAACGTTCAATGAGGAAGAAAAGATAAATTCCGCCCAGGACTGTTGTTGTTTTCCATACATAGTTCCAGCTAACTTCATGTCCTTCAATGAACATTAGTCCGAGGGCCTAAGTGTAAAAAAATCACTTTCATTTGTACTCACTAACTTAATATAGCAATGTTAAAGTCTGTTGTAACGTAGACATACTCAACAAATTTCCATCAATAAATCAATGTTGTCGAATTTAATTTTCCGTAAATATTTTAAACAGTTACTACTTACTATAATGCACATGTAGATTAAAATATCTGTGAACTGAAGGTGCTTGTTAACAATGAAATGTTGGTCTGGATTTTATTTTCATCGATTTTGTGGGTACTTTTAATCTGCATATCATACATCCAACAAACTGTTGAAATTCGTACAGTGTATAAGTAGAAGCATTAACTTATATTTTTCCATGAAACAGTACATGCATTTCTTTTGGAAAAACCTTGAAAATTAACCCCCATGAAATCTTGTCAATGTTATTTAATAGATATTAAGAAAAAAAATTAATTCAAAATTTGAAAATCTGTTAAACCAGAGTATGAAATGATAATTAATATTTGAATTTTGGATAAAATTTATGATTACTGAAGCCAGGGACTCAAGGACAGAATGACATACCTCTGGTATGAGAACGAGAAGTCCATTGGCGGCCAGACAGCCGACAGCAAGGCCAATCATAAAGATTAGAATCTGCTTGTACACCGATTTCTTCATAAAGGGCAGGACCATAGCTCCAGTCAATGAACAAATGTTGATTATGGTGACAAATAAAAAACCATATCCCCATGCTGTTTTTCAGAAAGAAACAAAACACAAAAGTATAAAACTACAAATCTCTGACAGGTCAGTGAGTATAAGATGTTACAAAAAGTTTGTCTTTGTTGAATAGAAAATATAAACAGAATGTATATGATATTACATGTATATTAAAACAGCATCTTTTCATGCTGTATTATAATATAATTTATAAAAAATGTAAATATTCCACCTGTTAAGAGTACTCATCCCTATTTCACAGTTTTCCTGCTTGGACTAGTTCATGGGCATTTAACTTCATGCTGGTCTATAAAATGCTGTCCATATGAACCAACATGACATACATTTGTGGAGATTTTCATTCACTGTAGAGATGTTCACAGAGTATTTAGTTTAATGCTATTTCTGATAGCCTGAATATAGCAAAATTAAATCCCCTACAAATATTTCCAACTTATACAAGTACAGAGCTGGGCTTATTAAAAACACAATATACAGACGGTTTACTTCACAAATCACATTATTGAAAATTTTTCGTTTTTTTCTCCAATATACTCAGCCATTATGTATGCAGATTTATTGCTCAAAATTTGCATTTTTCATTTAAATTCAAATTATATTCTGAACTTATCCCTTAAAAAATATATTAAGTACACCACTTAGAATGACTTCTTCTGGTGAACTGAAAGGTCCAGAAGAATGACCTTTTAAATAGTTTAAGCTTGCTGTATAGGCCTTTATTAAGTCAAATATATCAATCATTTTTGCTTAGAAAAATATTTCTAGACGTCTCTGACTTCGTTGGAAAATACAACTATCAAGAACATTCTAAGAATATAATGACGATATGCAATTTTTGGTCAAATTGTACATATCACTATTTTTCTAATTGAACAGGTATTGAGATTAGAATCATTTTCTCACATGTCTGCTTTGTTGGTGCCACAGGAACTTGACAAGAAGCCTCTAACCAAAGTCATTTAGTGTAATAAATGAATACAATACATGCAGTCAAATACTGACCTTGTAAGATATATGTTTTTTTGTCTCACCCCTATGTAAATCTTAACAAGAGGCCAAATGAGCCTGCATCACTCACCCGGTACTACTGCTCACTTTAAATACGCAATATTTCATCCTTTTCATTCAAATATTATGATTTTAGGCCTTTGATATTCTTCAGATGTTTGATGGTACTGCTAGTTCAAATCTTACCACAGTGGCATTAAATATGGGTCAAAGTTATTTGTTTGAAGTTTGTTGAGCTATCTAATGAATGCCACAATGTTAGTGCAAAAATATGCAATGGGTTTAGGTTCTATGTTTTTGTTTAGATGTTCAAAATAATTGTGAATGCTTTGATTTTGAGGAGTGCCAGGATTAAATGCTATTCTTCTAGACCTTAACGTTACCTGAAAAAGTAATTTTACAGTTTTAATTAATTTCACCCCTGTGAACTTGAATATGGGTCAAGGTCATTTCTTTTCCTACAGTTTGTCAAGATTATCCAGAGACGTATATACGTCTCTGATTCATCCCAGGAACCTAGCTATCAGATATCATGCCTCTGGGCATTTTTGTCAGCCAGAAGAAGTTGTGTTAAGTTTGAAACAAATTCAACCCCTGTGACCTTGAATATAGGTCATAGTCATTTATTTTTACCCCTCAGTCTTGGTCAAGCTGCATCTCAGAAACCCATGACATTTGGTGTGTTGGTTAACAACAAGTTAAAAGTTGAAGCTTGACAGACAAGAGATGCCACAAAGCATCAGCTCTGATGGCCCCTTCAGGCCAGGTGACCTCTAATATCTAGCTAATTTTTTAAACTAGAAACTCTCAAAAAATTTCAGAAACTACCAAAAGAAGTCATTTAAACTTAGTACAGGACTCACCTTTTGCCATTGTTGGTTTGTTTCTGTGCCGTTCTTCTGTCTCTTCCTCTACAGATGTATCTGCGTTGTTACAAGATTTGGCTCTTACAATGTAGGTCAGGAGGGGAGACAACTTATGCAGGTCATCTTGTGAGAGGCTTGAGGTGGCATTCAAATTGTGTAGACGAAGTATTTCATGGAATGTCAGACACTGAGTCAAATAAAGAGAAAGCTTTTGTGAAAACAGATTTACTTTAGTATCTACATTGCAAAACTTTTGTTTTTGTTTTTTACTTTATTCTATATCAAAAGGGTTTCCAGATCTACATAAATCAAAGTAGACATCACTGGGTGATCTTATTGCCTATCACTGTATGATCTTCAGTCAGGGGATGGGCTTATCACTAAACAAGGATATAGATATGTTAATCTTCTGAACAAAAGAAGATATTGGTAAGCTTGTCTTATCGTTTGGTATCAGCTCATGGCCTGATGAATATTGTAACCCCCTTTATTTTCACATTGTATAAATACATAAGGAGCAAATTACCTTGTCGAGTAAACACTGAGTGGCATTGACACCCTGGTGTAAACACTGTTCAGTGACATTTCTAGGACTAAGCGGAACCCACTCAGACACCACATGATAAATATCGCTAGCTGTCATGCTGTCTTCTCTCCTCTGTACCTCGTTCTCTAGCTCCGAGAAAAGACTTGTTATATTTGTTGAACATTCTGTGGCTTGTCCTGCTTTGCAAGGTATGACAAGGAACGCCACAAAAATTAAAGTTGCTCCAATGGTTGGCATTTTATCCCACTGAAATGATAAAAATTATGATACATTAAACAACATAATTTTACACAATGAAAAACAATGCCTTTGTATTTCAGCATTCAGCATTTTTCAGCTTTATGATTCAGGGGCCAACAATCACCAACTTGTCCAACAAGACGTTAAGTAAAATTAAAACTTACCTTTTGGAATCTTCAAATCTTTCAAATCAAAATGCAAGAGAAAAGGTTTTGTAAACCTAAGCAAGTCTGGCACACATGTGCTTAGAATGGTAGAAATTTTTGAAGGATTTTTTCTATTTTGTCCAGCGCACCATTTCCAAATTTTTGAGGAGTCCAGTTACAAAGAGATACAAGTGGATTCTCAAAATTTGAGCGAGTCCACAAGATGAAGAATGGCCTCCTGACTCAAATATTTGTGTCGTTAAATTAATGACATGTTACATGTGACCCAGAGACTCAAATATCTGTGTCGTTAAATTAATGATATGTTACAAGTACTACCGGGGGGGTAGTTGGAAAAAAAATGATAACTGTCGGACCAGACAATTAAGTAGTCACTGAACTTGTCAAGAGTCCCAACATAATTTTTTCTGGTACCTAGCCATTAAATGAACATGATTATTTACAGTGACGTTAACAATTGTGTTAGATAATTAATTCAAAATTATCATGCATCTAGCACATCAGGTAAACTGGTCCTGTTTATGGTGTATAAATGGTAGCTAGATGTAAACATAAAAAAAAACCAAAATCCCATAAAACCAGCAGAAGTCATGATGATATTTTAAAGGAAAGCTCATGAAAAATGGTCACCTTCTTGACGAAAGTCCAACAATAACTCATCTTGAACAACAGCGGTCACTACATGTTTAAAACAGAAAATATTTCCAGTCACACTCACTTGTGACGTCAATATCAATGTTAATCAGTATATATACATCATATATAAAACTATATATATTATATAATAAGTTTCAAATAACAGCGAAGATCAAATCCTTATCAGATGATATGATGTGGTGGATTGAATTTCCCTCTGATTCTTGTGCTAGATTACCAACTGGAAAAGTAGTGATAATTACAGGAACAAATCAGTTTATCACCCAATGTTTGCCAGCTGTGACAAATGACATTTCTAGGATGGATTAGCAGTAAAATAATTACTTCTTTGAATCTTAAATGGCAGTAGAGTATTATTTCTAAACAAAAATATTCATGAAACATCAATTAAAATTAAAATTAAAAAGTAAACAAAATGTCCTTTGATCAAACATTGATGTTACTATTCACTATATATCTGTTTTCTGATTTTTAAGTTCTGAATTCCAAATTATCCATATGCAGTTTGTAAAACAGCCAAACCTTTGTTACCACATGTCTGGTCACCTTCTGCATGCTTTTTCAGGGTCAAGGCATAGATAAAGTACACAGCACATTGTATCATGTTTAACTGTACAAAGTTCAGAAGAAATACAATATGTATTAAGGTCAAATCTGCTTTAAGACTTTCCATAGATAATGCATACATATTTTATGCAACTGTCAGACTTCGGCCACGACATTGTCTGTTGATGTGAAGTCAGTCTTGCACTATATTTTTCCACCGCACACAGCAAAATGAAAAATTTGAAGAACCGTTTTATTACTTGATCCTTATTCGTTCTTGAAAAATTGAATCTTTTACCTTCTTTCTTCTTCTTCCTCCCTGGTTTTGCTTTTTTAAAAGAAAAATCGAAAATTCCTCTCAAGAGATAACACTATACAAAATAAACTTTAATTGGACTCATCCACCAAAGACAGGGGTGTCACTGCACTATTGGTTATAAACTTTGGAAATCTTTTGTGTTCGTCATATTTTCCCATTCGGTTTACTATGCCAAATATTGATGTGTGTCGGAGGATGCAAGTCTTTTTGTCAACATACTCTGCATATATCTGATTATTTAATATATGTGATTGTCATCAAGAAAATTGATCCCTTGACGAAAGAATGTGGCAGGGAAGTTGGATGGAGGTATAGACATTTTGGTAGGCCTACAAAGACATTCCGACAAGCTATGTTATGTACAAAATATTATCAATGTGATGGTCAACTCTGACAGATTAATATACGTGCAAGTTGAAGTACAGGTCACCAATAAGTCTCCATTATACTGTGTGAAATGATACTAAATATCCATATTACTGTCGGCCTGGAGAGCTTACGATTAATACATAGATCCCACGTGGGGTCTGAACATTTTTCATCACTTCTGCACTACATGTATTTGGTTACTGCTTATGTGAGGTTATACCATAAACTAATTTATAAGGACTTAATCGTAATGGTATAATCTGAAGACACTAGTCTCATTTCCATTAAGCAGGTGTCCAAATCATGTGCTAGAAAATAAAATATGTGCTTCAGCCTCATTTACATATATAATACAGCTGTCTGACTAATGAATTTAGGTCATAAAATCATGTATAAGGCCCCTTTTGGGTAACCAAGATGAAACACTTCAGGTGGTCTGAAATTATTCTATGATACAGGAATGCAAACATACCGGATGTTAAAACTGGTATAATGTATAGCTCAAAATGCAGCGATTCGGAATTTCCTTCTGGGCATAGAACAATGAGTTAAATATAAGATACCATCCACTCGTACTTAATGGCATGGAAAAATGGGCAGGTACCGACCATGCTTTATACTGAAATTCTGAAATCTCACGAGATTCAGTAAGTTAGTTTCGCAAGGTAAGGCTGGACTGCAAATATTCGGCATGTGCAGACTTCTTATATACTCTATCTACATGGCTTAAATTGAACAATTTCTCTGATCAGCTTTCATTAATAATCAAATTAGCTAATAAGCTTTGATTAATAGTCATATTTTCACACTGCAGAACTTTGATAAATATTCACTGACATTTTAATTCTTTTGTTATTAACCGATAACGCATAAAACTGTTCATGAAAACAAAGACAATTCTTTAATATACACAAGTCTGGATGCTTGGGTGCAATGTTGAGGTTACTTCTAGGTATGGTTAATTAGTTGAAACAAACTATAACCCTCAGGTTAAGAGGCGTGAACACTTCCTGTACATGTACCTGTAATATTTTCAAATGTAGGCTAGGTGGGAATAAACCCATGTATCAGAGTAACCCGTGCAGGTGTCCAATTAACTGATTACACCTGGTCAGGTGTTACATAACACCCGTAGGCATTAGGTGGGGTAGGGCTTACCTAATT